>NC_046319.1:35111258-35434258 GCF_009819535.1 Lacerta agilis
TTCCCAGCCCTGTCAGGAGAGGCTAGGGATTGAATGTGGGGGCAACAACTATCTGACATTTAGAAGGCATCTGAAGGCAGCCCTGTTTAGGGAAGTTTTTAATAACTGATGCTTTAATGTACTTTTAATCTTTTGTTGGATGCTGCCCAGAGTGGCTGGGATAAAAATAAATTATTATTATTATTATTATTATTATTATTATTATTATTATTATTATTATTATTATATTAGTTCTGCATGCAAAGCAATTGTTCTGCCACTGAGACACAGCCCTGTTGGGGAATGATTGTTGTGAAGCTTCCCAGCATTTGAAGAACTACTGGCCCAATCCACTGATTGGGAAACATTGAGAACTAAAACAAAATAAAATAAAAAATTCTTTCCAGTAGCACCTTAGAGACCAACTAAGTTTGTTCTTGGTATGAGCTTTCGTGTGCATGCACACTTCTTCAGATACCAAGTCATCTGATGACCTAGTGGCATTGGATGCACCTGAGCATGCTCACTAGAGCATCCATTACAACTAGGATTCTTGGGGAATGAAGTTTGCAGTGCTTCTTAGCTCAGTAGGTTGGACCAGAAAGCAGATCTACTTATTCCAGGCTTGTTAACTCTTATGAATTCAGGGGGGTGGGATGGAAGGCAGTGCATTTGAACCCAAACTGGTTATCATGAACTTTACTGGTACTGCTAGTTTTTGACTCAAGTCTCTTTGTTCCTTAGAGGCCACAGCCTAAGCCAAGACAGCGCCCAGCTGCAGCAGACAAGAAAGTATCTTTTGTGGAGGTGCACACGCTTCCAAATCCAGTGAGTCTGGACTTTTTCTCTGGGTGTAGAGCCCATTTCTCCAGGCAACCTAAAATAGGCTCTTCAAATAGCTCTGCCTTTTCTACTGAGTGACTATAAGATCTTAAGGTCTATGAGATCTCTAAGAACTAGTGGGTGGAAAAAGTGGAGCTGTATAATCAGACAGAAACAAACTAGCTTCCTCAAGTCCTTTTGCCAAGTATTTTAATGATAGCAAAACTTCTAGGGTATTTTTTTAAAGAAAATGTTAAGTTCAAAAATAAAATGTTATAAATAGCATCATGCACACAGCCAGAATAGTAAACTACATTAAAATCCTTGGAAAAATAAACATTTATTTGTCTATTGATGAAAGGGTAGTGATGTTGGGGTTTTAGGGATAGAATTCCAGAAATGGGGTGCCACCACCAAAAAGGATAGTTCCCTCTCTCTCTCCCCCTCCCCCTCTCCCTCTCCCTCTCCCTCCCTCCCTCTCTCTCTCTGCAGTAGCTTTTTCTCATATAGGATTACACTTGAGTTGTCTTTAGGTCCAATTTGTTGATGTCCCATGACACTGACTGCCTAATAAACAGTTGGTCTGTTTTATCAGGATCAAGGATCACTCTCTAAGTGAAATCTTCCTGTGTGTTTGTCTGTTTAACTGAAATGGCTAGCTGCTTTGAATATAAATATTAAAAACTGAGTAGAAACATGCTGAATATTTTTATTCATTTTTAAAGCTTTAACAATATTTGTATGCTGCCCCATAACAAAAAGTTATCTGGGTGGCATACAATAAATAAGTATAAAAACAGCTTACATGCAAAATGAAATTTATACACAAAAACCATAAATACAGCAAGAAAACAAAACTCTCCACAACTCCCAAAGCTAAAGCACAGATTTAAAGACTGTGAGAACCAGATTGCATTAATTATTTTTAAAGGACTGAGTGAACATAAAGTTCTCCTCCTGGCACTAAAAAGATTACAGGGAAGGCACTAGGTGAATCTCTCTGGAAATGTTGTTCTATAGCGGAGTGCCACTACCAAAAAGGCCTTCTCTGTGGCTGCTGATTTTACCTGTTAAAAAAGTGACCATTGAGTTTTAAGAAATGCTGTCTATATTTGGCTCCTAATAACTTTAGAGTCCCATTCCTGAAAAAGAAGATCAAGAGACTGAGCAGAAAACTACAGATGAAAGGCCCAATGTTTCAAACATTCCACAGGTACAAAGAAATTTAAATTCCACTAATTCAATATTTTATTTCTAATTTTATGTGGTGCTGAAAGCGTTAATTGATTGTGCAATCAATACATTTAATTTTGGATTTGAAATGATGGCTTTAATTTAGTCTTAGAACTATACCATGGATGGGGAACCCTTCAGATCCTGTTGGACTCCGATTCCCATGAGCCCCAGTCAGTTTGACCAGTGGTGAAAGATGATGGCAGTTGTCATTCTAACAGGATGGCTGGAAAATATTTTATGTCTCTGCATACAGGGAACATATACTGGATGCCTTTCCAAATAGTGCAAGGCTTGTCTGCAGTGTTTAATAGCAAAAATCTAATAGCGTAGTTAAACCCTTTAGGTAAATCACCTTTGTGGCAGGGTGATTTGTGGGATCTCAGCAGATCTATTAGCCTGGGGTAGGCAAGGATGCTGCAACTATAGTAACTCCGTGCATTTCACTTAGATAGTAGACTGTCCATTTCGAAGGAAGGTTAAGAGATTAGACTGGTTGTTCTTAGTTACAGGGAAGTAATTCTCTCTCCTACTCCCTCTCCCTGGATTGGTCATTTGACAAGCTGCTCTGAAATGAATGGCAAAAATTCTACAGGGAAAAGAGAAAGCTAGGCATTGCAAATTGAATGCTTTAGTGAATGGCTTTATACAGGTTTACAAGACATGTCATGTTATATATTAAAGAACCAAGAGTGCAGTGCCAAGATGGATTAGAGTTCATGGAGTCAGTCTCCATAGCGCTTCCGCTGTGGGCCGCTGTCCAAGTTGGAAGTTGCATTCACAGCACAAAGCATTCCTAACGTGAGAGTGTAGGGTGGGAAATTCTCATACATCTGACCTGCTGCTTACGCTGGACGCATTTGAATATATCAAGAACTCAACAAGAAAGTGAAACTTGCCGTCTTCCCCCCCCCAACCCCGCCCAGATTTCAAACTTCTTTTATAGAAGATGCATAAATCTCAGCTGTTGAATTTAGCAGGTTGGAAATCAGACCTTAAAGAAACAGATTTTAAGTTTTAAAACCGTGTTTGTATAAAATTAAATGCTAACAATAGCTTTAAAAGTACCATGTATGAAGGCTTCTGTAATCCTTACTCCAGCTCATGCCAGAAACACAAGCGGACAAAAGAATAGAAAAACCCACAGCCACATTTCAGCAGGAACAGGAGGATCTTTCTCAGATCTCTGAAGGTCAGTTTGCCGACCAGAGCTCAGCTACTTCAGGAGATGAAACCGAAATTACTGAGGAACTGGAACCAGAAGGTAATTTTCTGCTTATACAACATACCTCTGCTTAAAGGCAGCCAGATCGGTCAATGTTGGTATCTCTCACTTCTCTCACTTTTCCAATATTCAGTTCATTCCATTTCTCCCTCAGTTTGCAACTTTTTTTAAAAAAAAGTTTGCATGAAAATTCATATGCATTTTGTGCACATTTCACCTAATATACACAGGTTGGTGCACAGTTTCGCCTGCCATGTACATTTTTGCCAGCTATTTACCCCAATCTTCATTTTTGTTTGCTATTTTCATTAATACAGGCATCCTTGTATCTACTTTCCCACAATTATGCATTTTTGTTTGTGAACTATAGCACAAAATTCAGGGAACTGCAAATTTGATAGGACAGTGGGGTTATAGCAGGGGTAGTCAACCTTTTTATACCTACCGTCCACTAATGCATCTTTCTTAATGGTAAAATTTCCTTACAGCCCACCAGTGCTCAATGGAAGGAGGATTCAGCTTGTGCCATAGAACCCCCTACCGCCCACCTAGAATCCTGAAGCGCCCACTGGTGGGCGGTAGAGACAAGGTTGACAGCCCCTGGGTTATAGTTTGCATATTGGGTTGGGAAATGTGAATTTGGTAGTTCCAATTAAAATGCAAACAGAAATAATTTCTCCCCATCCTAAGTTGACTGCTGAAGTAACTTCAGCAGAGGCCATTGTTCTGCTCTCTCACATCTGTAGCCACGTTGGAGTGGTTGGCATGTTAGACTAAAAAAATAACTTCCAGCTTTGTAATAATTGAGAAGGAAGGTGGGAGGGAGTCTCCAACCAAGTTCCATGAAATATTAAAGGACGCTGGCTTCTGTTTTAAAATGTCTTTATATTCTCTCTTCAGTAGAGAGATTCCTCTTTCAGAAGAAGTGCTCTTCTGAAGACTATTATGAAGTGTGTGGTCCTTTTGTCTGCAGATAGCAACCACTCATAATGTCAAAGAGAAGGAGTCTCAGACAACAAGAGGCTAGTATATGACCTATCACATATCTCTGGATGAAATGAGCTTGAGGCATCTTAATGCAAAGAATGCAAACATCCCAGGTCATGATCATTCCTATTATTATTATATGTTCACTGTATAGGAAGTGAACTGAGAGACCTTCTGTTGCAGGCCCAGATTCCATTCAAGCGCCATTGAAATGAACGGTGTTGCAGGGAGAACAGCGGTTTCTGAATTCCAGTAGCGACCAGAAGCATAAATTGTCATGTGCCACAAAGCTGTGTTGCACACAAGGGACCTATTCAGACCAGGATTCAGTGTTCAGTAGAGGCCTGCATAGGTGATCAGTTGAACCAGTGACCATAGAAGGAGAGCATGGTCTAGCTATTCCATGCATGTCCATCACTGGATAACCTGCAGTATTAGTGTGGGTGGGGGGTCACTTTGTGTGTGTGAATCGACCATTGTGGTTGTAGCACCACAAACATTCATATCAATCTATAGACAATTAGTTCAAAGCAGTTGGTTCACAACTTCTGCTGCCAATTGTGAAGTTTACAATAATCTTGTTGCGGGGGGTGGGAATCAAGCAGTAAACGCATCTGTGTGAAATAGCCCCATTTCCTTGTATCCCCAAATTTCCACATACAACTGCATTATGTGGACAACTCATGAGTTGTTTACAGGGTGATGATGATCAACATCCCATTCCTACAAATCATTGCAAAATGACTAGTCCTCAGGGGTTTCATGGTCAGTGTAACTGCTGTGAAATGCATTGTTTGTGAACAATTTCTTCAAGTTGGGTAGTGGTTTTATGTAATAAATTATTTTTGTGCTCCTGGATCGGCACATGATAGTAAACACTAATTTGTATAATCATCCAATAAGCAGCTATTCACAGGGTTGCAATAGCCCCAGTGTGAATACCTCCCTGGCGTGTCACCTTTGTTAACTCCTTTGGTGGTTAAGTAATAAATCATCATTCCTTTGGCAAAGGAGACCCATAGATGTGATAGAAGCTGTCCCCAGCAGATTATACAAGTATGTAAATAAGTTATGGGTAAATAAACTGGAACCTGCACACCACAGGGAAGCCTGGCATATGGGATGACAACTTGATCTCAGTTAACCTTGGGAACTGACAGGGAGCAGCATTGTCCCCTGAACTAAAGCTATATGAATGCATGCAAAGTCTCAGCAAACTTAATATGAATTGTTCCGTATAGGCTTGGAGTCCATACAAAATATTCAGGGTTTGGGCTTTCTTTTCTTTTCTTTTCTTTTCTTATTTCTTTTAAATAATCTCTTACTATGAATGAATTGGTAACACTGAATCTCTCCAAGTGCCAAATCAAAGTGAAACGAGGCCTGAAGAGGAATTGGGTGATTCTGCAGACCATTTAATGATAATTGATTGGCCAGTGTCACGTTGTGTCTGCAAGGAAGAGAAATCGTACACCACTCTATGGAACTATTTCCATTCGCTTTTATACCATGTGTTTTAACAGTTTTCTCTGACCATCTCAACTGGACTTAATACTGGCTATATGTTTGTTTTTTTTCTGTTCTGATTGTTTTCACAACAGACCAAGATGATAGACAGGCAACTGATGCTGTTGAATCAGTGACAGATAGTGATGACTGCATTGTCCCAAGTTCAGTGTCCACAAGCTTTAAGCAGGTTAGTCTCTCTGTGTGTGTAATTAAATTCTTCCTTATCAAAGGCTTTTTAACCCCCACACCCCACCCATTGACATTGGACTTAGAATATCAAGAAGGTTCTACTTCTAATTAGTCCTTTGTGAATACTATTAGAGAACAGAATACCCATTTGTGGCAGGGGAGGGGCAGTGGTGATGTTTGATGGAGGGTGTATGTATCTGTATACATATATGTGACAAAGAGTGTGGGAATTTTCTAACTTTTTTCAGGCTTCTTAACGTCTTTCTTCAAAATCTGGCCTTGAATTTTTAGTGTTGTGCCTACAATGATTGATATCAGCCTGATTATAATATTTAGGCACTAGCTTAGAAAAGAACGCATGTGCAACATCTTAGCCCGTAACCAGGCACATTAAACAATGTTTCGTGCTTGATTGGCTTCTTGTCTATTCATCATCCCTCACAGGGATTTTGAAATTCTGCCACCTATCTAAACCAGACAGAGAGAGAGAAATTATTTTAATAGCTGGAACTGTATTATGATTAACTGCATATTCCATGCCATCAAATTCTTTTAAGCTGTAACAATGTGAGCCAAATAGGAAAATTACTCATTGCCAATGAGCCCTGCAAGAATGCAGCTGGGTCTACAAATCTCTAGTATTGTTGCACTCTATTATAACCAGAATGATTTAGGAGGACTTAAAATATCTTGCAGCCTCTAAAGAGCTTGGTGCGTGGATCTTTTATTCCTATCTTTCTCCACTCATCTGCCCAAGACGAAATGTAGCAACTGGTCCAAGATGGAGAGAGAAATCTTAATTATCAGGGGCACAGTCCAGTTCTCCATAAGTGATTCATGAGCAGCGGCTGCCCTGCTCACTTCAATGTCAGGGGCAAACTGGGATTCCAAGATGTCATTACAGAGTACTGCTGCCACATCTGTTAAACTAAACTAGTGGCAATTCTTTGGGCATTACCTGTCACCTGTTTTAAGGGAAACTTTTGTGCTCAGTTCACATTGCTGTGAACAGAGAAGTCCTCGCATGCTCTGGAGCTCCTGTACATTTAGGCATCTGATCGACTAGGACTGTTAAGTGAAAGTTAAGTCCCACTTGAACTCAAGAGATTTGCTTCAGATTAATGGGGATAACCCAGCCACTTCAAAAGTCTCATTTGTTTCAATAAGTCAGTATTAAATACCGGTATGTGCTTCACCTATCCCTTTGACTTCAGTGGGACTTAGGCATGCTTGATGTATGCTGAATTTGGAAGGAAATCCCACTGAGCTGAAGATGACTCTTAAAAGGGGCGAGGGGACTTTCTCCTACCTAATAGCCCCCATCCAGTAGTTCTTTCTACAAATGGGAACTTTTATACTCAGGATGCAATTATTATCTGATGTTCAAGGCAGGTGTTGGAGACCCATGGCCCTGTGGATGTTGCTGTAATACAATGCCCATCATCCCTGATAACTGGCAGTGCTGATGGGGCTTGTTGGGCTGTGCAACATCTGGAGGGTCATACGTTATCCAACCTTGATTTAAAGGATATATTAAGAACCGCCACTAATTCACTAATCTGAGTGCTGGTGCGTGCATCTCTGTACCATCTACTTCAACTAGCAGCAGATCTTTGAGGCTCCTAGCCTGCTACTTGAGACCTTTCTTGTGTGTCATTTAAAGCAGAGATATCATAGCTTAATGTGCTGTGCCACTGGGCTATGGTTCTCCCCTTGAAATTGCTTCTGTTATAGCCGTTTGCCGAAGTGTTTGCAATATCAGTTACAGCTACGATCAAAATCTCTAGATGGAAGAAAGCCATTACACCAGAAATGCCTAGTTGGTTGTAGGAGGGGGAAAACCTAACTAAAACCTTTGTTCAAGATCCAGCTTCTTATTTTTATCAGTGAGATAAATATCCCCAAGGCTGTTCCAACACCGTAAACACAACTTCCGATTTTATTTAGAGATTGCCTTGCTAATTATCCTGTGAATCCAAATGGCAAGCCACATTGTTTCAGCCACTTAAGATTATGCTGTTCCCTTTTTGCAGGTTGCAAATCAAACAGTCCATGGTTATTTCTTAGTTATGTTGATCATAAAAGGAATCTTAACAGATATATTTTTTTTCCACCCAGGATTTAACTATACCACTTGCTTTTTCTCCTTCTTTTTCTTGTCTGTTATGTATAATTAATCATAGATTACTTCATTTTGTTTCATTGCATTTACAACATTTATGAGCTTCGCTTTGTCGGTAGGAAATGCTTGTCCCCTTCTTTTTCCTTTCCAAAGTGGCGTAATTAGTGTTAGCATCTTTTTTAACAGGCTACATAAAGTTTAGTGGCTGGATTAAATCATGTCATTAACATAATGTGCTATACAATTTGCCCCTATCTCTTTTCGTTTCCACTACATCAAAGTGCCACAGAGTGCCAACGTAATTGGGCCTTGCTAGCTTGTCAGGTTGAGTCAAGATGATGACTGGTGCTTTTGCTAAAAAAAGCTTCCAGGCATGATAATTAATGGAAGGGGGAGGGAAAAAATCAGGGAAATGTAAAACTTTGGATGGTTCTTTATGAATATTTCATACATTTGAATAATCAGAAGTTAACATTATCAATTTGATGTATAATACATTGATTAAAAGCCTTGTTACAGGCCCTCGAAATAGACATCAGAACTGGAAATTTGCATTTTCTTTGGCAAAGTCTAAAAAAGAAATAAAATAAAATTAACAATTGCTTGCTCTCATCTCCACCTCTGCACTTGATCATTTTGAGTAATAATATAGCTTTCAATTATCACAATAAAATTTTACTGCTGTCAGCTCTCAAGTTATCTTCAAATGTGCCCACAAGGCAAATCTTAGCAAAACCAATTTATTCCGTGGTGGTCTCATTTTCCTCTAGGTGTGTTTACATCTTTTCTCCTTCATTATAGATAGTCTTTGTGTGCTTTTCTTACACTAATAGCAGTTTAGTGAAAACTGTCATAATCACTTTCCTTAAATTAAGATCTTAGGGTTCTTAATTAATTTGGACATTCGGCATTCTTTAAAGAGCACAAGCCAGCCTTTCCAGGTGGCTGTGTTTCTGCAGAGCGCCATATGTTGTAAAAAACAAAACAAAGAAGACACTAAGTTAAATTGGGGGTCCTGGAAAAGAAAAGAAAAAAGCTAGCTTTGGGGGGGTCTAATATATGTATTTTTAGACTTTATAACTACCCAGTCCACCTGGGCTATAGTTGGACAAAAAGATAATAAGCTTCAGAGGAATAATTTTTTTTAATGTGCTCATGAACCGCAAGAAAGCATGATTTCTTGGTTTGTAGGTAAATGTATAAAGTATGTATAATGCTTTAACTTTAATTCCCCTCTAATTATGATAAATCAGTGTTTTTTGTATGCCTCTTTGAAAGCTGTTCAGCTGAAAATGGCTTACAGGGACTGCATTCAGATATGACGCTCAACCATGGTTTAGCGTTATTAGAATGAGTCATGACAAGCCTTTGGGTTCACGCACTCCCTTCTCCTCTGAGTGTGAGGGGAGAAGATTGAACGCTTTCATTTCTAGTTGTGAGTAAACTGCAGTTAGCCATTAGAGCCAAAACTCAGGGAAACGGCGGTTTACTCTAATTGTGGTTAAGTCAAAGAAAGCAAGATCAGACCATCCTTTCAGATCCAGCTAGAACAAGCCACATTTTCCTGAGTTTAGGAAGGGGTAAAGCATATGAGAAAAGGCTGTGTCTCTGGCTCCATTCCTGGTGATGCACAGTTTTCCACTACCCATCCGCACATTAGCATGGGCATCCACAGGGAGCCCTTGGTGTGTAGATCTGCTATATGCATAGCCTTCCCCAGATCACTCAGGGCTCCAGGAGCCAAGAAAAGGCTACATACATAGAGGTATTGGTGCAAAGACTTCCCTGCCTCAGGCATCAACTCTAATGCATGGTTGGCAGAGCCAAGAGCCGCCATGCTTTATTGGTGGCAGGGCCTACAATGCCATTTCTCCTTACCTCATGAGCTGTGGAGGAGAGGGGACCTAGAGGAAACCGTCTCACCAGGGGACTTTCTTGTAATGTTAATTTGGTTTAGAGTGATTTCTAAACTAGTCCAAATTCTGAAAATGCAGTGGTACCTCGGTTTTCGAACGTCTTTCTTGACAAACATTTCGGTTTTCAAACGCCGTAAACCCAGAAGTAAATGCTTCGGTTTTCAAACATGCCTTGGAAGTCAAACATGCCACACGGATTCCGCTGAGTGCAAGATCCAATGTGCAACCAGTTTGTTTTTGTGACTGTCTGTGCCTCGGTTTTCAAACGTTTCAGAACACTGTCTTCCGGAAAGCATTACATTCAAAAACCGAGGTACCACGGTAACAGTATTGAGCTGCATCCAACCAAGTTCTGTTCATGGTAGACCCGCTGAAATTCTAATTTGGTCATTCCCACCCATTTCAGTGGGCCTACTTTAAGTAGAACTAACATTGGCTACAGCCCATTTACGTTTGGGCCCACCCAGGGGTTCTGTATGTTGTCCTATGTTCGCACAGCAGGGAATCTGATACCAGCTGGTTACTGCCTGCATTGACTGGAAGCACCTCTCCAGGTTTGCAGGTGGGGTTTCTTTCCCAGCCTTCCGTGGGGATTGAACCTGAGACCTTTTGCAGGGAAGGCATGCACTCTGCCACTAAGCTACCTTCTCTCCCTTGCAATAGTAGCCCTCACCTCAGTACTCCCTTTAACTCAGGGTGGGCAATCTGTGGTCCTGCAGAAATTGTTATACTGTAGCTCCCATCATCCATAACTGTTGCAGCACTGACTGGGGCTGATGAGTGCTAGAAGTCCAGCAACATATGCAAGGTCACAGGTTGCCCACTCCCCACCTTCAAGGACCATCCTTCAGCATTCTGGAAGTGCATGCCTCTTTTTCAGATGTCTCTGAAAAGACGCTAAGGCTCATGCTCAATGTTTATCATACAGATTCCTTTGTTGGGCCATACCATCCAGCCCTATGAAGCCTGCCTATTTATATGCCTTGCCCATTCCTGTTGCAAGCCATTTCTTTCCTTAATATAAAACAAGTGTACTGATTATTTTCTCCATCAGACATTAAAAAGGGTCTCCTTTACATCCATAACTCCAACATTTGGACTTCATTTGTTGACGGCCGTCTCAGCATGAGCCGGTTTTGACAGCCGAGTTAAATATTTGGAGGGGAATGACTCTGAATTTCACTTAAAAATACTCCTGATATATCTGTACAATAGAAGGCGAAAGGAGTTGTTTCCGAAGTAAAATTAGACAATAGAGGCAATTTCATTTTTTATGCATGTGAATGTAGAGTGCTTGAGGTTATTAGTTGAAACTGAGTAACCTTTCCAGGCTTTCATCTCTTTCTTTTCAAATTTGAATATGAAAAGCATATTCAAGTCAAAGACCATCACTTTAATGACATTTGGCAGTCATTTGATTTATTAGGTTTTTAGAAAAAAAAATTCCTTTAAATATTTCATCATACTATGCTAATCCTAGTAATATTGCCAGCTGAAGCCATGTACCTGTATTAGCGGAGACAGAATGGTGTGGAATTTTCTCTGTCATCCTAGTAAAATTTCCATGAATCTACTGAATAATAAAACAACCTTATTGAAATATTCAGATTTGGGTTTTTAGTTAAAGTGTCTTAGGATACATAATAAAAGAAAATGTCTTTTGAAAAAGAAGGTGGGGGTAAAGTTACTTCATCAAATATTGAAAGAGGTTGACAGGAATGAATATTGTTCTTTATTAAGGGCGCTTATTTATTTATTTACTTACTTACTTACTTACTTACTTACTTACTTACAGTGGGGGTATTCAAGCTATTCAATTGATTAATTATAGAATATATTTTCTGAAAACGCATCAACGATTGCCATGTTGAACTTGAATATTGTATTGATTTGCAATTTGAATGCCTACCCTCTAGAAAGCTGATCTCCCTTTCTTGTTATTCTAATTCTGTAATTATTACTGCAAGGTTAGTGATTTGAATTTACAACCAAAAGCCTTCAAATTCCACACACAGGAGAAATAGTCTTTAATGTAGAGAGGGAGCCATAAAGAGAAAAGTTAAGCAGAACTTGACAGCTGAGATCTGCAAGGTGCTAGGTTTGCTCTTTGAAGAGCAGAATCTCATGCTTTGAATGTTCTTCTGTGTAGTCTAATTTTGAAATCACAGTGGTTATGCATTCTTTGAAACCATTGACTTATTCAGGAAAATGTTTGTGTGCTGCCCCATTAGCATTTGACATGAAAACCCTTCCCCAATAAGGGTGCAGTGCCTTTCAAACCTTAAACACACTTGTATACTCTTAGGTCACAGTCACATCCTACATTTAAATTGTCTGGCGTCCCCCAAAGAATCTTAGGAGCTCACAAAACTGCAATTCCCAGCACCCTTAACAAATCTCATAATTATTTTGGAAAAGCCATGTGCGTTTATATGTGTGTTAAATGTACAGTGGTACCTCATGTTACAGACACTTCAGGTTACAGATACTTCAGGTTACAGACTCTGCTGACCCAGAAATAGTACCTCGGGTTAAGAACTTTACTTCAGGATGAGAACAGAAATCGTGCGGCAGCAGCGGGAGGCCCCATTAGCTAAAGTGGTGCCTCAGGTTAAGAACAGTTTGTATTTAGCTTAAGTTCTGGATACATTGACCCATTGGGCTTACTCTGAGCCCATTGGGCTTACTCACAGCTAACATTGCTGTGACCCTTGCGGTCCCATCACATTTCATGCTGCACTAAAGGGACATTGGTATTTGTGGCAGAAAAATCTGTTACTGTGAAGGAGAGATCCATGCCTCCAAAAGTTTGGGCTTATGACTGACACACCAAGTTTTGGATGCAGTTCCCAAATACATGGTGATTGCATGCTTGAATTTGCAGGCCTTCCCAGCACACTTAATGTGTGCATGGATGCATTTTCACCCCATGAAAATTCAAACGGAAAGTTGACTTGTGGCATATTTTTGGCACATCGAAAGGGTTTGTTTGAATGAATGAATGAATGAATGAATGAAACTTTATTTGCATGAGCCATCAGCCATAGCAACAAAAGAACATTGCTATATACACAAAACAAAATAAAAAGTTGATTATATAAAACACAGTTTAGGATTTGCAAGTAGCATTCAACCATTGTTTAGTGTTTAGCCTTTGTGAGCCTGAGCAAACCATTGGGCTCCATCACTTGCCCCACCTCCTCCCACACAGCCAGGAGGAGGATTGAATTTATTTATACATTTTATTTCACAGAATGTGCAGACTGCCTAATCATAAAAGCCTCTAAGCAAAATACACAATACACATTAACATTATCAATAAAGTACAGCTACAAATAACTATTCAGTGATCCATTGTTTGAAGTTGGCTTGTTTTGCAACTCATTATTTTAAAACCATGAATTTGTACAGGAATTGAGGGAAATGAAATTGAATCATGGTTTATTCCTCCTCCCAGCCTTGTGGGAGGGGGAGCACTTAATTCCAAGGCTTTGCTGCAACTCTCAGAGGTTTGTGTGTGTAATGGAAAGCCATAGTTTAGCATTACATACAAACCAGGGCTTAGTTTCTGCTGCATGGGCAAACCTTGGGCCTGTGTGCCCCCCTCTCCTAGTTCAGCACAGCAGCAACATCATAAGCTCCCACTTGCAACTAACCACAGATTATCATTTTATCTGAATCAGGATGTTTTTGCTTTAGACTGTGGTTTGTCCAAACAAGCCAAGATCAAACTCTACTTTCTGATCCTGACTTGTTCAAATAAATCATAGTTAAAACTAATGGCAGTTCCCGGTTAAGATTAAGCAACACCGGTGAGTTGAGAACAGTACATGTGGCCTAGAAAAGTATCTTTGAGATGTGAAGCAACAACTTGCATCAATGCATGTTAAAGGTTCCAGGTTCAATCCTCAACCATAATCAGCAGCAGGGCTGGCAAAGAGGTTTTTCCAGTATAAAATATGAATCTATAGGTCTGTTGCAATGACAGTGTTAACTACAAATCTCAGTGCATAAGGACCTCATTGTCGCTCTGTCATAAACTATCAGTCATGTTTTATCATCCAAAACATCTGGTTGTGACATTTTGGCATTGCAAGAAGTATATACTGTGCTACTTTTTCTTTCTTTCTTTTTGTAATAGTCTGGTGAAAAAATCCGGATTGAAATAGTATCCCTCAGTCTCACGGAATCCCAGGTTGCAATGGATGACACAATAAAACGCCTGTTTGTAGAGTGCAAGTTCTCCAACTTCCCAGCAGATGAAACACCAGTGTCGCTTCCAAAACCGAGAAGGGGACAATGGGTCTACTACAATTATAGCCATGGTATGTGCTCATTAAATATTATTCTGTTATGTTTCCAAGTCACCAGTGGTGTGGCCTCTTTTAATGTGATTCCAGTTTGAGTATTACCAGGTAGGCATTTGGTAAGTTATGCTTCAACTTACATAAGAAAGGCCCATCCGGCCAAGCTTCCATCTTATCTAGGATCCTGCTGGCCAAACAGTTGCCATCAGGTAGCTTGTAGGTGCCTGTCACAGAAGTGACTTGGTGTGAGGTCTAGGAGCCAAGGCACTAATTGCTCAGATGGTCAAGCTGGTGGATTAGTGGATCATCCGAAAAATAAGCAGGTTCGTCTGCAAACAAGTCATTTTTTTCCTCTCCAGACAGAGGAGCCAATCCAGAATCAGCAGCAAGGATCCAATGAGATCCAATTGGCTTCTTCCATATCACTCTTCTGGGCTGGAAGCTGTAGCAGCATTCCCAGCTGTAGTGGTTCCACTGTAGCCTAGCAAATATCAGGCCAGCGGTTTTCTCAACTTGCAAGCTGCCATGGTGTTACAGGGACTAAGACTCTTCAAGACCTGTGACACCTTATACTTGGTTGATTAAAGCAAGGATAGGCAAAACATAACCTATTGTCCACTTCAAAAGTGGTTAACAGGGTGCTTTCCAGATATAGCTGGACTGTGTCTTTCCTCAACTCCAGCTAGCATTGCCAGGAATAATGGGCTGTAGTTCAATAACATCTCGAGTTAACCACCCCTGTTCTACATGCTTTCATCCAAGGTACAGAAGTGTATTGCAACAAGAATCCCAGTTTTCATTAGGCTTGTTTAAAGGGGGAAATTTCTAGCAATTGTTCCAGGGATAGTTTTAAAAATAGGATAGAAAAAATTGTTTAATTTGGAAACTAGGCAAAGTAAAAAAAACCCTCACTAATAAGTAGTTTTCACAATTTTAAAAGAGGCTTTCCTCATATTTTCCAATATGAATTCTATAAGAAATAAGCAGAACTGGTCCATCAGTGAATGGATGAAGTTTCACGATGTTCACATGAATTATATCCAACTTGCATTACATCGGACTTAAATTGTGATTGAATATCACCCAGGATTTTAAAAAATAACACTGACGAGGCAAACAAATGGAGGAGCATCAAATGCTCAACCCTGCTTCAGTTCAGTGGTGCTTGTCGGGAATCAGCGCTTGGCAGATTCTACCCCCAATCATTTTTATACATAACACTAGAGTGTCGCATATAAGCAGATGAATGCTGTTTGTTATGCCAAGCTGTAATAAATTTTGATGGCACATTGTCATGCAGTAAAATACAGAAAACATCTGTGGATTCGTTAATCCCCAGGATTTCACAAAATCCAGCATTCAGACATTCCCCATTAGAAAGCTTAGAGTTAAAACTTGCACTTATCCTTGGTACAGAGCGTACTGTTCTAAGTGATGTAGCTAATCAGGAACTCATCCAGCTGTTGGTGTCAGTAACTGCTGTTATTTGAGCGTGATCTTATCTAGTCTGTATGTTTTCTGTGTCAAAAGGCTGAAGTTGGGAGTGAAATTATGTTAGCAGCCAACTTGGTTTATTATTATGGCATTCCTTTTCCATATAAAAAGTGCTCTTTGTGACTTCATTTTTCCCCCCTTTCAGTCCTGGGCTTCGAAATTTATTGCACAGCAATTCAGACTTGAAAGCTGGAATGCACCCACTCAGCTTTATTAAAACTTCTAATTCCAAAAAGAAACATCCCACATTTTAATTCTAGCAATTTGAACATCTTATTTGAACTGATGTCAGACGCTTCTTTTTAACGTATTATTTTTTTAAAAGGAAAAGACAGTTCACATCGCTTAGGGAGCATGACTGTGCATTAGAAACAGGAACAGAGTTCTGAAGTCATTGATGGGGAATCTGTGCCACCCCTCTGCCCAAAGCTGCTAGACTCCAACTCCCATCACCCCAACCAGTGGGAACTGGAGGGCCAGAGGTTCCCCCAACCCATTTTAAACTATTTGGTTGTGCCATATTCTTTTTATGCTGAACCCTGTCTGTGAGGCAGCCTGAGGGTTCGGCTTGCTGCACATTCAGGCATATAGCTAGGAGTACATCATCCACTCTTCCTCTTGGGAAACCTTTTTTGCTGTAATTGCCACAAAGTTATAACTCGCCACTAATTTCCAACATGGTTGCTTTGTTCTTCCTAGAGAATTGCTTAAATAACTGGCCATCTAATTTCTTCTTAGTGCCAGCTTTTCTGGTAAGGGAACAGCATATCAAGGAAGTGCCCTAATGAATTTGCTGTTTGATAATGTCAGTGAGAAAGCCAATAATCTAATAGTAATGAAGTCAGAATGTGTGTGTTTACTATAGCTTTACTCCATTTCTTATTCATGCCTAATTAGATTTGGGTATGTAGAATATTAGGGGTTAATTGAATATTTTCTTTAATAAAACTGAGATTTACATGATTGGCGAAGGAAGTGTACTTTGAGCTTAGAGGGAAACTAGCAGTCCCCTAGATTTTGCATGGAAAAAATCACGATAAATCCAGATGTAATTTGAGAAGTCATTATTTCTTGGTAAATAATACATTCTTTTTATTGAGTTCTCATTATACTTATATCTTAGCACTGTGACTGGCTTTAAAAAAACTACATTGCATCTTAGCTGAGACAAAGAGATGTTTTGGAATTCTGGCATAATAAGCAACACTTAATGTAATGATTTAGTGCTCTCAATTCCTCAAGCCTGTGTTTTTAAAAAATCTATAGGTAGAAGCAAGGTAGTCTTACATAAATTAAATCTTATTGTTATACTATGATGGAGCCAAATGGTTCTTCTTATGTGGATCAATCTATCCATGTAAAGAACTATATATAGCTCTGTGTTAAGTGAATTTAGGGAAAGACGGAAAGGGATGCCAGACATATCTAACATCTATTCTCCTTCATAGTTAAACGTCCTGCTGAAAGGGATGTAAATCTGCCAGTCCCATACCCAAACAGTCCTTCCCCACCTTGGTTCCCTCCAGAAGTTTTGAACTACAACTCATATCTGCCCCAGGCAGCACAGATGTGCTACCTGGGGATGATGAGAGTGCTAATCCAAAACATCTGGAATGCATCGGACTGGGGAAGGTTGATGTATAAGGACAGTTAAGTCCTTGTGACAGTTGTATGTCAGGTGTATGACAGTTAAGTCATATAGAGGAAGGAGAAATAAATTCATAACCATATGCTATATACATAGTTTAACCCCCTTCCCTATGTAATTCTCCTGATCCAGGTCTTAGACATGTCCCCAAACCAGCCCTGTATCTAGGATGTTTGTCACCCCAAGCTCAAGTTGAGATACCACTACCACTAGACCCTCTCTTCTGCTCTTTCTGGCATGTGGCCATCTCTAGCTCTACCCCACTAGGTTCCTCCAAACATCCTTCACAGTTTCATAGGAGTACGGCTGCTGTTACCTCCAGCCCCTATGGCCAGGGGTGATGGGCACCATGTTGACATATGTTGGTTTCAATATAAGATCCCTGGGGTAGGGCAGGGATAGCCAGCTTGGTGCTCTCCGTATGCTGATGGGCTACAGTTTTAATCATCCCTGACCATTGGCCACTGGGGCTGATGGGAGCTGCTGTCCAACAACATCTGAATAACACCAGGTTGGCTGCCCCAGGATAGGGCCTCAATGTGGGTCAGTTTTAAAATAACTTGATCTGCTAGCGGTGAAAATAGGAAAGCAATAGTAAGCAGGCAAGTGTCATGCTCATGCTTTCAAACTCAACCGAGTGATGATTCTAACTTTAAGGGGGAAATACTGTAGATGCAAGCAAACTGACCTTATACTTTCCTCTAACTCAAAATAGATAGTTACACCGTTGGGGTCGACTCTTAATTTCACCTTGACAAAATGATTTTTTCGCCCCAGACAAGGCCACCATAATTGAAATAACAAAGATTAAGTTCAGTTGATAGACACTGATAACAAGGAAATAGCATTTATATTTCATAGGGCTGAGAGAATATTGCCATGAGAATGCTGAGAAGGCAAGAAAGGGGCCTGGAAATAAGATTAATGATCGAGGGCCTAAAGAATGTTATCTTGGCTGTATATAAACCTGCTTGGGAATTGACAATAGAAAGGGGCAAGATTAATGAAATCTTCCAAAGTTTTTTTTTTTTTTATGAGACCTATATAGATCAGAAGCCTTTGGCTCTGTGGAGTGAGTAGTTGATTATTTGGACAAATTGTAGTTACCTGAGGCAAGGCAAGAGAAAGGGGGGGATAAGAGAGAATTGATGTCTGGATGCACTTTGGATTCTGAATAGGATGATAGAGGAAGGGGACTTTCCATGTTCACAACACAGAAAAGATTTTGGCACATCCGTATTATTCTGAGACCATGTCAGCATTCAGGTTTGGGGAGAAGTGTCTTTCTAACCTTCATGGCTGTAGAAAGCAAAATGTTGAAAGGTCCAGAAATCAGGACACCAGTAAAATCAATCACACTGTCACAATGTTTTCCAGCATCCCTTCCGATCAAATACTGCTTGATTGCCCAAATTATCCTAGTTTATAGGATAGTTTGAAAGGCACTGGCTACATTCAGAATATTTTATTCCAGCTTAAGATGCCACCTATTTCCTTGACACACAACCCCTTTGCGAGCTGCAGTTAAACCAGGAAGCTGTAATTAACCGTAATTTCCTCTTTTATCTGAAGTGGAGAATTATGGTTACCAGCTTCAGAACTAGCCAGGCTATTAAACTAACTTCAGACCATGGTTTAATATATTGGTTTGTTCTGAAGCTGGTAGCCATAGTTCCTTGCTCTGAAAGAAATGAGAAACTAGGTTTAATTTAAGACTTACTCTTTGGTTGGTTGCTTTATGCCACAAAGTGGGGTGCATGTGCGGGTGAAAGGCACATTCATATCTTATTAAGCCTGAGATATGTTTCCCTGAATATGGAGAGTGTGACAGTAAGAAATAGAGAGACCTGGCATAAGTAGGTTCACTTGGGTAAGTAGTAGGGAGACTCCAGGGGTTTGATGGGGGAGCTTTGGATAGAGCATTCCACCTACTCATTTACATGATTCTTGTTTCACATTCATCTGTTGGTTTCCTACATACTGAGAGAGCAATGGGCAAGGGTGGTAGGGATCTTGCCACACTGGCTCATAAGAAGAGCCTGCCAGAAAAGGCCAATGACCCATCATAGACCAGCATCCCGTTCTTATTATGGCCTATGAGAAGCCCACAAGCAGGACCCAAGTACAGTAGAACCTTCTTCTTGCACTCAATCAGAAGCTGCATCGAAAACTGGAACACTTAATTCCAGGTTTCAGCATTCGGGAGCCAAAACGTCTGAGTACCAAGGCATTCAAGAACCAAGGTATGACTACTACAGCATTCTCCCTCCAACTTGTGATTCCCAGCAACTGGTATTCAGAGACTTGTTACCTCCAACAGTGGATCTTTTGCTCAGTATGCCCTCCAATATCCATGGACCCTTACATATTAAACCAGGTGTCAGCAAACTTTTTCAGCAGGGGGCCGGACCACTGTCCCTCAGACCTTGTGGGGGGCCGGACTGTATTTTGAAAAAAAATATGAACGAATTCCTATGCCCCACAAATAACCCAGAGATGCATTTTAAATAAAAGCACACATTCTGCTCATGTAAAAACACCAGGCAGGCCCCACAATTAACCCAGAGATGCATTCTAAATCAAAGGACACATTCTACTCATGTGAAAACACGCTGATTCCCGTACTGTCCACGGGCCGCATTTAGAAGGCAATTGGGCCGCATCCGTCCCCCGCGCCTTAGTTTGGGGGCCCCTGTATTAAACCCTTTCAGGGCTTAGAGCAGATCTCTCCCCAATATAAGGCTCCCCACCCCAAAAAAACCCTAAGCTTCCTGTAGATTTTTTTTTAATTATAGTTTTCCATGTTTGTGCCTTCTTGCTTTGGTTCATAATCTAGACATTCGTGTTTCGGGAAGCTTTAAAATTGGTGAAATGGGAATTGATGTATTTTGCTTTTCGAAGAAGCGGGAGCCTGTAAAACTTCTCAGAAGAGATCAGAAGTATAGCACATAAGATTTAGTGTGCAGTGTGCGGGGAGGAAAGGAATTTTCTTCATCTGACTTTTGTTAAGCAGTAGAGTGTGATTCCTCAATGTTATCCCTATTCCAAGTTAGTGGGTGGCAGCATTATGGGAATTTGGATGAGAGCGGTTGTTGGGAGCAGGCACAAATATTTTCTCTGCTTAAAATATTTATATCCAATGTACAAACCATAGTTCTTGAGGAAGCTTACAACATTAAAAAAACAAACTAACACAGAACAGCATGTAACAATACATCGTAAAAACAAGTAAAATATGTCATAAAAACACAGAGCAAAAAGTAGCAATATGTCATAAAAGCAAACATCAGCGTAATACCAAGAACCCCCCCCCCCCGATTAAAAGAATACAAAACCCGAGATTAATCAACCACTTAAAAACCATTAAAAGCCTGGGTAGTCGTAGCAATACAGTACTCAACCTTTGACCTTGTAGGGTAACTCTGCAGTATTATCCCCCGCAGGACTGAGGCCAATAGAGAATTGTTTCCCTACGGCCACTTAATGGTTTCATTGCAGAGGCAATGTTTGAACTAGAGACATCCTCATTTGTGCCCCAGTCTGCACTCATTTACCCATAGCTGGTGTCCCCAAAATCCTGTATCCACAATTCTTTATTTATTTAACAAGTTTAACAAAAAGAAAAGATAGAGAAAACATGAGCTCACATTAATGATAATAATATAATATGCTAATTAATACTAATTTAAGGATATGATAAACTGTAATATAATATATCATTAATATAATATTATTCCATTAATAATCATAAAAAGAAAACATTAGCTCAAACTATAGATTAAGAACAAGAAACACCTTAATATTTAAATTCATCTGGAAGCACAAAAAGATTTAAATGGCCCAGTTAAAACTAAAGATGAAGCCTGTTTAACCTCTCTAGAGCAGGGGTCCCCAAACTAAGGCCCGGGGGCCGGATGCAGCCCAATCGCCTTCTCAATCTGGCCCGCGGACGGTCCAGGTATCAGCATGTTTTTACATGAGTGGAATGTGTCCTTTTATTTAAAATGCATCTCCACGTTATTTGTTGGGCATAGGAATTCATTCATATTTTTTTTCCAAAATATACTCTGCCCCCCCACAAGGTCTGAGGGACAGTGGACCGGCCCCCTGCTGAAAAAGTTTGCTGACCCCTGCTCTAGAGAATGGATTCCATAGTAAAGATTCTGCCACAGAAAAGATCCTGTCCTTTCGCCCTATCCACCTCAATTATCTCCAACACCTTTTGGTCAGGAGTCTGGGGCCAAGATAAAATTTGGTTGGCCTCTCTGGTCCTCAAGCCAACAAGAGCTCCTATTAATAATACAGTGACCATCAGTACATCCACCTCAGTTTTAAACATGTAAGTTGATATGTGTCCTGATAGATATCCAAACAAAATTGACATTTATAAGAAATAGGCTTAAACGTTGCAAGGGCAGTAAGGTCCTGGGGCCATTGCATAATATATGTTGGGTGTTTCGTCCTTCTAGGCTCGAAGTTTAAGTCTCTTGGCAACCGTTAGGGCTCCCTCTTAGTGTCCTGCTGTAAGTCCCATACAAGATGAATATAATTTAAAAGTACATGAGCATCTGCAGATAACAAGGATTTATCCAATACAAAATTAATGTGGACAGTAGCTTCAGACCAAAAGGGAAATATCTCTGGACATGCCCACTGCATTCTTATCAATTATTTCCCCGGTAGTATCTGTAAAATCCAGCTCATAACAATTTGTCTTAATGCTTAAATTTGTGGCTTCATGTATGTGCCTGTGATACTGGAAGATGCTCCAAACTGGTGTCCACATTCGTAACCTGATTGAAGGGTTTTTGTTTTTTATTATTTTATTTGGGATATAAAGAGATGAATGTCAGGCTGTAGCTTTCCCCACTCTGCTGGTCTAGAAGTCTTTCTTATTGCCTGTTCTGGCAGGAGAGGGGGATTAAATTACTGGGGCTGTCAGAAAGGACAAGCGCTCTGCCATACATTATCGCTATCACTGACTTTCACTGGGCGAAAGAAAGAAACCACCGTAAATCCCTTCCATTGCGAAGCAATAAAAGCCACTGGCTTTCACAGTCGTGACTGCCAGGGCCATTAACAGGAAATGACAACTGTGTGGCATTCTTAGATGCTGCCTGTATCTCTTCTGACAGTGTGAGCATAAACCTGCCAGCAATATGACAATTGGATCACATGACTGTTCCGACTTCCATTCCGGCTTTCATTGTTGATTTTCCTTAGGAAGCATGGAAAGAGGCAGTTAGTTCCCCCCCCCCCCGGTTCTCTTCCCCCACTCCCCAAATTACCCCTTTTAAAAATAGTGTTACACAAGTACGTAACTTTTCACGTCTTCTGTTCTCATAGCTAATTTCACAAACTGGTATTTAAAAAGCTATTTATTTATTTTTGCATTCCTTTTACAAGGCAAATTTAAATAAAGAGTTAACTGGATATGTAGGTAAATTGAGGGAATGCCTCAGATTAATTGTCCCAGTATTTCTATTTTGTACTGCACCATTTGATTTATTGCACTTCCTGTATTTGTGTATTTATTTTTTAACTGCATTGAACTTTTTAGGAAAGGTTTATTGCAGATCTGAATACTCCAGTTGAACACCCAGAACATCCGCTCCTGCTTTTACCCAAAAAAAGTTTTCCAATTCATTTCGAGAGGAAGTGTGCCATTACATGCAGCTGAATTGCAATTAAGAAATAAGCTAGCACTCACAAGAATTTGATCTGTGTATCAGCATGCATGCATGGTTATGGATTGGAATAGTGGGGTGGAATCTGCATGGATCCTTTTTAGGCTAAGCCAGCCCTATTCCATAAGCCATCACATTAATAATAATAATAATAATAATAATAATAATAATAATAATATTTCTATCCTGCCTATCCAGCTGGGTCTCCCCAGCCACTCTGGGGGGTTTCCAACAGAAGGTTAAAAATACATTAAAACATCAGTTATTAAAAACTTCCATAAACAGGGCTGCCTTCAGATGTCTTCTAAATGTCAGATAGTTGTTTGTTTCTTTGACATCTGATAGGAGGGCGTTCCACAGGGTGGGAGCCACTACGAAGAAGACCCTCTGCCTGGTTCCCTGTAACTTGGCTTCTCGCAGTGGGGGAACCGCCAGAAGGCCCTCAGCGCTGGACCTCAGTGTCCGGGCTGAACGATGGGGGTGGAGACATTCCTTCAGGTATACTGGGCCAAGGCCATTTAGGGCTTTAAAAACGTACTGGGAGGCAATGTAGGTCTTTCAAGACTGGTGTTATGTGGTTCCGGCAGCCGCTCCCAGTCACCAGGCTAGCTGCTGCATTCTGGATTAGTTGTAGTTTCCGGGTCACCTCCAAAGGTAGCCCCACACAGAGCGCGTTGCAGTAGTCCGAGCAGGAGATAACTAGAGCATGCACCACTCTGGTGCGACAGTCCATGGGCAGGTAGGGTCTCAGCCTGTGTACCAGATGGAGCTGGTAGACAGCTGCCCTGGACACAGAACTGACCTGCGCCTCCATGGACAGCTGTGAGTCCAATAGCCAGCAGATGCCTTGTAAGTGTTTGGGAGGAATTCAACATAGCATTAATAAGATTGCTTTGTCAATGCAAGCATTTTTGCCTGCCTGATGGAAGAATCTCCCCTCCAGATCCTATTCTAGAATTTCTGCCATGCCACTACTGAGCCAATTGGGGCAGATGAGGTGGGAAGCCCCGTTGCACTAGCAAAAGTCATTGTGTGGGCTTCTGCTAGTTGGACCCATTAGTTGAACCAGTCACTTATGTTTGTGCCCCAAAAGAGGTGCCCCCTATGCAAAAAGGGGGGGCATTTCCACTGTTTTCCTGTGTTTCCTGTTCCATGTTCTGTATTTACAGTTAGGAAGTGCTTCCTTACATTTAGATGAATGTGCTTCCCTGTAGTTCAAGGACAGTGTTTCTCCTAGTACCACTTGCTGGGGAGCAACAGTGGAACCCACCCACCCTTCTTCATAAGGTGGGCCACTCGGAACAGGACCATTGGAGAATGTCTTCAAAGGCAAGCCAACACAAACGTGGGAGCTAGTGTTTTACACTCAGTGCCTTGCATCAAGAGTGCTTCAGGAAGCAGATAATAAACAAATGGAAATGGTTGATATAGTAGCAGGTACATTATTTATTGCACTGCCTACCGTATACCTGTCGCAGAAAAAAAAATATGGTTATCTTGTGTCACAGTGTGTGTGGAGATGAGTGGGCAATACAGGTAATAGTAACTGACTTGTTTTCTGATGAATGCAAGTATATATCCTTTCAAGTTGCACTGTTTCCAATTGCTGCAAAGAAAATCCACCTGCAAATCTTGAACCAAACACCAGTGCTTTGTAGAAGGTAACTTGATAATTTGAGCCAGTTGAATTGATGAGTAATCCTAGAAAGTTTTACATTTATTTTAATTTTGATTACATTTTGAACAAAGAGTATATTTATCCATGTTTTATGTCCATGCTGATAGGGATTTTACTGTATTTGCAATAGCCTATGGCTACAAGCATTAAATACTTATTAGATATGGGGGGATCCCCCCCTTTACCACATTTCAACCAACTCTGTGATATGCACAGCTGAGCAGTTAAATGTATTTAAGACTCAACAAAATCATGATAAATGCCCTCATACATAAGGATTCTAATCCCACAGGTATTTCTACATTTTGCTTTCCTTTTCTAAAAGTAGATACTTCTCTGGATTATGTAGCATTATGTCTACTTTCTGTTCATCTACACTATACTTTCTTATTTATAAAATTTGCAATTTAGTGGATTCTGGTTTTTAATTCTGTTCCTCAAAGCAGGGCATTAAGAACTATCCCACAATCCTTTCCTTCAGTGTGTGGGGGGAGAAAATGAGTACAGTAAAAGGATTTACTTACCCTCATCAAAGGATGCATATGAAAACAACTTATACAGAAGCAGACCTTCAGTACATTTAAACACTTGGTACATTCTACTCCAGATGAAATGAGCTCTCTTACTTAAAACCTTGGGTTAAGGTGACCTTGCCCAGTCTTGGGCCTCCAGATGTTGGACTACAACCCACATCATCCCCAACCAGCACGATGGGAGTAATAGTCCAAAAACATATGGGGACTCAAGGTTGGGGAAGACTAGGTTAAGGGGGCTTTCCCAGCCCAATGAACCTGGGGGGTTTGTGCTCCCCAACTCAGCTGTGATCCTTCAGAGTTGTCCAAAATGAAAGAAAAATAAAATAGAATCATGCCACATCGTAATATACAGTCATCTAAGCCATAAACAGGAACTGTTCATCGTGGACATTGGCTGAAGGAATATTTGAATACAGGCGTGTTTCCAGGTAGTGAGAATTTATACCACTGAAATTTCATAGTGATTGGATATCTGCCTTATCCAATGGACCCCTGTTCATCAAAAAGAAAATAGTGTTACTATAAAGTCTATAGGCATTCTTCGCCTTACCATGTCATTCCTCTCTACAGCTGGGCTTTGTGGGATAATACCTGTTTCGATGACTTAAAACGAAAGGAAGTTACTTTGAAAACACATAACTAGCAAAGCAAATTGTGTTCATTTCGTTCATTGCAAGTAATCGCAGCCATTGCCATTTCCTGTTGCGTTTTTCAGTGATACATGTGGACCAGGCAAACAACAAAATGAAGCGTGATTTCCTCAAGGCCATGCTTCAAGGATCAGAGCCCAGCCCTGGAAGGTAAATTTTGCAGCAGAATGGGTCAGATGCCCTTCAACTTCACAATTTTGTATTTCCATGTGATAAATGCTACATGTTTCTTTCAAGGGTACATGATGTTGTCACATAGTAGCACCTGAATTTTATTTATTGTTTATAATTTTCATCCCCCCAAAAAAACAAACAGAAAAGAACAACAAGCACAATGTGTACCATTTTTTTTCCTTCTACAGGACAATCATTCTCCTTGTAGAGGAGTAATTGATCCATGCCGTTTTGATTGTGGTTCAGAATAGCTGCTGGTTCAGGTAGAAGTATAAGGGCTGCCAGTCAGCCTTTCACACACTTAAGTTATCCATATATAGACAGATAAGCAGTGCAGACCTGAGGGTAGTACTTGGCAATAAGACGGTAGTCTTTGTTTTCTCCATTTTACTTTAAAATTGAGCTTCGTATGTTGGCTGGTGCACAATTTTTTAATGGAATCCGACAGGAAGTGCCATAAAGTGATCCCTTAAGAGCAGGCATGTATCACATCTAAAGCACTTTGAAGTTCAGAAAGATTTTTCTTTTCTTTTTTTTCATTTCTGCAAACAAGGAAAGGACTTCCAGATTTACTGCATACATTAGTAAGATGGATAACATGCTGGTGTGAGCAGAACTCCAAATAAAGTTACAGATTTCCCAATAGTGCCATATTCTGTGTCCCGATCGTTGTTTCACAGGACTAATTTGAGTCCAGTGACTAAGCAAGATCTTTCGCTCAAATGCTGAAATTCCACAAACATCGGCATGCTGCCTCTCTACAATCATTGTGCAAGGTTAAGTCCATGTCACTCCAAGGGTAGAAGATTAAATCCTTGCCCACTGAAATCTTTCGAAAGCCCATGCATGAACGCGAGATAGACAACCTTTTCCTCGTGTTCCGAAATGATTCTCTTCTTCCCTCACCTTCAAGTCTCCGGGGAAAGTCCACAGATTCTTCAGGAAGCAAATACCATTGCTCAACCGTTCACCTTATGTCACAACCAGTCAATGGTCAAGTCTCATTTATTTCAGTAGGAATCCAATGCACATAATTGTGGGCATGTGTTGGATTCACTTCCTACACATGCCCACAATTATACTCTGTCCTGGGTTACATTTTGAAGGGCAAGGCATAATCTCTTAAGATACATTTAAAAATAATAATAATTCAGATTATATATAATTTCAAAATACAGTGTGCTAACTTGTCATTCAGATCCACTCCTGCTTTATAGCAGGCTCACTAGAAACATGTTTCCCTTACTGCTGGCATCTTAATTATGTGCAATTGGTGTACATATTCCATCACCATGCTTCAGACATGCTTTTTACCCTCTAGAATTAGGTTGAAGGAACTAGATGCATCTTTCTTGATCCAATTTGTCTTGTTGGAGATTCTTCATCACTCTCTTGTGATTGTCCTTCTTGAATTATATAACTCAGTAGCATGCATATTCATGTTCAATCTCTGGCATCTCCAGTTAGAAGGATATCAAGTACCTTCTCTGAGCAAGACCCTGGCAAGCTCCTGCCAGTCAGAATACACGGTACTAGGCTGGGCGGCTGAGTAGTCTGAGCCACCATAGATTGTGCTTATCAGCTCTTGCCTTATGGTTGCAAGAAATGGACAACGTACTTCAAATGAGACCTCATGAGTAGATTCTGTTCCAAACCATATAAATCTGTAGCATGCCCTCATTGCAAACAAGACACTCACTTCTTGTTCAGTTGCATTTAGTCATTCATTTTGAAATCCCTACCTCTTCCTAGAAATCTGGTTTTTGAAGGTACTGTTCCGTGTGCATTTCAAAAGTGTGGAGCATCGCAGTAAAATAGCAATTCATGCCCTGCTGTGGCATCATAATTACCATAATGCCATGAATGGCGCAACCAGCTTTCCATGTGGATCACTTGCGTGTCAAGTCAGGACGTCTCCTTCTGTGGGGAATTAGTATGGCAGCTCAGCACGTGGCCGAACACATCCACACAAAAAGCCATCTGCATCTGCTACGGTATCCGCAAAAGGCTTCCGCCACATGGAAGCGTTTTCCAGAAGTTACCATCCCACCTCCAGAACATCTGAAGCAAGCCTTTCCGTCTGGGCAGGCTCATCCATAAAGCCTCCTCACTCTCGTTCCACCTTTTAGAAGTTGGGCCATCAGGAAGGGAGATGCAGCCCTCAAATGCACAGACGCAGCACATTTTGAAGTTGGCGTATCGCTCCCTCGGCACATGTTTCCTATCACAATGCCTTATATAATAATAATAATACCAGAACTTTTTTTTCATTTGAAACAGGAACTAAACTTTAAAGTTTAGGAAACCAAAGGACCCAGGATAAAAATATCATTCCAAATTGGCTGCACATGGTCTAGCTATAGCAATAGGATAAATCAGTGATAACGGAAATGAGGACTAAAATTGCGTAACTTGAACACTGAACCCATACTTCTGCAAAGGCCTCCCCTCCTCAATCTCTCAGCTGTAGGGGCAAGGGGGACTGTAATAATATTGGTCTATTATCTGATTGAAAGGAGTGCAGAAAGTTTGGAACTCTTGAAATGTGTCCTATAAATGCAGAGTTTAGTTAAGATGATAAGAAGCGCACATCAGAACCAAACCACCCACCCAGATTTTATCTTTCAAACCCTTTGATTTAAATCTGGGATGGCTAACCTGTGGCACTTCAGATGTTATTCAACTACACCTCTCATCAGCCCCAGCCAATAGGAATTATGGGAGTTTTAGGCTAACAGCATCTAGAGGAGGTTTGCCATCCCTGGTTTAAAGGCTCTTCCCAGAGATTAATCAAGTTACAGCGCATCCCTATACCTCTCTACTGTGAAGTAAGCCCCACTGAGTACAGTGAAACTTTCACCTGACATATAGGATTGCATCCTAAAAAAAATTAATAAATTAATTTAACCAATTTAACATCTGGTGGCCTTTAAACCAGCAAGAGTTTCTTAACACCTGGAGGGGTGAAATGAAGGGGAAAGGAATGAGATGCCAGTTTTGTTGGAGCAGTTAACACAGATAACAAGCACACTCACAGCGAATCTCACAGAATAGTGTTTGATCAATAGTATAACCCCACTTTAACCCACTAACGTTTCATGAAATGAAACCTGCATTTGGCTTCAGTCCTGTCTCATGTAGAAAGGGGCTTCCCCTTACCATTCCCATTTTGATCCTTCAGAAGCGAATGTGTTTTCTAAAGCAGCATCTACAGTATCAACAGTGGGATTAATTCTCACTGACGTTGATGTTTTCATAGTTGTCATTTCTTGACATATGCAGCATACTTTGACTGTCTACAAAGCCAACATTCTGTGGTCTGGCTAGACCTCCTGATTTTGGCATTGATGAAGGTGCCAGGGAAAGTTAATGAGTTACATGTGTCTCTATGGTTTGTACTGTTCCGTGTTTTCAAGTAAACAAACGCAGGCGAACATAGCAGGGGGAAGTAGCGGGAAGTAGGCTATTTGTCTGCTCCTTAAAGGATAATGTATTTTTAAATTTGCCCCAAATAGGATCTTAGTTTTATTCTGTATCCTGACTTGAGCAAGTGTCCCATTGCAAAGGACAGTTCGTTCCAATTCTTTGTACTTAAGCGGATAATTTTATTGGCAGAACTTACAGCGTGTCTTAGCATTGTGACTAAGATACTTTATGCTATGAGGAATTCATACAGCTAGAGGACATTCTCATATATTTTACATATGTGTTTGAAAGCTCTGTTTAACGGGGATCGTGGGATCTTCTCTTGCTGACAAAAGGTTTTTGTGGTGCGGGGTTTTTTGAGAGAGAAAGACAGAGAGAACAATACAGATACAGAGAGAAAGTTGCCTCCATGTGTACATATTAAAAATATAAATACATTTAAAGCCAGGACTCACAATGCCATATTTTCTGCAGCTTAACCTTGTTGCATGTTCTTGGAAGGGTTAGGGTGAACTTGTGAACTTTCTGGTGAAAGAAGGGTACTGCGGCCACCACAGGCACTGGCCGTGTCCCTAATTTTTGCTCTTTGAAAAGCAGTACCATGTGGCCTGTCACAAAGGGGGCTTGACACTCAGGGTTTTTTTAAAAAAAGAAAGAAAACATTTGCCACGCAGCAGGTCGAACTGCTCTTCTTGACCTTCAAATCCAAATCTGCAATTCCTTGCATCTTCACCATCGGCTGCAGACCTCTGAATCCATTGGACGGTACTGGGAACTGGAGCCCCAGGACAGGATTCAAAGAGCTACTTGGAAGTTTGTCCAAGGCCTTTAGGGAGCCAAGTGGGATTTTTTGGCTCTGTATCCATTTCACCCACACCAACACATTGTTGCATCATCAGCTGCTTTTGAAACTCCCTTGAGTGATGATTTGTCATTCAGCAGAGGAGTGGGGTGGCGGGTGCTTTAGAAACACAAATCCCGAAGCTGCCTTGAGCATATACATAAGCAGAAGGACTGTTGCTCAATGGTTATAGCATTTACTTTGTATACAGAAGGCCCCAGGTTCAGTCCCCAGCATCTCCAGGTAAGGCTTGAAAACATCCTTCTCTGAAACCCTGGAAAAGCATTTCCAGCCACTGTAGACCACCATACTGAGCTAGACGGGACCAATGGTCTGACTCGATATTAGGCAGATTCCTATATTCCTATGCTCTTTGCATCCTGGTCCCTCACTGAGTGTGTTGGGAACTTCTCAACAGTGTCATAGCCCTTATAAAACAGGAGGAACAGAGCAAGGACATAGGAAGCTGGTCTAAAGCCATGCACAATGATCTCAAAATGAGACTGCAGCCTAGTTTCCTGCTGAAAATGCCATGCACACCTTGGGCTTCCAATTGCCCCCAAATGTGCTGTTTACTGCAAATGGCATTCTGGATAAGAAATAGCCACAGGCAGCAATTTCTAGCAAGAAAATGGTGGATTGGGGCCCTGTGGCTGCTTTCTCTTTAAAATTAAAGCACCCAGTTCTTAAAAGTGTGAATAATATGTAATTGACCCTGATATTCTCCAATGGAAATTAAAACTGAAATTCCAAAAATAAATATTTGAGTTTATAACCTCCCCCCCCCTTTTTTGTACCTTCTCAGCATACGATTTACAGTAGTAAGTGACCCTCCAGAGGATGAGCAAGATCTTGAGTGTGAAGATATTGGCTTTGCATACATCAGTCTAATGGAGATATTTCGGAAAGGGCAAGACGTCATTGACCAAGACATCAACAGTGAGTTTCAGGGCATTTTCTCTTTAGTTTTGCTTTCTCACAGCTCTGAGGGTTGTATCTAATGCTAGTTCTACTTAGAGGAGACCCACAGACATTAATGAACCTAAGTTATTCAGGTTCATGTACTTCTGTGAGTCTACTCTGAGTAGCACTGGCTATAACTCTCAGTTCCCAAATATTTCCCAAGTTTGTTTGGGCTTCCACCCACCCCCCACTTGGAGAGGTGGAATTTTTATCAGGTAGTCCTATAAAAAGAGAGATAGCAAAGAAGACCCAAGTCATTTTGCATTCCATGTGCAAAACACAGCCACTGCAGAGTGTTCCCCACTGTACCTGAGCAGAGGCCATGTGACACACACAACTCCATCTGTTCCAAGCCCCTCATCACCTGTTGACTGAGGCAGCCACTCTACCTAATGATAGAGGTGGCCCAGATAAATATTTTTATAAAAGTGGATTTTGGATTGTGGTAGTTCTTGGAGTGCTGTCCCAGACCTCATTAAGTGAAATATAGTTATAAAAGGTGTATTAGAGGCTGGAGGTGTTTGGGAGCAGTTTAATGCAATTCCTAAAACAAGACAGAACCCAGCATCTCCCTTACAACTTAGGTACATTCTTCTGAACCAGACACCAAGCATTTGTTCTTGAACTGGTAATCTTAGGTCACAACTAGATTGTTGTTTTGGTTGTTTATCCTGGATTTCATCCGTATCTTTGCAACAGCTCAGTTAGGTTAGGGCTGGGAGACGAGTGACTGGCCCTGTTTTACCCAGTGAAGCGATGTGGAAACTTGAACGTGGATCTCTCTGCACCATGCTGGTTTTGTGTGTGGTTGAGGACGTGTTTTAGAAGATCCAGCTTTCATGTTCTGAATTGTAAACAAAAATTAAGGCAGTTTTCCATTTTGGATACGCTGGGAAACTGGTTTAATAAACAGCAATGGAAGTACTGAGCTGTGGGTGGAGGGAAAGGATAAGGATGGAGGACATAGGCATAGGGCTCCTTCTTAGTCCAATAAACCATGGTTTATTATGTCAAGATTGTTACAGCTACCCTAAATTCCCAGGATGATAAGGTAAATCTTGGACAGTCATTAACCTATTAGTCATGGGGAGGGACCATGTGCAGCCAATTTGGAATGTCTTTTTTAAATGTAGTGTGATCTACCTAGGAAGAGCTCTCTCTTGTGCAGGAGAGCAGGTTTCATCTTCCTCCACCATAAGGAGGTGATGGCAGTGGTCCTTCATCTATGTGTTTGTAGTTGGCGAGAACCCAGGACTTTCCACAACTCTATCTCCTTCTGCCTGTGTTAAACGTATGCTCCGCATCTGGAGATGTGGTTAGCTCATGGTCTCAAAAGAGCAATTGACTGCGGTTCTCAGATGCACTTACTTGAAATGGCCAATCTCTTTGTGCGTGTGAATGAAGGGCCTTTGCATTTCAGCAACCGAAGTTGAAGCTCTTCAAAGGTGTGGAATGCGAGGGTCTGTGAACTTGCTATTGACATTGCTTTCCCTCTCTGCTTCTTTTCCAGTTTTTGATTCACCAGATGGTGGAGCGGTAATTGGGAAGCTCAAAGTAACAGTGGAAGCCCTCCATGCTCTGCGCTCAGTCTATGAGGAGGTCTGAAAATGAGAGCCTGTGTCGACAGATGTGCTTTCTCCCCGCATAACCAACGCACAGGCTAGATCTAGGAAAAGAGAGAGAGAGATGCTACAGAATATTTAATGTATAATTTATATGTGAAGGATGCACAATTTGCAGCTGTAAACTTTGTATATTTTCCTGTCTGTTTGGATTTTCCTTTTTATACATTTCCCTCCCCAACACACACCCTTAAGGCTACAGCCCCTACCCCACAATGGACACCAGCTTGTAAATAATTAATACCTACATGATTGAATGATGTGCTTTATTTGCATTTTCAACATGATGTTTGCCTTAACATAAAACAGTAATAAAAATGCAAGTCAAATTTTTAATTTTTAATAAAATAAAAAAACCTTAAGCCTTAGAAAACTGATTAAAAATACTTTTATGTTATCCCTAATCACCCCACTAAATGGAATGCCTGCGATTAGCCTCATTAAGGATTTTATACTGTGAAGCTTTTATTAGAAGCAATATATGAAAATTACTTGGATTAATGTGTTAATCTGCCTCTTTAAAATGCTAATATCCATTTTATGCACATTAAATCTCAGTATGCGTTTTCTTTGATGCATGCCGTTTCTATCAATTAAATATAAAGAAGGAGACTGGTCCCAAGACTTATTAAATTACTGCAAGCTTTTATAAAAAGAAACACACAACTTTTGCCCTTCTGCTAACATTATAATCAGTTGTTTGTGATTATCAAGTTTTTTGAAGGGAGAGGATTGCGTAAACCTCCCTTTTTTGTTTTGTTTTGTTTTTCATCTGCAGGAAAAAGAGATTTACATATTTCAACTAATAGCTATCAAAGTGCAAGATGAAACCATAAAAGAATCGATCAGATTATCTTACGCTCCAGGCTGGGCCTTTGGTTCCCTTCTCACCCTCACCCACCCCCTCTATCCCACTTAAAACTTATATAAAACATGAATAACAAATAGTTGTATCCTGATAAACAATGATTGAAAACAGCCTGGAAACTCAATTTTCCAGCTTTCAACCAATGCTGATGAAGGATTTAATTGATTTTTTTTTAAATTGAGCCGTGGATCAGCCCCTCAAAAAAGATAGAAGTTTCTAGATAAGATTCATTTGGAATAGCTTATGCTTTTTCTATTTCTGAATATCTTTTTAGTGTATTTTAAACGGGATTTTATAGGTAAAGGGGCCCCTTTGCCGTTTACAAAAAAAAAACAGGCTATATTTATTTCGTAAGCATATGTAAAGTATTCAGAAAGATAAGTAATTTATTAAAATCTACCTAATTTGCCGTGATATATTAAATCTCTGCTTCAGTGATCACAGGCCATTTCATTTACAGAATTAGGCATTCCCTCTTTGTGTGATTAAAGCTCTGGAAAATGAGTTCTTTGCTCCTATTTGTGAACATTCAGAGCCTGCTAATGGCAAGAAGATGGAATAGATTATGAGACAATTCATTACAGTTCAACAGCGCAAAAAAAAGCCAGACAAAATGCAAAAAGAAAAAGCACAACTATGAATATCTGCATATAGTTTGAACCATCTGTGCTCTAATGGCTTCAGATACGCCTCTTCACCTTGAGGAGGCTTTGAAATGGCAGCCATACAATATTAATTTGTTGATGTACATCGAGAAGCCATCAGAATATATAAATTTTTGACCACAGAAATCTCCAAATTCTGCCATTAAATTCCCGTCCTCCTCATTTCCAAATTTTAGGGGAAGACAATCTCCAAGGAATACATTTGGCAAGTTCTCACAACAATTTAATCCTATGGAATGTTTTAGAAACCACAGATGGTGACATTCCTTAGCCCCCTTTCCATTCCCAGTCAACAGGCACATGTTTGTGTTCTCACTTGCGCTGCTTCTTAGTTCATTTCTTGGCCCATGTTTCCCAGTGTTCTTTGGCCCCCCACAACTATATTGTCATTAAGACTTCTTGTTATACTTTACAGTAATTTAAAACAGCTAGATTCAACACCAAGATTAATAAAGTGGCTTTTCAGAATTGGAGTTGCGGCATTTAAGCAGGAGGTTTGCATTATTCACCTAATATTTTGCAACCCAAAACAAAATCACTTCCTTATAAAGAAGTGAACATGAAGCCACACACACACACACACACACACACACAACACCATTTGTTGGGGTTCTGTAGTGTAACTGACTTTCATGGAAAACTTAAAGGACACACCAGTCAGGAATCCAGACGAGGACTTTATTGTCCTCCAATACAAACACAACAGAAATGGGAGACTTCTGGATCCTGTGCCATCTAGTAATTAAAACTGCAATCCTAATCCTGTCTACTGTGAAGTAAATCCCATTGAATTCAAAGGGGTAGGGGTTTATTTCCAAATAAGATGGGGTGGGGGTAGGATTGCAACCTATGCCATAAAACTCTGCTTTCCACAACCCATTAGCAGGAATGGGTTGTGTCCATTGTTAGTCCTAGACTCGTTGAAATTGATAAACATGATTAACTTCATTAATTTCTATGAGTCTGCTGTGAGTAGAACTTAGTTGGACACAACTTTGTTTTCTGAAATAAACCTTTTAGGCTGTACTAAATGGTACAGTTGGGAAGTTGTTAATTCTCATTTCGCTTAGGCATCTGCAGTTTTAACCTAATGTCAGAAGAACCTGCTGCATCAGGCCACTGGCCCACCTAGTCCAGCATCTTGTTCCCAGTGGCCATCCAGATGCCCCTGGGAAACCCTTAAGTAGGAGCTGTGTACAATTTAAGACTTGCCATTTAGCCTTTGCCAACTGAAGGTGCAAGTGTAGAAGTCATAAATTCACCTAGAGCAAAAAATATTGCAGTGCATTGTGGCTGAGTGGTTGGTTGGTTGGTTGGCATCTGTCTGTCTCGGGAGACAATGCAGGAGTACACCTTTGAGAGGTGAAGTCAAACTGTTGGAAGGTCTCAGTGCTTGCTGTGGCTGTAGAGACTGTTACAGGAGAGACATATTTTGTTGCAGCTGGGGCAGATGAAGGCATCTGGTTGTGCTGCTGCAGATACACCATGGCATTTCTTCTCTCTGCCACTGCCACCAGCACTGCTGTGAATGCACAACTTGACTGGTTGCCTCATATTTGCAGGGAGGACCATAGTTCAGTAGTAGAATACATGTCTTGTGTGCAGAGTATTGCAGGCTGTGTCTCTATCATCTCCTGATAGGGCTGGGAAAGACCCCTTTTGGAATCCTTGGAAGAACCTCTGCTAGTCATTTCAGGAATAGGAAATGTGTTTATGTTTGACTACAACCGCCGTCAACCCTGATAATTTGCTGTATGAGCTGGAACCAATGGAATCCAACAACATCCAGAGAGCAGCAAGCTCCCCTTTCCTACTATAGACCACTGGTCTTTGACAAGTGGGTTGGAGTTCCCAGCTGAGTCATAGCTTGGCCCTAAGGTAGTTTGCAACAGCAGCAGCACTATAAAAGTAAGAAGAAGTGGATCCCCAAATGCATGTTTAGCTTAAAGATGGTTGAAGGGTACTGCACACAATGCTGAGCTAGGTGAACCAGTGCTCCATCTTGTCCTGCTTTGTCTACGCCAACCTGGTGCCCACCAGATGTTGGGCTACAACTTCCCCCCATCTCTGACCTGGGGCTGATGGGAATTGGGAGTCCCAACAACACCTGGAGGGCCGCAAATTCACCACTCCTAATCTAGGTTCAGTATTTCTTCATATGACTTCCATATCCTTCATCTACTCTTACTGGCAGCAGCTCTCTGGGATTTCAGACCGGGTGAGGCCATTCCTAGTCCTCCCTAGAGTGCTGGGGATTGAACCTGGGGCCTTCTGCATGCCAAGCATGTGCTTACCACCAAGCTACAGCTCCTCTAAACACTCCCCTATGCTCAGCAAAGGGAGCTATGGACAGAAGCCCACATGCAGTAGGGATGTGAAAAACATTTGTGTTAATTACCAAACTTTGCTCTTTGTTATGAATAATAATTCCCAGCCACCAACATGTAAACAGAGAGACCCTGACAGCTATTATGGTTTCCAAATGTGGTTTATTCCGATTATTTTTCTTCAGATTGTTGGCAGTGTTGCATCTTCCAATTTACAATGGTTTGCTATTGCTTTCCTTATATCAACTTAATAAAGGAATCTGGATAGCCCAGATGAATGGAATTAAATTCAGCGATTACTATCAAAGCTTAACTAGACTTAGACTTTGCAGTTTAAACTTGAATAGTGCTGGTTTGTAGTGCACTTGCTGTGTTTAACTTTCTATGCCAATAAAGGAGGTAGGTTGGTTGGTTGGTTGGTTGGTTGGTTGAAGTGTGTGTGTCTGAATAAATAAACTCTGTGTTTACACAAGAGGAGGTTATTCCCTCGCCAAAAGGTAGATCGCCAGACTTTTAGTGTGCTTTTTTTTTTCAAGCCACAGTTCCTATCTTGCAATGCTTTCGGAGCTGCTGATATGGACTCAGAGCTACTAGATTTCAAGAGTCTTGTTGTGCCATTGTCCGTCCAGTGAAGGGTGAAAGGAGAATGCAAGGGAGGTGGTGGTGGTTGTTTTTCAGAGCAGGAGTGATTAGGTCTTGCAAAAACACCCTCCCTTTGCTCCTCATGTCATGGCACAGGCAATTCAACCCCAAAGTCTCTGATTAACTAGAGTTTCCCATCTCCTTTTTTATCGGGAAACTGTGTTTACCAGCTTTGAAACAAACCAGCGAATTAAACTATTGTTTGGAGTTTCAAGCCCTTCACATGTACTGAAGCCGATAATCAGCAGCGGCTTGTGCATGGTCACAGAGGCAGTGGTAATTTTATGGTGGTGGCATGCTTGACAAGGTTGGGGGGCCTCTGGCTTGCGGAAGCTGCTGTCACCAACTCAGAGCTGTCCTGACCTCATCACTGCCACTTCACCCGTTATGAGGCCACAGCTGCTTCTGCCTCCGCTGATGAGCCACCAGTGCTAATAGTCTTTGCTTTCTGGTTCGAATGACATAGGAATCTGGTTAATTGGAAACTTCCTAGTTTAATTGTAGCTTCCACAAAGGGAGAGGTTAAAGGGACACACAGCCAAAGGCTTGTTAAGATCCCAGTTTCGTGAGCTGAGCTATTATCGTCCAGACATGGTCAAAGTGTGGACAATCCACACAGCCCCATGCATGTGAAGAAAAAGGTAACAACTCTTCTTACCAACGCATATAACTCCTCTTCTGCGAAATGGCACTATTGTTTGCAGTCCAACATCAGTGGTTTCAAGTACAAAACATCACTTACACATGTTTGAATAACAATCCGCCCAGGATTTCTGTGGATTTAGCAAAATACAGGGTTTTCTCCCCTTAATGTATTCAGTCAAACTGGCACTGTGATAGAACGTAGAATTATTTCCTTATGTAGAAAGAGAGAGAAAAGAAAATAGTTTCTCCCCCCCCCCCTCTCCAAAAGGAAAGCAAAATCTCATTCTGAAGCCAACAAAGGGAAGCCTCTGGATTCTGAATACTCGGGGCCAATCAATAATAGGCAGAGTGATCATTTCTCTATACGATAACAGAGCCATTCCTGCAGGGTCATTGGCCACTGCGACTGAGAGAAATGTGGTATGTGATTGATTACAAGTAATCTGTTTTCCTAAGGAAATCCAAGAATGCCGCTGTATATCTCAAAATAATGCCCTAACAATGCTACATTTGCATGTATATTAGGAAGTAAATCATGCTGATCTCAATAGGCCTTATTCCAAAGTAAGGATGTGCAGTAATGCAGCTCTGAGGTGTTCTGGGGAGGCCTTTCCATAGGTCCTGCCACCCTCACAGGAAGTTTTGATGAGGACATGAGGAAGGGCCTTCTCAGTGGCTGCTCCCAGATTGTGGAAGCTAGGCTGGCCCCTCTAGGCTGGCCCCCTTGCTGCTTTCCTTTCGCCAGCAGACAATTACTTTCCTCACCCCCCAGGCCATTGGCCACTAATTGGCTGCTATGGCAGAATCATCTGAGGTTTGGTGTTGCGCTTTTTCTTGTGCTTTTTAAGGTTTTCAGTGCTGTTTTTTATAGGGTTGCTTTTTTATTTTATTTTTTAAAAATATTGTGTGTGTTTTAGTCGTTACCAGTTTTAATTTATACTGTGAGCCGCCTTGGATCGTGCACTGGGAGAAAGGCAGGATAAAAATAAAATAAAATATAAATAAATAAAGCATACTAGTTAGGAGAGCATACAGACAATAAGGGGGGGAATGTTTGCAATAGTTGTATTTTATTATTACTTTATAGTTTGTATTTTACAAATATTGCACTGTGATATGCATCCACTGTTTATTTGAGCACATCAAAATCAACCATCATTTGGAAGCTATTTCTAATGGGTTTGGCTGTGATTATGCCCCTAAATGAGATGGCATTTGTTCTTTCAAAATACCCACAAGTGTTTGTCTAATTAAACAGAAGCATTATCAGACGGCTTTATTAGCTTACACTAAGCATAGATTAAGCAAAACCATACTGTCTTGATATTTTTATAACCAAGAGAGCATGTATTATAATCATAACCAGTCACTATAAATAGACATTGATCTTTTTCTTAAGGTAGGAATAGATGTTCCATTCAGATCTTGGCATTATGCTTTGTGAGGGGGTTTCTACTCATGGACTCTTTCTGCTTAACGTAATAGCATCAAGTGAGGGAATGTGGGCCACTCGGCCAATGTCTTACCACACCTTGGTTAAATTTCAATAGGGCTACCAGGGTGGGGGCACTCTCCAACTACTGGTTTGGGGTTTTCAAGTACTAGAGGACTGGGACCAAAACTGGGTTGCAAGATGAGCTCTGATTATTCCCCCAATAAAACAGCCTCCCTCTCTGTCGTCTTTTCACTGATGGTGATTGATAGAGTAAAGCAGAAAACTGAGAGGTCTGGAAGAAGAGAAAGGGAGGGAACCAAAAATGAAGAGAGAAAGGATAGCATATATATGTACAGTGGAGGGAGGGGGGTTGTCCTATGTAGACAGAGGAGTGCCAGAGAGGGGCAGGGATGGGGCAACGAATAGCTTATGCTGCCTCCAATGTTATCCTACTCAAAACAGACCCACTGGAACAGATGAATCTGACAAACCAAGTCAGTATGCTAAGTTCAAAATCCAAGGGTTGATCCACACAAGCGAAGTCCAAAGGTCAGGAAAGAAGGTTCAGGGTCGAGCCAAGTCCAAAGTCCAGCAGTCAGGATACAGCCCAGAGTCAAACCCGAAGCACAATCCCCTGGACATCTAGGAGCATCCAAGTTAAGGCCCATCGACATGGGCAGTTGAGCAGACACAACACCTCAGCTCTGCTTCCTGTTTATACTTTGCCTGCTGACTGCAGGATCTGGGCTTGATGAGGCATGTGACCCTAACCTGTTCTGAGCCTACTCCAGCTGAGGCATCACACACCTCCTCCCAAAGCTAGCAAGACCCACCTAGCCAGATAGGGAACTGGGCTGTGGGCCCTCGCATGCCTTGGCCTCCTGGAGCACTCCACCCATGGCTCCCTAAGCCTCAGAGCCCATCATGTTCATGGAGACAGGGGCCCCTATGGCTCTGTTGATGGGTCCTGCTAGTTTGGTTCCTGTGCACTGGCCCCCGTCCCCTCACTGTCCTCTGTCTGCCATAGACAAAACAAAATTAAAAAAAACTCCTTCCAGTAGCACCTTAGAGACCAACTAAGTTTGTTCTTGGTATGAGCTTTCATGTGCATGCACACGAAAGCTCATACCAAGAACAAACTTAGTTGGTCTCTAAGGTGCTACTGGAAGGAGTTTTTTTATTTTTTATTTTGTTTATACTTTGCAGGATTTGCTTCTCTTTTCACCTAGGCAGTGCATCCAGGAGAGCAGGAGGTTAGTCTCTTCTTTCCAAGACTACTCCCATCAGAGCATGGGAGAACAGAAGCTCTGCTGAAAATTTCCCAGCACTCCTTCAGTGGGATTTGGATGCTTGCCTCAATACATTTTGCCTTCCTTACAGTTAGTGTCTATATTATAATCAGCCTTTAATAACATCCAGAAGGTTCTGCACTTTCAACAAATCATTCCCACCACTCAAAAAAATGTGTCTCGAATTAGCCTGTTTTGCCATAAATCAATAAACTAACAAATTCCACTGCAGTCTTGAGTTCTCCCTAACAGGGGGCTCAGTGCATGGACAGTATTTTGGGGGGTGGACATAGCTCAGTGGTGGAGCATCTGCCTTCCATGTAGAAGGTCCTAGGTTCAATTCTGGCTGGATTTGTGCTTCCCTCTTTGTCTGAATTACTGGCATGGCTGCAGAGAGTCTGAGCAGGTCTGCATGGGTGAATTGGGTTTATGGCCAGGGTTAGGTGTCAGGAGCTGGCATCCTTGGGCAACTGCCAAAGTCCAGCATCCCAGGATGACCCTCTTACTTACCTATGCCCTGCTGTGTAGCAAGCAACACAGTAGAAACAACAACAGACAGTCACGGCATCTGTACCTCAGATAAAATACAAAACCGTGTATATCTCTGGATAGAAATGTATTAATTGTGGAACTAAACTGACAATATCATCATACAAAAATTATACATAAATAGTCTATAAGACGTATGGGTCTATCTTCCCAATGTTGGAAAGATAGACCCATACGTCTTATAGACTTTTGCATAACCATCTTTAACATTATATTGCACTTTGTATATTGCACTTTGAATCAGCACTTTGATGTTTTAAAGCATATATAGGCTTTGCTTTTGAGGAAATATCTACCGGTATGTATTTTATCTGAGGTGTAGCAAGCAACAGCTACCATTACCTGCCCTCTCTCTTTCTAAGGGGAAGGTTCCCCTAATAGACACAGTTTTGTACATAAACTATATTGCTTTTTCTTTTAAAGTGCTAATTTCAAAGGACAGGCGTGTTTCAGTTCACATACTGGTCTGAGAAGTGTGGATTGTGGAGTTTCTCATTAAAATGCAGCCAAACAAATTGCCCCTCCATCCCTACTCCCAGGGATGCAATCCTAGAAGGGAGAAGCTGGTTATATCTCTTCATCCAGTTCCTTGCTGGGTTGCACCAGCAGAGTGGAAGTGGGGGCAAAAGTATGCTTTTTTTTTACAGGTCTGATTTGGGGGCATGAAAAGGTGCTGCATCCTTTGTGCCCCTGCCTTTCTTTGATTCACCCACAAGACACAACTTTTGGGGGCCCAATTGATGTAGGTTGGGCAAGGGGCACCGGGAGCAATGGAAGGGTCTGTCAAGTTCCATTATTTCCATTTCTCCTTCTTCCAATCCAAAACCCACAATTCTGCAGCAACTGCAAAAATTAAAATTAAATCTTCATGAAAACTCTTCTGCATTTTCATGCAAATTTCTCCTAATTAACAGACACCTCTAAGCAGTTTTGACTAATGCACACGTTTCTGCGAGCAAGTTCTCATATAATGTATTTTGAACTGTCGCACCAGGATGGGATGTTGAGCAGAGAAATTATTGTAGGGAAAGAGTGGGGGAAACGGTTTGATTTGCACATACCCTGTACATTTAAAGCAAATGGCTGTCCCCCAAAGAAGCCTGGGAATCAGGGCTGGCCTGTTCATGAGGCAGACTGAGGTAGCCGCCTCCAGCAGCAGAATCCAAGGGGCGGCATGCCATGTGCCTGGAGCAGCGAGGAGGAGAGGTGGTGGCTTCTGGGTTCTGGCGAAATCTCATGGACCGCTCAAAGCTGTGTGATTCTGTATGCAAGGCTTTGGTGGGAAAGCTGGGGAGGCAACTTCCTCAGGCAGTGAGACGTGATGGGCTTCTCCTGCTGGGAATGGTAGTTTGTAGTGGGTGCTGAGAACTGAGGGGTAAACTACCAAGTTAGGTTACTGCAATGTGTTATACGTAGGCCTGTCTCTGAAGACGGTTCAGAAACTTCAGCTAGTGCAGAATTCAGTGGCCAGGTTGCTCATCGGAGCAAGATGGTTTGAGCATATTACACTGATCCTGGTCCGACTGCGCTGGCTACGAGTTAGTTTCCAGGCCCAATTCAAAGTGCTGGTCTTGACCTATAAAGCCTTAAATGGCTCAGGACCACAATACCTCAAGAACCATCTCTTTCCATACGTACCTACTCAGATCCTGAGATCATCTTCTGAGGCCCTTCTTCAAGAGGTCCGGAGGGTGGCAACACGAGAATGGGCCTTCTCTGCAGTGGCTCCCCATCTCTGCAATGCTCTCCCCACAGAAGTTCACCTGGCGCCTTCAATTATACACCAGGCAAAAGCATTTGTTTTTAACCGGGACTTTGGTTGATTTGATTGACATCCTATGCCCTTTTAAAATGTGGTGGGTGGGTGTGTTTTTAGAGCAGGGAAAGGTTATTGGGTTGTTGTTTTTATTTCGATGATGTATTTTGTGGTTTTATATTTTTGTTTTTTATTTTATTCTGTGAACCATCCTGAAACCTCTGGGTATAGGGCAGTATATCAATAATAATAATAATAATAATAATAATAATAATAATAATAATAATACCATTCCCATGAAGCCAGTGCTTTGGGTGAAGCCAGTGCTTTTTTTCTAAAAAAAAAAAATGTTTAGTGGTACTCTCATTTTGACTCAAGAAAATCACCATTTTATAGTTCAAATCGGGGGAAATAAATACAGTAAATGGACAAAAGTACAAAGATTCACAAAATGTTTAGGGGTATGTGCACCCCCAGAAAAAAAGCATTGGGTGAAGCCATGTGCTTTTAATGTGTGGTGTGTCTGTACAACTATGCCTCATTCACCTCTGGAATAGGCAGGCTGTGTGAAGCCACAGGATTTTGTGACCTGACCATACATACCAGAATGTTGGCATTCTGCCTTTGTCTGGGCCAAAGGAGGTCATTGATGGACATAATAATAGCTGATAATATTTCCTTTTCTCCTTTGCTTCTAATCTCTACTTTGGTTGAGAATATAACTTTTCCTGAGGGACGGACTTCAGTGTTCCCAATTTCAGCGGTGCCCTGTGCAAGGCCAAAATTTGGCACTCTCTGCCTCTCACCTTTCATTCTGTGCATGCACTGTGTCATAGTAGTTGTGGCACCTTGGGGCACCCCCCTCGGCTCAGCACTGCCCTAAATCGACCTCTGTCCTGAGGCTGCCATCTTGTATCAAATTCCCTGGCAAGAAGACACATTGAAATCAATGGGACTTATTACAGCATAAATGTGTGAGTAGGCATGGATAGTAATTAAGCATGTCCCCCCCCCCCCGAAGAAGAAGAAGAGGAAGAAGAAGAGATAAAACAAGGAATATGTGGGTAAATTTATGTCCAGGTAAGCATTCTTGAATGCTGAATGCCTTCTTCAGATATTTCTGTCACAAAGTACTACCTCGCTGCCATAAATATGGTGTTATGGCTCCATCTACAGCCAAGACAAAATAAATTGCAAGCTGTCTCATACACTTTCCCAGCTGTTTAACTGCATAGATCAGGGGTCAGCAAACTTTTTCAGCCGTGGGCCAGTCCACTGTCCCTCAGACCTTGTGGGGGGCTGGACTATATTTTGGAGAGAAAAAATGAACGAATTCCTATGCCCCACAAATAACCCAGAGATGCATTTTAAATAAAAGCACACATTCTACTCATGTAAAAACACGTGATTCCCAGACTGTCCGCGGGGCACATTTACAAGGCGATTGGTCCGCATCCGGGCCCCGGGCCTTACTTTGGGACCCCTGGCATAGATACTTTCTTGGAACTATGAAGTACAAAACTGCCTTTGTATATTTCGGTTGCAATTCTGTATACAGTGGTACCTCGAGTTGCGCACTTAATTTGTTCCGGGGTGCCATTCGCACCCCGAACAGTGCTCAACCTGGACGGCACTTTCACGCATGCGTGAAAATGCAAGATCTCGCGAGATCGCGCTTCTGCGCATGCGCGAACTGCACAGAACACTTCTGCGCATGCACAGACCGCACGGACATGCGCAGAAGCACCCACGCTCCGTGTTTCACTTCCGGGTTTGCAGAGTATGCAACCTGAATGTACTCAACACGAAGCACAAGGTATATGTTTACTTGGGAGTAAGTCCCATTGCACATTGTATGTTTTCATCCTTTCATTAAAGGATGTCAGTCTGTCAGATCAACAGGAATTTAAGTCATAACAAACTTTTCACTTCCCTCTACAGCACATGCAGAAACTGCCTTCTTGACTGTTGGTTCCCCTATCGGTCTCATCTGCTCAATCCACTGGAGCCTGTCTTCGTATGCAGGCGAAGTCCCTAACCTAATGAGGGTTTGAGACCCATCAGCTGCCCTCACTTGGTTTAGCCAGCCAGTCAAAGCCATTCCCGGGGTGTGGCTGCTGCCACACATGCTGACAGCTTCTAGAAGCCACAGGTGAGAGCTGAGTGCAGGATGAGTACCAAAGGTGACAAACTACCCCAGAAGCAGCACAGTGTGTCGCCCACAAGAGATACTATCCCTCCCCTAACACCCCATACATCCCAAGGAGAAGTTAACACAATATTCCTCTGAATGCACCACAGATTGTTGAGAATTTGCCTTTGGTTTTCTTCTCCATCATTGCCAAATCACAAAATTTGATGTGCTAGTTCTGGATGTTCAGTCCTGGTGAGTCGGTGTGACAGTTTATGAATGATTTCTTCCATTCGGAGTGACTAATCTTTTTTGGCCCAAGGGTTACTGTCACCATCTGGGAGCTGCATCCCAGTACAGTAGTACCTTGGGTTAAGTACTTAATTCATTCCAGAGGTCCGTTCTTAACCTGAAGTGTACTTAACCTGAAGCACCATTTTAGCTAATAGGACCTCCTGCTGCCGCTGCGCCGCCAGAGCACGATTTCTGTTCTTAATCAGAGTTCTTAACCTGAAGCGTACTTAACCCAAGGTACCACTGTAGAGGGATAAACAAAAGTAGGTGCGGCCAACCCTCACTCTCTCACACACAGAGAGAGACCAGTCCCCTCAACCAATTCATGCAAATCAGCTGAGAGGTTGGGTTTCTCCACTCACCAAATTCTTGATCTGATGGCCACATAGGGAGCAACTTGCATCCACATCATCAAGGCACTGAGATCAACCCGCCCCAGTGGAATTCTTGCTTTATTTTTATTTTTATTTTATTTTTCTGCTGTCAACAAAATTGGTAGGGTCTGAGGGGTGTCTTGAGAAATTTGCTTGGGGGAGTTGAGAACTCCCAAACGAGAATTAGCCACCCTTGCCCTTCATAAATCACACCCTGCTAATAGAAAGCTAGTACATCAAGGAGGAAAGTTCTGCTTGTGGAGAGTTGTTTATTGTGAAATATATTGTTATGCTTAATAAATTAAAGAAAGTATATATTGTCCTTTGGCCATGTATCCAGGATGGTTTACATAGTATAACTATTTACGTATTGCAATGCAACAGTACATTGACAACAGCATCCTATTTTGTTCTGCATGAGTCTTAACAAGCTGTAAACCAGTTTAGGATCACAAGCTTGTTCAGCTCTGCTACCAGGATAATTGCATCATTAATACCTTGTCCATGCGTTCACTGTGCCTCCTTACTAAGCAATATATCCTCATTTAAAAAATAATATGTTTGTTCGATATGAAACGTTGGCATTTAAAGATATCCAATGATCAATAAAAAAGCAACTTCTAGATGATAGGCAGAAATTATTGCAGATGCAAAACTTTCCAACTCAAAGAAAGCTACGTGGAACTCAAAAGTACTTAAGGTGAATTTAAAATAAAAATGAAATACATCTCCATATGTTTTAGAAGTGCAGTAATAAAAAACTGTAGAATTGTATCCGATTAATTTCAAACACAGATTTTATGCAAGGCCGTTTGATTATAATTTGATTACCTGACCTCGCAATTAAAGTTTATCACCATTTCCGAGCTTATGTGTGCCCTTCAACACAATATGCAATCCAAGACACTCATTGACTTCCTGGTTTTGCATTTAAATGGGGGGGGGGGGTTGAAATACGGTAATAACATGACAAACAGGTTTGGGGTTTTTGATCATTAATCCTGCTAAGCAATATTCATAAATTCAATTTTGAATAAGTTGGATACTTTCCCCCCCCTTTTATTAGTTTCAATGTTATTAAATGAGATTGTTTCTGACTAATATATTTTGCGACTCAAACTGTAGCTCCAAGCTGTTATTCAAATCAAATAACATGCCCCTTACTGGTGCCTAGCACTAATAAATGCCAAGTTGTGATACATTTCCCGGAGACCGTCACGAATATTAAAGGAGGCAATAATGCTGCTAATATCTCATAAGTAAGCTGATTTTTCTAAAGGGCTAGAATCAGCCATTCCGGCTTGGTGGGGGAGGGGGAAATATCTCTTGACAGAAGCCTAAAGCTTTCTTTCTTTCTTCTTCTTCTTTTTAAGACAGCTCAGCTTAGCATTATTGCTGAAGAGGTAAACGATAGCAAAAGTATAACAGGAGAGAACGAGCAAAGGAATGTCTAATATCAGAAGCCATACCAGGCAGAGACAGGCCAGGGGCAACCATTGCAGGGCAGGGAAAATCAGAGACCTAATGTACTGGCACTGGCCCAAGACGTTTTCTTCTTGAGACATGGCAGCAAATGGTCCATCTTTAAAATTCATCCAAGTCAAGATCCATGATAGTACCCGACCAGCCAGCTTGTTTCGGCACACGAAAATCGGTGCAGGGAAAATGACACATAGCAGGAAAATCCCACAAGCACCTCTTTTCGCACACACTCACTGTCAATAATAGTCATTATTATTATTATGTAGTAGTAAATAAAATAGTAGTAGCAGTTGAAGTAGCAGTAGGTTGTATCCAATACAGTTTTGAGTTAGAGTCTTATTTGTATATTTGTTCCACTGATGAAATACGCAAAAAATAAAATAAAAAATGTGGCACCATTTAAAATTCCTTTGCAATGCAGTTCCTCAGCCCAGTAATTTGTGGAAAGAGGCATATACTAAGGTAATGTAATGCATATATTATGGGACATAGCATAAAAATGCTTTATATTAGGCCAAATGTATGTAAGAATAGATGTATGTAAAAATGTACGTATTGGGAGATATTTGCTCAAACATGTGAATGGATTTTCACGAGGACTTAAAAAAACAAAAACAATATGCAAACTGATGTGGAAATGAGCAGAACTGGGGAAATGAGAAAATGAACGAAACCAACGTTGACCGATTCACCCATCCTTACAGTGCTGAACATGCACACACCAGCCGAACATGGACTCAATAGGACATAGGGTTCTGTGTACTACGTCCTAGTGAGAATGGAGAGGCTATTTGGCAGGTGGTCCAGTGCTAAGTTCTCACACTACTTTGGTTGAAAAAGCACAACGCCAAAGCCTGGCCCCTTCTGGTTTTTCAATGGTGAACTTCAATGATTCTGATGGCACACATATGTAGGCATGGCAAAATCTGGCTGCCCACTTCTGTACAGCCGTGTGGTCCTTCCACCTGGCATGCCAAGGGGGAGTAGCATCACTCTGAACAAGGCCGTGGTTTCAGAAAGAGTTGGTGCAGGAGCTCATCCCGAAATTAGGCAGCAACCCAAAGGCCTCCAGATGTTGACCCCTGTTACTGGTACAGTGGTACCTCGGGTTAAGAACTTAATTCGTTCTGGAGGTCCGTTCTTAACCTGAAACTGTTCTTAACCTGAGGTAACACTTTAGCTAATGGGGCCTCCCACTCAGGGCCGGTGCTTCCATTAAGGCGAACTAGGCCGTTGCCTAGGGTACCAAAATGGAGGGGGCGCTGGCCAGGCTTGGGCGGGGGGGCGGGGGGGTAGCAGCAGCTTCTCCGCTGTAGCGGAGAGGTGCTGCTTGCCCCCTACACCACCCCCAGCTCCCGCTAAAGCAGGCTTTGGCGGGGGGAGGTTGGGGTGGGGCGGGCGAGCAGCAGCTTCTCCGCTACAGCGGAGAAACTGCTGCTTGCCTCTCCACCACCCCCCACCTCCCGCTAAAGCTACAGCAGAGAAGGTGCTGCTTGCCTCCCCCCCTCCTGCTAAAGCCGGCTTTGGGGGGGCGGGGCGCCAGAAGGTGGTCTCGCCTAGGGCGCAAAAAACCCTAGCACTGGCCCTGCTCCCACTGCTGCCGTGCTGCCGCCGTGCAATTTCTGTTCTTATCCTGAAGCAAAGTTCTTAACCCGAGGTACTATTTCTGGGTTAGCAGAGTCTGTAACCTGAAGTGTCTGTAACCTGAGGTACCACTGTACAAAAGATGTAGGCAGTTTTAGAATGGATTCAACCAAGTATTTCCACCATTAACTTTATTTGTTTTCGATCCCCGTTCGTTGGCAGATAGCCTGGTGAAACTAGTTTACCTAAAGGGGTTCAATGTAGGATGGGTTTGTTTGGATCCACTCTGAAAACCTACCAAATTGATTCCACTTGGTTCCTAACACATGCTGATATCAAAACATGTTGCCAGTTTGCTTTTCTGCTTGTTGATTTAATTCCTCTTAAAGCTGGACTCGGAATGGAAAAGCCCAACCTCCATCCATCCCATACCACACACTGAGAACACAAACTTTCATCTTCTAGCTGCGGTGTTTAGACCTGGCACTCCAACTTTATGCCATGTTCCTTCCAGAGCTGGCCCAAGACATTTTGCTGCTTGAAAGCACCCTCAGTTTCCCATATGGGAGCTGATTTGGCTGGCGGCTGAATCTTATTTTGACACAGGTGATGTGCCAGTGTTTTCCTGAGATCTTAGGGGGCACAGGGCAGGCTGTCCTCCAAGCTCCAGCACCTTGGCTGCCCACTCCACCTCCCCAGGCCACCAGCGCCTGAGGCTGCCATCTTACTCTGCCTAATGGCAGAGCTATCCCTGGCTCCTCCAGAGTAGCACCCCTCCCTGCCCTTCCCACATTCCTTATTCTGATCATTCCCCCTTGTTTTCATCTGCACCTTCCCCCACGAGCCTGTTACTGATGGAGCAGTTGGGGCTCAGGCAGCTTAACTGTTATGTGGAATGACCTTTACTTTTAATATTAATATATTATTGTAAAGTCTGTGTGACTCATGAATGCAATTTTGGAATTCAGATGAAATGCCAAAGTGCCGAACCTTCCGCAAGATCCACCGCCGCCCGTCCCCTCCCTCCCCGTCCCCTCCCCATCCTGCTTCGCATGGCAAATGACGAGAATTAATATGCATCCTATTTCTTTCCCTTTTATTTACTCAGCAAGGTTTGCCGAAGCAACTTTATCAAGAGTAACATTATCAAGAGCTTTCCGGCGAGCTGCTTTATCATATTCACATCCGTGTCTGCTCGACACTTGTCACTGTCAATCAAACCGCAATAAGACGCAGATGATTTGCTCATTTGGTTTAATAAAATCTCCCTGCTTATTTGCAGTGCAGTCATTATGCCACATAATTGCTGCACCGCGGAGGTGAAAGGCAGCCCGTTGCCTGGGGGATAAGATGAGGATCTGACTATCTGAAGGGGTTGTTTCTTTCCTTCTGTCTCTCCCTAGTCACTCATATCCCTAAAATTAATATTGTATTTGAATCTGCTCCTGCAATTCCTATGCAGGCTAACATTGTTATTACTTATTATTTGGATGTGAAGTCATTTATTTTTAGTTTTGATGGCATGGCTGTCAAGCTCGATTGCATCGGGGAACGCCACATGCAATTTTTAACTGCCATTTAAAAACCTACTTTTGGAGATCCCGAGTTATGAAAAGAATCCATTCAAAAGTTAATGGGGCTGAAAAGATGCTGAGCCAGAATCTTAGCTTTCCTAGGAAATCAAAGATTCTTCCTTCTGTTGTTGTTGTTTTAAGCACATGAAGCCTTAGTTATCTACAGGCTGGCTGGTCACTGTGATTTCTAGAAGAAGAAGAAAAAAATAGGAAAAATTATGAGAGTTCAAAAGTTTATGAGCACTATCTTCTTAAGAGGGTGTGAGCCAGAGAAACAATTCAGACTCAACTCCAAGGCATGGTTTGCAACACGCAACTCATGGTTTGTCCTTGTGGCTGAACAAACACAATCCAACAAACAACGCAATCCAACAAACTATGGATGTGGTGTATCCAGATTTTAGTAAGGCTTATGACAAAGTCCCAGGTGGCGCTGTGGGTTAAACAAAGTCCCAGGTGGCGCTGTGGGTTAAAGGACCCAGGTGGCGCTGTGGGTTAAACCACAGAGTCTAGGGCTTGCTGATCAGAAGGTCGGATCAGAAGGTCGGTGGTTCGAATCCCTGCCACGGGGTGAGCTCCCGTTGCTCGGTCCCAGCTCCTGCCCACCTAGCAGTTCGAAAGCACATCAAAGTGCAAGTAGATAAATAGGGACCGCTCCAGCGGGAAGGTAAACAGCGTTTCCGTGCGCTGCTCTGGTTCGCCAGAAGCGGCTTTGTCATGCTGGCCACATGACCCGGAAGCTGTCTACGGACAAACGCCGGCTCCCTTGGCCTATAGAGCGAGATGAGCGCCGCAACCCCAGAGTCGGACACGACTGGACCTGATGGTCAGGGGTCCCTTTACCTTTACCTTTATGACAAAGTCTCCCATTATATTCTTGTGGAGAAGCTAGTAAAATATGGCCTGGATGTTAAGTGGATGTGTAGCTGGTTGACAAAGATTGCTCACTAATGGTTCCTCATCACCCTGAGAAAAAAAGTGACAAGTGGGGTACTGCAGGGTTCTGTCCTGGGCCTGTTGTTGTTCAACATCTTTATAAATGATTTGGATGAAGTTATTGAAGGGATGCTCATCCAATTTACAAATGACACCAAACTGGAAGGGGTAGCCAATGCCTCAGAAGATAGAATCAGGATTCAAGATGACTTTAGCAGATTGGAAAACTGGGCCCAAGCTAACTGAATGAAATTCAATGTAGACAAATGTAACATTTGACACCTAGGCAAGAAGAACCAGCTGCACAAAGAAGAACCAGATGGGACATCTGGCTTGCCAGTAGTACATAAGGAAAGATCTTGGGGTCTTAGTAGACCACAAGCTTAACATGAGTCAACAGTGCGATGCAGCAGCAAAAAAGCTAATGATATTCTAGGCTGCATCAACAAAAGTATAGTGTCCAGATCAAGGGAAATCATAGTACTGCTCTATTCTGCCTCGGCCAGAAACCACCTGAAATACTGTGTCCAGTTCTGGGCACCACAATTTAAGAAGGATATTGACAAGCTGGAATATGTGCAGAAGTTGTTAAGCAGAGGTTGGATGGCTATTTGTCATGGATGATTAGGTGAGATTCCTGCATTACAAGGAGGTTGCACTATATGATTCTCAGGGTCCTTTCCTGGTTCTATGGTTTGCAATTGGCTGCCTTAACCAGTACCTGAAACTGTGGTTTGAGGGTGGTCTGGAAGCCACAATTTGGGTAAACTGTGATTTTGCTGTTACATCTGATCCCATGGCTTGGGATCTTTCTCTACCCTCAGACTATTGTTTAAGATAACATCCAGGGTTTCTCAAAGAAGGCCAGGAAAGAGGGGAGCAACATGCATTATAGTTGGTACGTGTGGAACACAGACCTGGTTTGGAAGATAAACCATGGTTAATGCACACTTGTTTGGTGCAACATCTTCATATAATCTTTAGGTAAAGGTAAAGGGGCCCCTGACCATCAGGTCCAGTCGTGTCCGACTCTGGGGTTGCGGCACTCATCTCGCTCTATAGGCCGAGGGAGCCGGTGTTTGTCCGCAGACAGCTTCCGGGTCATGTGGCCAGCATGACTAAGCCGCTTCTGGAGAACCAGAGCAGCGCACGGTAACGCCGTTTACCTTCCCGCTGGAGCGGTTCCTATTTATCTACTTGTACTTTGATGTGCTTTCGAACTGCTAGGTGGGCAGGAGCTGGGACCGAGCAACAGGAGCTCACTCCGTGGCAGGGATTTGAACCGCCAACCTTCTGATCAGCAAGCCCTAGACTCTGTGGTTTAACCCACAGCGCCACCTGGGCTGTGAGTCAAATTTTCACAGTAAACAAGGATCTCCAGGTGTTTTGGGGAAAGATTGGCAAAACTCCCTGTATCCACTCCTGAAAAGAAAGAAAAAACAGCAAGGGGCATCTCATGGGCTTGTGCCCATGTTTGTCTATGAATAACAGCTATGTGGAGAGTACAGCCTGTAGGTTGAAGCTATGGGTAAGTGGTCAAAGAAGGTGTTTTGATCTTTTTTGTTTACCTCATTTCTTCCATCATGGAACCCAAAACAGTGAAGGTCACCCATCTAGGAGGTGACCAGAGTCAGACTTGCACAGCTTCTGGAAGGTAGTACTGTAGTCCCATGTGCCTTCAGATCATAGGTTTTGTCTCCAACCAAGTTCTACTTAAATGAGCACGGCTATCTTTTAATTTCAATAACTATCATTGGGCACAATCCTATATCCATTTACTGTATTGTGTTAGTAAGTCACTTGGAGTCCTTTTTACAAGTAAAGCAACTAACTAGTCATACTCCTTGTAAAATAATTTTGATGCTTATAAGAACTGTAGAGGGCAAGATGCACTCTCCCTTTTCTCACACATGGGGAGGGAATGCCTCTTTTAAAACGATGCCTGCTTTGACACCCATTGGCATCATGTAAGAACAAAGGAAGTCTTTAGGCAGATAGCTATTTGTACCCTTAAATTACCAAATTTAATTGAGACACTAAAACACAGGTGATTAATTGAAAACACCTTTTTAACATACCGAAACCCTCCAAAGAACATTGAGCGTAATCTTCTCCCCAGAACTTCTTTTTTCTTATTTGTCTTCAACCCACTTCGAAGGAACGGGATCTTCACAAAAGCTTAGCATCCATGCCCCTTGTGTTGTACCAATTTTGTTTCCTTGAAGGAAATTCTTCTGCTTGTTCATCAAATCTTTATGCAGTGCTTCTGCATAACACTGACTGCCTTAGGCGATATAACCTTTTTTGCCCATTCTGATTAGCAATAGGATGTCTGCCAAGGGGGGAAATGAATATTAAAGGCTCTATAAAAAGTTCAGACCAGTCCCTTGGCGTGTGTGTGTGTGTGTGTGTGTTTACAAGGCAGTAGCTGTAGTCCTTTTTCGTCATCATGCTGTTCTTAATATCAGCTGATTAAATAGATATTTGTCAATGAAGCAGTTGGGTTTTAACAGATAAACTGAACATAGATTCACCTGTGAAAAATTATGGATTCTATTCAACCAAATCCCGCTCTGAACAGACCCACTGGAATGAATGAAACTAAGTTAGCCATGTCCGTTCATGTCAATGAGACTGCTCTGAGTTGAACAAGCATCAGACACTTCAGTGGCTGTGGAGAACAACTGCATTGGGGTAACCAATGTTGCGTTGCCCCAAACACAGACCATACTGGCTGGGGCTGATGGGAGTGGGAGTCCAGAAAAATCTGGAGGCTACTACAGCATTGGCTGCCCCTGTTTTTAGAAGATGCACACACTCGGCATAGCATACTTCATGGAGGAGCCATGACCTACTAGCAGTGCTGTCAAGTATCCCGTTCCCCCCGGGATTCTCCCTTATTTCAAGCAGTTTCCCGCTGCTCTCCCTTATTTTTTATTTCCCTTAAATTTCCCGTTTTTAATGGAAGCAGCTCCTCCCTTGCTGGCCAGGGACTGGGTGGGAAGACCTCACCTACTTGGAGAGAAAAGCCTCAGCCCTCAAAGCAAATGGAGCCGTTTCCTGTGCTTACAGGGGGGTGTATTCCTCCCTCTGCATCAGCCCCTATCCGTTGCCGCCGAGCCCCTCAGCCGGCCAATAGGGTTAGCTGGCGGGCGGAGCCTGGCTGCCTTTGAGCAGCTGCTGCTTCCTGTCCTGTTTTGATGGGATCAGACAAGAAGACGATGGGGCTCCATCGGGCGCATCCTCTTTGCTCCACCCCAAGCCCAAGCCCGCTTGGAGTTTACATTGCTGCTCCGCCCAGTTTGCTTCTGGCTCCACCCACTACTGACATGTGACTGTCCCCGGGATAGGTGAGACTGCTGATCCCTTATTTTCAAATCCGAAACTTGACAGCTATGCCTACTAGAGGGGTAGGGACCCTGTGGGCCTTTGGGTGTTGTTAGACTGACAGCTTTCCTCAGCCACAGTTAGCATGGTCCATAGTGGTCAGGGATGATGGGAGTGAGGGAACCATCAGAAGGCTCTTGGAGCTGGATCTCAGTGTCTGGGCTGATAAAGAGGTCGGAGCGCAAGGAGCTCTAAACTCTGGGGCCCTCCAGTCATCCTTTTTATTCTGCATGCATGATCATTGTATATGCTCATTTTGAAAACTGCTTGCAGCTGGAAAAGAAGTATCAGGGTGGACAAACTGCTTTGTTTCTGACCGTGCATACCCCATAGCTTCCTGTTGAAATCCTCTAACTTTGTATGCCTCAAATATTCTAGGAGTGTTGCGTTGTTTTTTTGTTGTTTTTTTGGTAGTACAAGAGTGCCCCTCCTGGCAGCATTGGGGGAGAATTGTAGGACAGCTAATAGAGTGGAATGAAATGTGGATAGCCTTGTGTAAATCACTGGTTTTGCATGATTATTGTACTGTATAAATGAAAGGTTGCAGCCCCCAAACCCCACACCGCTCTGAATGAGCCCTATATTGATTTGAGAATGACTACATTGACCTAGACATTTTTTTTGTATCTAGAACTGGTGTTCCAAATAAACATGATGTTGCTGTTGTTCCCCACCCGATCCCACCCCTTGCCTATTTATCCCGAGTCCATCGTTTTTACATTTCAATATTGGGTGCTTTGATCAGCTGAATGTGATTTTTTAATGCACTCCCCCCCCCAAAAAAAATTATCAAGTACTTACAAACCTGTTTAATATGTCACTACACAGGGGAACTAATAAGGAGATGAAAGCAGGCTTGTGACTTTTGTGTGAAAACCTGGCTCCCTATGCAAGTGAACACAAACTTTAAACAGAAGATTTTAAAAGTTGCATTACGTCTGATCATCTCCAGAATTATGTCGGCAATTTATTTTCAGGCAAACAAATTAATTTTCACTTGGAACATAGTTTCAAATTGGTTCCCAGACTGGCTACGACCCATCACACAGTACAATCACAGCTATAAATAAAAGTCGGTAATTATATTATAGAAGCGGCTGATCAAAGGTTGTTTACAAGGGCTGCTTTCTCTGATTTACCAAGCTTGTAGCTCATCATACTGTAATGCGGGAGCGAGTGGGGGAAATTCTACAAGTTGAGCCAATTAGTCTAGGATCCTCCATTTTACTCCACACAGGGTGAAATTTTACAATGTTTTTAGGACAATTCCTTGCACGTTTTCCTGGGAGTAAATCTCATTGAGACTTCTGAGTGGATATGCATATAATTGTGCTGTTAATTTTTAATTGGCTATAAGACCATTAAAAATTGACCAAAAAGGAGGTAGTCTAACAGAACACAGTATTTCTTTCCTATAGCTTAAATAACATAAAGAAACCATTTTATATCATTTTCTGGAAGTCGTCCGGTATTGAATTAAGGCAATAGTCGGGTGGGTGATTATGGTAAGCATCTCCTATGCTTCACAAACTTCTCATATCTGAGAGTTACCAGGTGATGCATAAGTACCCACACCCCCAAACCAGGAAGTAAAGCAAGGGAGTTAGTCTTAGTGCAGGGGTCAGCAACCTTTTTCAGCCGTGGGCCAGTCCACCGTCCCTCAGGCCATGTGGTGGGTCGGACTATATTTTGGGGGGAAAATATGAACGAATTTCTATGCCCCACAAATAACCCAGAGATGCATTTTAAATAAAAGGACACATTCTACTCATGTAAAAACACGGTGATTCCCGCACCATCTGCAGGCCGGATTTAGAAGGCAATTGGGCCAGATCCAGCTCCTGGGCCTTAGGTTGCCTACCCCTGTCTTAGTGCATGTCAAAAGTAAGAATGCCCCAAATGCAGAGAATCCTGGACTCAGTTATTTGGGTTATATTTTCTAGGATGGCCCTGTGTCTCAGCAACCAGTACACGTCAACCTTAAGACTTTAAGACTCTATTAGCTGAAGAAGAATAACCGAAACAGGGCCTTTTCCTGGCACATTAATTTCACCTGGTATATAAACTTGAAGAAATAAATCTATTCATAAGAGACTTGGAAAAACTTGAATCAATTGAATCATCATTGTGGCCTGAGTTCTTGTTTTTCTACTACCGGTATTTTCTGCATCGCTTCTATCAAGAACTCCAACTTATCCAACTTATAATAACTCCAAGTTATTAGGTAAAGGTAAAGGGACCCCTGACTATCAGGTCCAGTCATGTCCGACTCTGGGGTTGCGGCGCTCATCTCGCTCTATAGGCCGAGGGAGCCAGCGTTTGTCCGCAGACAGCTTCCGGGTCATGTGGCCAGCATGACAAAGCCGCTTCTGGCAAACCAGAGCAGTGTACGGAAACACATTGTACCTTCCCGCTGGAGCGGTCCCTATTTATCTACTTGCACTTTGACGAGCTTTCGAACTGCTAGGTGGGCAGGAGCTGGGACCGAGCAACAGGAGCTCACCCCGTGGCAGGGATTCGAACCGCTGACCTTCTGATCAGCAAGCCCTAGACTCTGTGGTTTAACCACAGCGCCACCTGGGTCCCTGTTTTATTATTAACCATGGCCAAATAGGTGGATGGTCGGCCTGATCCAGTGAGGCTTGCTTTTCTTACATTTCAGATGAGATTTCCCCCCTCCCCAATATGTCAGAAATTGCTGCAACTGAAAACATATGTTTTAGCCTCTGCCAATAGGGCAGCCACAGAACACCACCTAGCTGCACCTTTATTTCCTAGAGTCAAAAGCAATATATTTGAAAGCACCTTTGACATTTCTTTGCAAATTGGGACACATAATCAAAGGGCATTTCAGGCAGACTAGAAAGCAGGTAACAGACCTTCTGCTGGCCTTTAACACTTGTAATTGGGTTCAAGGGGAAAGGGATCTACGGAGCTTGGCTGAACTTGGGTGCCATTCATTTTATGGATCAGTTATTAGGGCTGTACATCAACAGAAACTTCCTTTTTAATGTTACCTTTCAAGGTTTCTGAAGATATATGCACATGATAACAAGAAATGTTGAAAGTTTTTTTTTAATGTCTGCCTTAGTCATGTGCTGTTTTTTTGTCATTCAGCCTCAATACTCCTCACCTTTAAAACAGGAGTATTAAACATCTATTTCTAACATTTTTGTACACATCTGCTTTTGTATAGAATCGTGACTTGTGGGTCACTTACTGAGCTGATTTTTGGGATCCTAGCTGCTGGGCCACATTTTTTGTTGTTGTTGTTATTTTTCAGCACCGTATCCTGTGGTCATATTTTTAGCCATTTTTCAGATTCCTATTCCCTATACAATATGTCAGTAATTGCTGCAACTGAAAATGTAATGTTTTACCCTCTGCCAATAGGACAGCCACAGATTGCCACCTAGTGGCACTTTTTGTTTCATAGAGTCAAAAGCAATAGATTTGAAAACAGGTTTGATTTTTTTTTCTTTTTTGCAAATTAGGAAACATAATCCAACGGAATTTCAGGCAGACCAGAAAGCAGGTAACAGACCTTCCACCCACCTTTAGCACTTGCAATCAAGGTCAAAGGAAAGGGATCTATGGAGCCTGGCTGAAGGGATCTATGGATCAGTTATTATGGCTGTATAGCACCAGAAAGAAATTTGCTTCCTCTTTAATGTTAACTTTCAAGGTGTCTGAATATATATATATATATATATATATATATATATATACACATAATAAGTAAAGTTGCTATATATATATATATTCTTCTTTGGCTCGTAGCCAAGTAAGATTGTCTTCCATAAACACAATGTGTGTGTGTGTGTGTGTGTGTGTGTGTGTGTATCTGCCATAGTCAGTGCCAGATTTACATATAAGCTAAAAAAGCTATAGCTTGGGGTCCCACTCTCTTGGAGGACTCCAAAAAAATTAAAGGGAAAGAAACCTGGATGTACATGTCCAAAATATAAGATAAAAAACAAATAAAATAAAACCTACATACAGCAACAGTATTTTGTGTTGCATAGGCTCCTATGATGTACTGTATATTGTGGCATATAAGACTACTTTTTAATCCAGGAAAATCTTCTCAAAAGTCGGGGGTTGTCTTATACGCCAGGTGGAAAATCTGCGGTTGGGTATATCTCAAACTCTATATTTTAACTGGAAAAGTTGAGGGTCGTCTTATATGCCCAGTCGTCTTATACGCCGGAAAAGACGGTAAATAATGGGCCCCGTCTGCTAGCCTGCTCCCTAAAATATCACTGGTTTGCTCATTTCTATATATAGGGTGCCTACATTCTGCATGGACTGGTTGCACGGCATATATCCAGCACAAAAAACAGCGACAATTTGTTGTTGACAAAGGACAGCTGGACCCATAAAGGGCCCCATTACCTTCAGTAGCTTAGGGTCTCATCAAACCTAAATCCGGCCCTGGCCATAGTCATGTGCTGACATTTCACATTCAGCTTCAGTGTTCCTGGGAGAAGCCCAGAAAGGATTAAAGTTGTGACAGTATCTTCAGAGGACTGCAGGGACCTACAAATAAGCTCGAAGTGTACAGACAGACATCTTCTAGAGGCATTGTTTGCATAGGAGAAAAAGGAAGCTTTGGCTCATCAACATAATGGCAATCAGCTATAGTTTGTCAACATCATTTACACTGTGTACTGTGATGAAACAGAACGTGGTGTGTTTGTGGATGTTTATGTGAGTGTAACCGCATGATCTTGGCCCAGAGGGATGGCCCAGTGGAGCAGCAGCAATGTTAACAGTACAGTAATACATGACAATTAGGCGCAGTGCCCAATCCCTCCAGGATATTTTCTTTCTAGTTTACCTGTCATCCAGGTGCTACCAAACTGGCAAGGAAACCAGATGTTCTTTGAATGAAAGAAACTGGGAGCAGAGACTGGTCTACCGAGAAGCAAAAACGAAATGCCTGCCTCGGGGGGGTGGGGGGGGGTTGGTTGATGTTAAGATCGGCCAGGTAAAGGCTGGACCGCTTGAATTTAGGAATCATAGAATCATAGAGTTGGAAGAGACCACAAGGGTCATTCAGTCCAACCCCCTGCCAAGCAGGAAACACCATCAAAGCATTCCCGACAGATGGCTGTCAAGCCTCCGCTTAAAGACCTCCAAAGAAGGAGACTCCACCACACTCCTTGGCAGCAAATTCCACTGTGGAACAGCTTTTACTGTTAGGAAGTTCTTCCTAATGTTTTGGTGGAATCTTCTTTCTTGTAGTTTGAATCCATTGCCCCGTGTCCGCTTCTCTGGAGCAGCAGAAAACAACCTTTCTCCCTCCTCTATATGACATCCTTTTATATATTTGAACATGGCTATCATATCACCCCTTAACCTTCTCTTCTCCAGGCTAAACATACCCAGCTCCCTAAGCCGTTCCTCATAAAGCATCGTTTCCAGGCCTTTGACCATTTTGGTTGCCCTCCTCTGGACGTAGCTTAGTTCATAGCTTAGGAGACGTAGCTTAGTTCATGAGATAAGAAACTGCATCAGAAAATTATCAAAAGGAAAAGAACATTGGAAAGGGCTGTCGCTCGGTGGTAAATCATCTTCCTTGCATGCAAAAGGTCTCAGCTTCAATCCCACTGGCATCTTCAGGCAGGGCTGAGAGAGACCACTGTTGAAACCCTGGAGAACTCCTGCCTGTTGGTGTGGACAATTCTGAGCTAAATGGACCAACGGTTGGACAGCTTCCTAGAGTCTTGTTTCGTTGAAATTGTAAATTGGTAGCGCACAGAGGTTTCGTTGAACCTACTTTACTATCAAGGTGGCCAAGGGGTGTGATTTCTTTCATTAGACAAATCTCTCTGGTGATGTTCCTCAACACAGCCTAAAAACAAAACCATGACATACTTGGTGGGTGCATGGACAATACTGAGCCAATGGTTCAGTGTAAGGCAGCTTGTTGGACCAGATGAAAGATTCTTCTCTAATCCAGCATCTGGTTTCCAAGAGTGGAGAGCTAAATGCCTTTGTGAAGCCCGCAAGCAGGGAACAAAGCCAAAGGCTTTCATCTCTGTATTACACTCAGTGTTCAGGGATAGACTGCCTCTGACATTGGAGGAACTAGGCTAGAAATTTAAGCTAATGAAATCTGGATTAGATTCTCAACGTTTCACACCCACCATTGCCTCTTGCACTAGAAACAAGACGCACCCCACCTCCCAAGTGGAGATTAAAGAGGGTGTTGTAGGGCATGACAAAGGCATTGGTTTAAAATGTGGCAAAGCACAATGATAATGTTTGGAAAAGTTTTTGAAAATATAGTATTTGTTAAAAGGTGGTTCCTGGGTTAATAACTCTTCATTGCTGGAAACACCAACAGGTGACACCTTCTCCTAGACTACCTGAGTACTGCAGACAACCCTCAAAATATTAATTTTTCATCACTTCAGCTTGAGCCACCCCAGAGCCCATGACCCAGAGATTTTCTTTTGAAATGTTCTTCTGAAATCCAGCCAAAATTTCTACCTTTACAAATCGATGGTCATGGGCCAGGAGTCTGCTTCACCTACTGAACAGCAGCCTGAAGGGGGAGAAGGCAGAATGGCTCCACCTGCAACTGCTCAGCCTTCAGGGACAGGAGGAGAAGGCGCTGATGAGAACCAGTTGGCTTCAGTCTTCTTCAGCAGAGCTTCCAGCAGCACTCAGAGGCAGGAAACAATGCCTGTGGTTCCTGGTCCCACATTGCTGCTTCCTGCTCTCCATCAGGACTGTTGGCTCTGTGATCACTTGGGTTCCCTGACCTCTGGACAGTCTGACTTTGCATGTGCATTCTGCTCTCAGGCAAGTGTTCCTCAGAGATTCCTTTTATTTATAATTTTAAGGTTTATACATTTCAATCATTTGACAGTCATTTTAACATTTCAAAACTTGACTTCCTTTCTGCGGTTCCTTCAATTTATTTTTAATATTTTCTGCATATCCAAATTAACTTAATTTGTTCATTTATTCATCTACTTTAGATATATACTCTTATGAAACTGCAGGTTATTACAATAATCCTGCCAGTGTTCTTAACTGTTTACAATTTATTTGTAAATATTCAATAAACCATTTCCATTCTTTTATAAAAGTTTTGTTATCTTGTTTTCTTATTTTTGCGGTGAGTTTCACCATTTCTGCATATTCCATGTGTTTTTGTATCCATTCTTCTTTTGCTGGGACTTCTTCTTTCCATTTTTGGGCAAGTAACATTCTTGCCGCTGTAGTAGCATACATGAATAAGTTTCTGTACAATTTGGGTAGTTCTGCCCCTGCAATTCCAGAGAGGAAAGCTTCTGGGTTGTTGTTTTAAATGTACTTTTTATTAAAGATTTCTTGGTTTACAAAAGTATAGCAATGTCTCTTTTTCCAAGTTACATTTTCCACAGGTCGGTTTCATTTGTTGAGACATTAGTGTTACATTAGGAAGAAAGGATTGGAGGGGGCCATGGTGGGTTGTTTTTGTTTCTTTTTTACATTCCTTAGATTTCTAGCCCCTGCTTGCTCAGCAACAGAACTCGGAGGGGGCTGCAACATCAATTAGCATGTGCAAATTTGCTGCTTGGGCAGATTCCAATGTCATTGTTTGTATTTAATGTATGTGAGAGAATTCCCCCCCCCCTCCATTTCTCGTAATACTTTAACTCAGGACCATCCACTGAAGCTCAGGGCCATCCAGGCAAAAGGAAGTGCTTCTTCACACGGCACACGGACTATGGAACTCACTCCCACAAGATGCAGTGATATCCAACAACTTGGACTGCCTTAAAAGAGGATTAGGTCTACAGTGGTACCCCGGGTTACGTACTTAATCTGTTCCAGGTTACAGTACGTAACCCGAAAAGGACGTAACCCGAACAACTGCAAAAACTGCTCTGCGCATGCGCAAATCGTGCGCGCGCCGGGTTGCACTTCTGGGTTAGCGAAGTTCGTAACCTGAAAAGTACGCAACCCGAAGCGTACGTAACCCGAGGTACGATTGTATTAATGAAGGCATTAATATATTTGAATACAAACTGCTGGGGCTCATAAGCGGAGAGGGTGCTATCGTCCTTGTGGGATTCCCATAGGCACCTGAGTGGCCACTGTGAGGATGCTGGACTAGATGGGTGTTTGGTCTCATCCAGCAAGGCTCTTCTAATGCCTTTTAAGGGTTTAGTAAAGCCCCACAAATAAGACAAATGGAAGCATTTCTTTAAACACCTAATCAGCCACAAGATGGCATTGTTGACTGCTACTACAGAATATTATATTAGAAGAAGACATGGAAGATGGTTAAATATCAAAATAAGGTTGGTTAAAATGTAGTTTCTAGGTTCATCTGCACGGTAATTCTGAGTATCGGATGCTGAAACACTAGGACGGCATTTGCATGGCAGTTTATTCTTTCCCCCCACCATTTCACTACCTGTGAATGATTATATCTGAGCATTCACACAACATCAAATCCAGAAATATTGCAGGATGTAGTGGAAGCTAAATGCTCAGTTTTGTGTTAGTTGCTTCCGTTAAGAAATTTGTTCGCAACTCCATTAACCCAGGAGATCATCGTAATAAGGTGATGAAATTTTGGGCGATATCCCAGCATACAGTTCTTTCCTGCTGTTTTCATGGGGGAACAGAAGTATGCAGGTGTATGTTGTTGATGTATGTTGTTGTGTGAATGAAATTTAGCACAACTTGAAGGTATATTGGCCCAAAAGCCACAGTTCTACTATGCAGCAAGTACTGCAGTGTGAAAAGAATGATAGAAATCAGGACAGAAGTGCTTGAATTCTAATCAGGAAAACGAGTGCAATATCCCCCATGACTGAAACAAAATAAAATAAAAATTTCTTTCCAGTAGCACCTTAGAGACCAACTAAAGTTTGTTCTTGGTATGAGCTTTCGTGTGCATGCACACTTCTTCAGATACCTTGGTATGAGCTTGCACACGAAAGCTCATACCAAGAACAAACTTTAGTTGGTCTCTAAGGTGCTACTGGAAGGAATTTTTTATTTTGTTTTGTTTTGTTTTGACTATGGCAGACCAACACGGCTACCTACCTGTAACTGGCCCCATGACTGAATGCACCCATTCACCACCATCACCCTGGTTATAAACCTCCCTGGAGCCTCCATCTGCCCAATGTAAGACTGACCAGTCACACAAATCTTCTGTTTACTCTCTGTCCCATTGTGGGGAGCAGCACTATATTTAAATAACAGCAATCAATTCTACATTTGCATCTATACATATAAATTGGCAGCTGCAGATGCCATAGAAGTCTCTCTCCTCATTTGTCCTGGTGATGAATTTCCTGTGCAGTGCAGAAGAGGACACCCTGACCAGGGTCACCATCGCTTCCTGTTTGAGAAAAGCAATCAACTCAGCAGGTTGTTTGCCCAGGGAAGGGCTGCAGCTCAGGGGTAGAGCATCTGTCTTGCATGCAGAAGGTCCCTGGTTCAATCCCCAGCATGTACAGGTTGGGCCTGGAGAGACTCCCTGCTTGAAGTCCTGGAGGGCTGCAGCCAGTCAGTGTAGAGAATACACCTGACTCAGTATGAAGGCAGTTTCCTATTATTCTGAGGAAAGAGAGAGGCTGGATCAAAGCTAGATAAAGTTTTCCACTGAAACCCTTTGACAGGATATGTTATGGCCTGTTCTGCTGCATGCAGATCTCTTCCCAGCCCAGGGGGGGGGTCTCCTTTTTCTCCAGACATAAAGGAAAGAGAGGGACAGTGACTCACCCCCCCCCCCCAATTGCAGCTCAGAAAACCTGGCAACTTCTTGGGGCATCTTGCTAGGATTTCTAGCTAGGAATGCAACCTTTAACTGTTGCGTCAATCAATTTGACTAAAAAACATTACAATTGCTTTTTAAAAGTGTTATTCTCTTAAGTGACTCACAGCACGTTTAAGAGCATGAACAAAAGTAAAAATACATTAGAATTAAACATACGTTTTGGCTTTTCTCCAAGCCTTCCTTACTGTGGAAGTTCCTCCACCATCCCCCTCACTGCTTTTACTGGTGCCACTTCCCTAGGAGGTCTGTCACCTTGCTGAACAGCTCTAAGCCTTGAGGAGCCTCTCTGTGCAGCCAAAATCTGCTTCCCTGGAATTTCTACCCGTCACTTTGACATAACAGCATAAAAAGATCCTGCTGGGTCAGGCCAATGGCCCACCTAGTCCAGCATCCTGTTCTCACAGTGGCCAGCCAGATGCCGGTAGGAAACCCTGAGCACAAGAACAGGTTTCTCCTGCAGTTTCTAGCAATGGGAATTAAGAAGCATTACTGTATTGCTTTTGACTGTGGAGGCATCGTGGCTAGCAGTGATTGATTGGTTCTAGTCCTGCCCTCCAGAACAATAGCGATCATGTCTGTTCCATCAACTGCGTGACATCCCTTCAGATATTCATTCCACTTGCGCAACAACAAACTTAAGAAAATGTAAGTGATGGTGCCTGCACCTCCCTCAAGCAAAACAGGAAGCTGTCTTATTCATTAACTGCATTTATATTCTACATTTTCCTCTAAGGAGCTCAAGGTGACATAGTTCTCCTCCTCATTTAATCCCCACAATAACCCTGTGAGGTAGTTTAGGCTGAGAGGTAGTGACTGGCTCAAGGTCACCCAGTGAGCTTCATGGCTGAGTCAGAATTTGAACCCTAGTCTCCCACATCCTAGTCTGAAGCTGTAACCACTATCCCACTCTGGCTCTCAATTGCCTACAGTACTGGCAGTGGATCCCTACAGGCACAGGTGCAGGTCTTTTACATCACCTGCAGGGGATGGGGGTTGAAATTTGATTAATTTTGCATTAAAAGGTGAACTTACCTAACTCGCATTTCCCTAAACGATGTGTGAACCAAACCATGGCTGGTTTTCGGAGTCTGCACTTCTCTGAATTTTGCAGGGCAGTTCTCCAGCCAACTGAAGTGTACAAAAAATGCATCTGCTAGGCAAAATGTAAACACAGGTGTTAGTGAAACTAACATACCAAAATGCATTGGATTGGGGAAAATGTAAATATTAGGCAAAAATGTGCATATTTGTCAAAATTGCGCACAAATGTGTGTATACTGGGATAAATTTGCACCCAAATGCAGATGAATTTTCATGAAGACTCCCCCCCCCAAAAAATAGATTGCATACTGATGTAGAAATCTGGAGAACTGAATTGAAGGTTGGAAAAATAAACCGAGAGGAACAGCTTTTGGGTTGTCAGCAGCTTTTGTGTTATCAGTAGTTCAATGATAGAGTATCTGCTTTGCATGCAGAAGGTCCCAGATTCAATCCCTGGCATCTTCAGGTAAGGTTAGGAATGTTCCCTGGAGAGCTGCTTCCAGTCAGTGTGGACAATACTGAGCTAGATAGACCAAACACAGCTTCCTGTGTTCCTAAATGCAAACATTTTATTTTTTATAAACCAGCTGTGTTTTCCTGGACACAGGCAAAGGGCACAGCACCTAACAACCGACTCATCCAGGTCTACAACTGCTTATGAGCAGGCCTTAAGTCAGGAATTCAGCCTCTCCCAGGCACCTGTTCTGAGCAAGCGGGCGGGGCGTCACCTTGTCGGCGTCAGGTAACACCCACCGATCAGCTTTCCCTGGCTCCATCCTTGGCTTGCGAGGGAATGTGAGGCTTGGCCAGGAAACACACAGCAAAGCGCCAGCCACAGCAGCAGGTCCTTTGCTAGCTGCCGCCCTCCTTCGCCGCCTGACCCAGCTAAGATGGGGGCAAAGCACTTGTTCTCCTTGATCTTCCGGAAAGGTGCCTCCCCCCTACGCATGAGCCGGAAATACCAGCCGGTGGGCAGCAAAGAACCAGAAGAAGAGGTAAAGCGGTGGCGGGGAGTGTGTGTTGTTGCTCAGGAATGTCACTGCCTTGGAACAATGTCTCTCCCAAACAAGCCCTCTAGCTCCACTTGCGGAGGGTGGGCCTGTCACTCTGGCAGCTGCCTTGGGTCATCTCCAGATACGAAATGGTAATCAAGTGCTGTTAAGTGGTGGTCCTAACTTTTGGAATCCCTTGTCCCTTTTCTCTCTCTTTTTTTTTAAAAAAGCTTCAAAACATTTTCTTTTCTTTTTCTTTTCTTTTTTTTTACTTTGCTGGTTGCTGAGGACACTGATCCCCATCTTAGAGAGCAAGCTGCTCTGTACAGAGCCAGACCCATGGGTTCATCTAGCGCCATACTGTCAGCACTGACTTGCAGCAGCTCTCCAGGATTTTAGGCAGGGATCTCTCCAAGCCCTACATGGAGATGTCAGGGATTGAATTCGGGACCTTCTGCATGCAAAGCAGATGCTCCATCACTGAGCTACGGCTCTTTCCCAATTTCCACATAGCCAGAGGTGTCTATACCTGCTTACTATTTATTGAGTGATAATGGTTGCCTAGTACAAAAATCAGTTTCCAGGTGGCTTAAAAAGAGGATAAAAACACAGAGGCTAGGGGGGAGGGGGAGAGAGAAAAGGTTGTATCCAATTTCAAGGGTTGTATCATGCTCAGAGTAGACCCACTGACATTAATGGCCATGGTCACCCACGTTGTCTTTAAATTAGCATATGCACACCTGTGCCATAGGATTTGTGCTCAGAGACCTCTATCCACCTTTAAAAATGCTTCTGTGGACTTTCCAAGTTTCCTTGCAGACATAGCTCAAGGGGTGGCTATTCTTGCCTTCCTTTCTTGCATTGTGCAAAACTTCAGTAATATTTTTTTTAAAAAACAAGCAGTTATTTATTTAACTCTTGCATAGCACTTTCAAGTGTTTAAGGAGCTTCACACACATGGCCTAGATGCCCTCCGTACGCCAACCCTGCAAGACAGCATTTGCTACCTGGAATTGATGGGAATTGATCTGCAAAGTGTGCTGCAATGCAAACCAGTATTTATTATCTTGACCTGTATTGCAGGTGGGGGGAATGGGACTGAGAAAGTGGAAAGGGTGGGGTAGGGGAGAAAGAGATTTGCCTCAAAGCCTTCTTTGGGAGTTCATGGCTGAGGTGAGATTGAAACTGGACACTTTCCAATTCTCAACTTAAGTCTCTTACCTGCTAAATTACAACATGTATTTGGCCACATGCACACCATTCATTTAAAGCGTATGATCTCCCCCCAAAAAGAACTCTGGGAACTGTGATTTACTAAGAATGCTGGGAACTGTTCCCCTGTGGGGGTGTATACTACAGTCCCCAAGATTATTTGGGTAAAGTGGTGTGCTTTAAATGTATGTTCAGCCTCATCAATCTGCCTCCCTCCAGACACTTTACGGATCAGAGCCAAGGGCACTTGAAGATTCTGCACTTCTGCTCAATTCTCCAGTAAAGGGTTAATCCCTGATCTCAGCCTCCCCTCTCCCAGCTACAGTTCATTGTGTATTCTTTTCCCTTGCAATAGCCTGACCAGGCCTGGATGGTGCAGAAGGGTGTGCTAGTAGTAACAGTTTATGCTTCTTAAGAATGCTTAATCTCCCAGTGGATCTGACAGAACAGCTTTTACAGAACAAATACCTTCACCCATATTTTCTATCCCAGCAGGCAGTTAAAGGGACACTTGGAACAGGAGTGTTGTGCTAGCATTGGAACTCTCCCTCCCTCAGCTCAGTTATTTAAAGTCTAGGAACCTGGGAGAAGAAGGGTGCTGAAAATTCAAGGGATATTCTATTCCCCTTGTTATTTAACAGGTGGTGGGGAATCCATTTATTTGGAAGATTTATACATAGTATGGGGAACCTCAGACCTCCATATTAAACTTCAGACCAAATGCCTCTCTACCTGGACCTCAGAGCTCTCCTTAAAATCTCTGTAGCGTTTTTAGAATTGCAAGAAGGCTGTGCCAGAAGTTTTATTATCCTGCTGAAGGATAATATTCTAAAGATGCCATTCTAAAGATCTTCCATGGGGTTTACAACGGTATGCAAGTACCAAAACAACATCTCATAGAATTGCAGTGCTGTAGCATTGAAAGGCACCTCAAAGGTCATCTATTCCAACTCCAGCCAATTGCAGAAAATTCACTGCCACATACTCGCTTGTATATATACACACACACATGCGCCAGAGCTGCTGCAGAGAGCTTCCTCCCCCACCAAGCACCAAACAGAATGATTTTAATATCTCATCAGGTGGCGCTGTGGTCTAAACCACCGAGCCTCTTGGGCTTGCTGATCGGAAGGTCGGCGGTTCGAATCCCCGCGACAGGGTGAGCTCCCGTTGCTCTGTCCCAGCTCCTGCCAATCTAGCAGTTCGAAAGCATGCCAGTGCAAGTAGATAAATAGGAAAGGTAAATAGGAAGGTAAACGGCATTTCTGTGTGCTCTGGCACTTGTCATGGTCCTCTGTGTGCCAGTAGCAGTTTAGTCCTGCTGGCCACATGACCAAGAAAGCTATCTGTGGACAATTGCCGGCTCCCTCAGTCTGAAAACGAGATGAGCGCTGCAACCCCATAGTCGCCTATGACTGGACTTAACCATCCGGGGTCCTTTACCTTTACCTAATATCTCATAGCTGGGGTCAGCCTCAAAGCGACTATTGTCAAGAAGTACAAAGCAAGCTGAGCCACACAAAAAACACAACAAAACAATGCATTAAGCAATGCACAAGCAGCATCACCAAGCTCCCCAGTGGTCCATGGCATTAGATATCCCTATTGATTTTTGTTTTCTTATTGCTCTTTTAATTTCTTAGGCTGTATTTCATTGCGCCACAATTTAAATTCCGTGGAATGCAAATCGTAATGCTATAAAATGCAATCCAAGAAGTGAAAGGAGCAATAAAAAGGCAATTAAGAATCCTGCAGCATCCAGTACAGCCCATTAGATTTGTTACAACGGGCAGAAAAATAATTAAGCAGGTCCACCAAGACCCTCAGCAATTTTCCAGTGGTCTTTGGGAAACCAGTATGGGAACTGCTCACCCAAGGCATGTGCAATTGTGCTCACAACAAAACAGGGACAGTGTGTCACCTGAGACAGGTACCAGAAATTAAAATCTTCCCCTTGCCAAACCATCATGTATTTTTTTAAATAACCCTGTCTTGGGGCTGCACGGGATGTTAAATGTATCTGTGCTTCTATCATGCAGGGTTTCTTTGAATGCAAATTGCAGCAGCTGGGGGAACTGCTGACTGGTTTGTAGCCTGAATGGGGTGGGGGGGTGGGATTTAATCCTTTCCCCCTCCGCAGTTCAGTGGAAGATTCCCTCCCAAAACACACAACAGATTCAGATGATATATCCACACACACCCCCCAAGCACGGCACAGGAGGAAATGGTCAAATCCCCATTCCATGCCTGCCCTGATCCTGTTAATGATCACCTACACAGAGAATGTGCAGTTTGCATTTTTTTAAAAAGATCTGCACACTAGATGAAAAGATGGATTTCATGTCACATCTAATTTGACCCTTATGTCAAGCTCCCAGTATCCCTCTAGGTTTCTCATCTGCCTTGGGAATTTCCAGGCTCGTCACCTGGCCCCAGCTGATGAGATGCAAAGTCCAGTCAGTGGCCACTGACTGCTGGAACAGAACTTGGGAGGCTTGTATTTGCAAGGCCGCATGATGCAGTCTCAGGGGAGTTTCTCTCTAAAACACACACACACACACACACACACACACACACACACACAGAGAGAGAGAGAGAGAGAGAGAGAGAGCCTCAGTTTTGCCATCTGTAAAATGGGAATAGGGACCTAACTCACAGGCTGTGGAAACAAAGTGAATATGGTAAAGAAATAGGTAGCCATGTTGGTCTGCCATAGTCAAAACAAAATAAAAAATAATTTAAAAATTCCTTCCTGTAGCACCTTAGGGACCCACTAAGTTTGTTCTTGGTATGAGCTTTTGTGTGCATGCACACTTCTTCTTAATTGCCTTTTTATTATTTATTATTTTGTTTTGGTAAAGAAGTGTTCACATTCTTCATAAATTATTAGGATGAGACCAGCCTGTGTGCTCACTCAGTCAAAACGATAAAGCAGTCAATGGCTACTAGCCACAATGGCTTTTTTCTACCTCCATGGCTGGTGGAAGTATGTCTCTGGGTGCCAACTGCTGAGAATTGCAGGTGGGGGAGAGTTGCTGTGGCGCTTGTGGGCTTCCCGTGGTAGGTCACTGTGAGAAAAAGGCTGAGAGTCGGTGCTGAAAAACAGCAGAGCTTGGGCAAACAATGTGCCACATACATGCTGAATTAATGATGCATAATCTCCAAAAGTATGTGGACGAGCATGTTGCATTCATTTCCTTGCTTTTGGTATGCACTCTCACAAAGTTACTAGTCCATGCCATTTTCTAAAATCCTCTTTCTCTATAATACTTCAGGTATAGGTTTGTGACAGCAGTGGCTATATACCATGTTGTATCCTTCAAATTTTAGGAGGGCCTTTTTCTAGATGTTACCATTCTTGTATGATTGTTTGTAAACCCCAGTTCTCTGTGTCCTTTCATTTTATTTTACATAAACTGGATAGAAATTAAGCAAAGGTGCAGATTTGGAATATGCTGTTCTGGTTTCTCCTAGGCTTCCCAGTTGCTTAAATCAGATATTTTGGCATGGAGCTCTGGAGGTAGAGCCCTCTGGGTCAGGGGGGGAGCTCAGAACAAAAGCTGTCTATCACCCTCCCCTCAAGAGTTTTGAGAGGGAGAAAAAAATTGATATTCCCTCTTTTTCTTTTTGATAACAGTCTGCAATGGAAAAAAAATATGTTCAGGGCTACTACCTACTATCGCAAGGGGAAGGGAGAGGAGCAAAGCAAAGGAAAACACTGTTTCTCACCCAAAAATGAATCAAAGTTATAAGCATCTCCATTGGTCCTAAGAATCCCTCAAGGAAACGCCCATATATATCCAAAATGTGAGGACTAGAGACTTGCTTTTCAAGACAAACAAGCCAAAGTTATGGAGATCCTCCAGAATCCTGATTCCTGCACACTGTGCCCAATTTTTCTGCTTGCATGGCAGGTTCATAGCAGGCTAGAATAAACACAGCTGTTCTCCTGACTTCATTTTCAAACATCTCTTGTTTCGTAAGAAACAGTGGCTGCCAACTTTGCTAGGGTAAACTAATTATTTTATTTCCTCCTGGCTTACCTGTGCCTAAGCGTCATGGTTGGGTTTTTTTTCTTTTTACTATGTTTAACTTGTCTTTCCTGCAAAAAAAAAAAAGGCAAGTCTGGAAAAGGGCACCGGGACCCAGGATTTAAATGCAAACATGCCAGCTTCACTGCCTCTGTTTCCTGGTGTTATTAGGTTGCTCTTCTGTCTGCTTGGCTTGTTTTGCCATCAACAATAACTAAGCCACTTATCCTGGAACTACTTCAGAAGAGGTTTAAGGGCAGTGCCTGCCTTGAATCGCAAAATCGCAGGGCAGTAATCCTGTTTCCTTCTCAGAAGATCAGAGCAGGGATGGGTAACCTGTGGCTCTCCAGAGGCTGCTGGACAACTAGAGCCTGCTGGATCAGGCCAGTGGCCCATCTAGTCCAGCGTCCTGTTCTCCCAGTGGCCAACCAGATGCTGGTGGGAAACCAGCAAGCTGGACATGAGCACAACAACACTCTGCCCTAGTACAGTTCCCAGCAACTGGTATTGAGAGGCACAGTGAAGGAAGAACATACTGTGATTTTATGTTTCAGCCGTCCTGAGATCTGCGGGTATAAGACAGTATATTATTATTATTATTATTAGCCGTCATAGCTAGTAGCTTTTGATAGCCTTGTCTACCACGAATTTATCCAATCCTCTTTTAAAGTTTGGGGGCCATCACTGCCTCCTGCGGCAGTGAGTTCCATTGTTTAACTATGTGCTGTGTGAAGAAGTATTTTCTTCATGGCGTTATGCCCAAGACCCAAATTCCATTAAGCCATTCTTTCCAAGACAGGAATAATGTAGCTTTCCAATTTTGAGCCAATGACAATTTTGCGGCTGTTAACAGATAGACGGTAAGTTTTCTGTGGTTTTTAACTCGGCTGCCGTTGTTGCGCTGTTTTTATTGTACACCATCTCGAGACCATTTTGCAGAAGGCAATTAGTAAATTTAATGCTCATGATAAACTGCTCAATTTCCCTAGGATGTGTGGCAATGGAACAAGAACCAATTGCTCTATAACCACTTCCTGCTCCTTGGCATAGAATCTCATAACGATACACATCTAATGTTGGAAGATTCAGGACAGATTTTTAAAAAGTAACTTTTCACATAAGTGCATGGAATGTGGAACTCACTCCCACAAGAGGCAGTGGTGGCCACCAACTTGGATGGCTTTAAAAGAGGATTAGACAAGTTCATGGAGGAGGAAGATGCTAGAAGTGGCTGCTAGCAATGATGGCTGTGCTCTGCCTCAATGGTCAGAGGCAGCTGTGCTTTTAAATACCAGTTGCTGGAAACCACAGGAGGGGAGAGTGTTCTTGCGCTCGAATCTTGCTTGATGTTTTCCAACAGGCACCTGGGTGGCCACTGAGAGAACAGGAAGCTGGACTAGATGGGCCATTGGTCTGATCCAGCAAGCTGCTCATATGTTTTTTTTAATAATGATATATATATTAATCAAAATTGCCCGGTAGGCAGAAAACCAGTTCAGTCCAGAAATACTAAATAGAGATTTTGAGAAGCCTCTTTAGAGCAGAGATTTGGCTGGCTTTCCAGGATTAAAGCTGCTTTCCTCCCCATCCCCAGCAATCAATTTATGTCCTCCACAGGGATGTCTTTTATTTCCTGTTGATAAGGTTGTGCTCTGAAATCTATAAAAAGAAAGAGAGAGAGAGAGAGAGAGAGAGAGAGAGAGAAAGAAAGAAAGAAAGAAAGAAAGAAAGAAAGAAAGAAAGAAAGAAAGAAAGAAAGAAAGAAAGAAAGAAAGAGAATCCTCTGGGAAGCCAATGAAAAGAGACCAGCTTTACAATCCATATGTGTGTGCGCCCCTTCCAGCCATAAAAACCACTGGAATTCTGAAGTAGGAAAGTTCTTTGCTTATTTGCTTTAGACCTTTCTATAAAGAATTTTTACTGTGGCACTCAAAGCGATGTTGGAAATCATGTTTTATTGTTCCTGTCCTCTTTTCTTCCTCTTCCCCTTGGTTTTGAAATATTTTTCTTTCTTCTATGCTAAGCCTTGTTTCCTTTTTACCATTTTCCTTTAACAGTATCTTAACAGTACAGTAGAAGGGTGGGGAACCTATGATGCTCCGGATCTTGCTGGACTACAATTCCCATCATCCCTGATTATTGGTGGTGGATGATGGGAGTTGTAGTCCAACAACATCCAGAGGGCCATCGGTTTCCTGCTCCTGGTGCAGTGAGTTCTATTACTGTGGCAACAAACACTCACCCGTGTTAGAGCTCTGATTTGCTGTGTGTGTGCCTTTTGCCCTATTTCTTTCCCCTTAATAAGTTCCTGTGTGAGCTGGTTCATTAGAGCAAATGGGTCACTGCCCCTCTTACCTTACTTGCCTGCCCAGGGATTGGCACTGCTTGTCAGCTTCCTCTCCCTTAGTCTCAGTTTTGTCCTTGTACAGCTGAGCAGGGAAGCAGACGATGGTGACAAAACCAGAATTAGTCTGTTATGCCCATCATTGGCTCTGACTATACCCACTTTGGGGCTCTCTGCCTTACCAGTCCCAATGAGCCACCACTGTTAGCATGGTCACTTAAACAAGATGAGCAGAACACAGAGAGAAAAGTCCTGACAACACATTACTGAGCAAAAATAGTGTGTAATTTGAGGAGAAATGAATGGAGGTTTTGCCTTTCTTAGTTCAAGCCTCATACATAGCAGGGAGACATTCAACCAAATACACAGAGGGAAAACTCCCTTGGGAGCCAATTGGGGCACATGCTACCTCAGCAAACATCATGGCACTCTGTCTAGTTGCTAAGCAACACTTCCACCAACCCGCCTCTTAACACTCACAGAATTAACTATTAAGTTACAAACTGGATGATACCTGCTGTTGAACTTCCAACAAGCAGCATGGAAGGAAGAGCCTTAGACATGCCAGGGATCACTGGATGTTCCAGTCAATAAGGCACATATGTGTGAACCAGGCCTGAGCCCATTTTCCACCGTCCCCCCACTTAAAATTCTGTTAAAATGGTTGCAGACAGTCTCATCTCTTCCTCTTTCTTCACCACCCAACATTTTATTTGCATTATGTAGCCTGAAGAAGAATCTGAACTGAAGTCAGTGGAAGAAGAGAAAGAGGTTACGGCCCTCCCTCCCAAAGAGGCTTGCAAACGCCATACAGACGAGCTGGCAAAAATGTTACAGGTAAGAGCCATAAAACCACAACAGAGACTTTTGAGAAGCACTTCAGAAGAAAGAGGTGAAGGTTAGAGTCATCTCCTTGTCTCTTGTCTTGACTTGTGTTCCTGAAATGATCTAATATTCACAATATTTTCACTATGCTGCCTGCCATTGGAAAAATGTGATGAGGTTAGAGAGTGTCGATAAAAATGCTTAGCTGCTCAGGGTAACTGTGTCAGCAAAAGACCTCTGGCAAGCCGTTGCTGTTTCAACTGCATCAGAGCGTCCAGACAGGTGACAGTTTCTGCAGGAGGGGGGTTGCATGGGAGTCATTGGCCCCATTTATTTATTTTTACAATTGGCATGAATTAACTAGGAAAAGTCAAGGGGATTGTTGTTATTTACTAGTGGGGAGCACCCAGTGCTATCTGGGAATGTGTAGAAACCAGTAAATAATGTGTCGGTTGTGAGCTTGGACCCATCACTCCAAAAATGGGCAAAGTCCTGTTGCGGTCTGCCATCTTGATTCAAAATGGCGGCCAGCAAACAAACATCAACAATGACTGTCGCCTCCACGTCAGGAACCCTTGTATTGAAATTGGTGACAATATCTTTTAGAGGCGAACAAACCTATAGATCAGACAGACAGATGGATGGACAGACAAACCACTTTCCAAAATATGTACAGTATTACATTTATATCTCACCTGTCCTTCAAGCAGTTCAAGGTGACATATGTTAGCTCGCTTCTTCCCTACTAGCCACACAATCAAATCCCTAAATGGGTAGATTATGCTGGTATTATGAACCCAGCAACTCCTAGCAGTAAGGGGCTTCCTAGTTATGGAGCAGATGTGTTTGGATATGTCCCTTGTCTCTGAGGGAACCTAAAGAATGCTGAGGAGTGTGTGTTTGTGTGTGAAACCTTGGAGAGAAAGAGAGAGAAAGTGGTTGGCAGAGGAAGAAGGGAGAAAGAGGGTGTCCCACCCACCACCATCATGCACTCCCCAACATATTACCTGAGGGAACTTTAAAAAGATTCCCTACCCCTGCTTTATGCTATTTTTTTAAATACACTGTTGTCTCTTCAGGTCGATATACAGAAGGGACTGTCTGAAGTGTCAGTGCTGCACCGAAGGATCAAGCATGGCTGGAATGAATTTGTAATAGATAATACGCAGCCTGTGTGGAAGAAATATCTAGACCAGGTAAAGAACAGGAATGCTAGTGGCAAAGGGTTTTGTGGATTATTGGATAGGGGGGTGTATGTACCCTGTCTCTTTCTCCAGGGTTATGTTGAGTAACAACGTTCAATTTAAAACAAATATGTACATCTGGCATAGGAATGGGTATGTGTACACATACACAATTACCAGGACATTTTCCTGCTCAAGTTCCCACCAAATAGTGCAAGATGCTTTTCTTCAAGACATTTCTTCAAGACCTTCCATGATTAATGTAGCCTGCAGATCAGTGAAGGCTGGTCCATTAGGGCGCTTTGGACACTGCCCCACCAGCCTTGGCCTTCCTTCAACCAGCCTCCACCTGCCTGCCTCCTGACTTACAACCAGTCCGGGTTGCTGCCTATTGGACTCCTCCTCCTTAGTCTCAGTATTGCCATGAAAGAACTTAGCAGGGAGGAGATGGAGACAAAGCTGGAATTAGTTGGCTCTGCCTGTCTTTGGTTCTGGTGCCCCAGGAGAGTGATGGAGCTTAGCTACACTCCCCATTCACCGAGCTGTAGCCTAGCCACCCGCCAGCTGCTGTCTCTTGCATCCAGGCTCCGTCCCCTGACCCACAAGTCAGTGCCCCTCACCTTTGATGCTCTGGGGACATGCCAGTGGTCAGAAAGTGTGTCTAGGGCAGGGACGACAAAGCCTTTTCAGCCTTAGGTCTGCATTCTCTTCCAGGAGCTGCAGAGCAGTGGTGGGCGGGGCCAGAGGCACAAGTGGGTGGGGCAAAAAATGTAAATGTTTACCTTTGTACAATAGGCTGGTTTCTACTCACAGGTATGTATCCCCCTTTATCCTTCATACAGACAAGGAAGAAGCATTATCTGAGTTCAAGGGGTCGTTCCAGTCAGTCAAAAGCATTCCAGGAGGGTGCAGAGCCAGTGCTGTGAGGGGTGCGGCCTATGGAGAGTTCTGAGGGCCAGATAGAGAGAGTTGGAGAGCCCTATTTCACCCCAGACTTGAGGTTCCTTACTCAAGCATAAAGCGAAACTGCCTGGATCAAGCAGAGATTATTAGTTCTGGGCATGAATTGTGTGACAACTTTACTCCCACTGTAAATGGCAAAAAACAAACAAACCCTACTTCAGTCAAAGGAATTTCTCCTTCTTCTTTCCTTTTAGTTTAAGAACCCCCTGATCCTTTTGCTGCTGGCCTCCGCTTTAGTAAGTGTGGTCACTAAAGAATACGAAGATGCCGTGAGTATTGCAATGGTACGTGATCTGTTTTCTTTGGAGTCCTCATTCTTGGAGACATCAGAACTAAGGGACTATTTTCAACTGTACTGAATAGGGGAGAAGAAAGGAGTGAATCTGGCTTCTAGGGGGTGAAACGAACCACTCATCAACTGATTTCTCTAGGTGAGGGGTGGGGTACCTTTTTGGGGTAAAGGGTCCCGGTGGAAGACTGTGGGGGGCTGCAATCGCCCTCCAAACTTACACCCTTAATAAACACAGTCTCTTTCTCTTAAGCACACAGAGAGAGTTATTTCCCTTAAAATCTTAGTAATTCTACTCAAGTTTCACATTTTTATTTGTTTGTTTTCAGTTTGTCTAGTTTCCATGTAAGCCTGAAATAAATATCCAGTCTCCACTGGCATGTGACGTTACTTCTTTGTTTATCCACCCCCATTTTTATTTTTATTTTTTCAGGCTGTCATCATCGTGGTGACTGTGGCCTTCATCCAGGTACAACCTTTTCTGATAAGTGACCATTGTGGGTTCTCACCCATTCAGACAAAAAAACGTGCACTGACAGCGATGTGCTTCTTTTCTCACAGGAGCACCGCTCTGAGAAATCTCTGGAGGAACTCAACAAGTTAGTCCCACCAGAGTGTAACTGGTAAGCCTTGGAAAGCATCCACACACTTTAAACCTTTGGTGTAGTGCTAGCCAGATGCCTTCTTCGTGCATGTATGGAGGCACAAAATGCTTGTGTGTGTTTGAGGGGTGATGGTTACAACTGGATGGATGGCAGAAGGACCCCTACCTCTGCCCTAGCCCCCAGCTCCCCACAAATCTGGAGTTGATACACTTCCCATTCACAACTGTGCAGTTTAGCCTCCCTACTATAGAACAGCAGATCAGGGCTTAAGAGGACTGTGTGTGTGTGTGTGTGTGTGTGTGTGTGTGTGTGCTTGCTTGCTCAGGGTAAACCTGTGTCTTTACAACTGATTAAAATGTCCTTTATTTGCCTACTGGTCACTTGTGCTTTATTTTACCGACCTGAACGGCATGTGTTGAAATGTTCAGTTCTGGGACTGGTGTTTATTTCCTTCTTCACCAGAAGGACAAATACCTGCTCCAGCCTTGCCAAAGCAAATATGCAATACCTTTTATGGTTTAAATTATTATGTCCAGAGGGGTGGCCTATTTGTCTTTCAAGGTCAGAGAATGCTTTGATCATTTCCCCCACTTTCCCTTGTTCCTTCTACACCCAGGTACACCTTGTAGAAAGAAAGGCAAGTGCTTTTGGTATGATGTTGCGTTCCAAGTCACCAAACGTGATTTTAACACAGTGGCAGAGAAAGCTTTTTCAACCCAGGGGCTGCCTCAGCAAACTTCTTGGGGCCACATGCCATTGGTGGGTGGGGCCAAAAGCAAAAGTGGGTGGAGCAACAAATGTTTTAACAGATCCGAACAGTCTGCAACTGTATCGGAACTATTTTTAACCATTTTTGTATGTGGAATTGTTTTTAAATGTTTGTAACAACAACAACAATAAATAAATAAATTTTTAGACCCGCTTCATAACCTAAAGCCATCAAAGTGGCCTACTGGATAAAAAACAGAATAAAACACAAAAAGACAAGTTTTAAACACAATGAAATCATTTCAGCAAACTCTAAACCAATAGAAACGTATTTGCAAATTCTAAAAACAGCAACACAATATACTACATTATTTGTCTCATTGTCCACTATTTAACATAAGTTACATAAGTTATGTAACTTGTTGCATTACATACATAACTTACTGTATAAGACTAGGTTTCCCCCCTTAAAAATAATGTCAAAAATGTGGGAGCGTCTTATACACGGAGGCGTCTTATACATCTCCCCCCCCATTTTCTTAATTCGGAGCCCCCCAAAATAGGGGGCGTCTTATACATGGCGGCATCTTATAGATGGAAAAATACGGAATATTCATTTCAATGTCGACTCCAAAGCAATGTTAAAAAACATCATTAGTTACATGTTGTTTGTGAACTTAAAAGCAACTTGACTGATTTCAGTTCCTGACTACAGACAAACATACAAACAGCAGCAATTTCTGATTCCTCTTCTGTTGCCATTGGAGTGGTCTGACATCCCTGGCCACCACAATGCATCTTCTCCGCAACCCTTTTGGCAGCTCTGCTTTGCTCATACAGTGCCATTTCTTTGTATTTATCTCTTTGTGGGGGCATACTAGCATGAGAGAGGGGAAACTGCAGCATCTTCTTGCTCGAGAGCTTGTTCCCGGAGACATTGTGTGCCTTTCTATGGGAGACAGGGTTCCTGCAGATGTCAGACTCATAGAGGTAAGGGATGGATGATGGAACAGTACCATGTGCATTCTATAACTGGGTGCTCCTGTTAACGAAACTCAGTGTAAAATTCAACATGCCATCTCGTGATTCCGTTTTTATGCTTCTGAAGCTTTGACAGAGGACGAGTGCATCCTTGCAAAACCCATTTCCACTCATACCTGCCCGTACACTCTGGCCACCTCCCGAAGCCCTTCTCTGCTTGACCCTGTCATTGGAGGTGCAGTGACTGGCAACCAGAGACAGGGCCTTCTTGGTGGTGGGACCCAGATTGCAGAATGCTCTCTCCAGAGAATCTCACCTGGTACTTGCTCTGTGCTAGGCAAAGATCCCCCCCAATTAATGATGCTCATTAGGTTTGTTGAGAAAACTCTATGAAAAAGATGCAATTGTGTGTTTGATGACATCAAGACAATTTTCGCGGGGTGTTTTTGTAGGACGGAATCGCGTGACAGCTTTTTTGGGGGGCAGCATTCTATTGATGCTTGCATGGGGGGTGGATATGCGGAAATAATTGAAAACCGTGCCAATCTGCACATGCTCCAGTTCCATAATTAACTGTATCAAATCTCCAAGTTAAACCTTAATGTGTGAGGAATGAGAGCGTAGCATCAAAACAGGAAAGGGGTGGAATTCATGGTAGTCCATTTATCCACTGCTTTGTCAGGTTACAGATCTGTTAGTGGATGAATCCAGTTTCACAGGGGAAGCAGAGCCCTGCAGTAAGAACGATGGCATCTTAGCAGAAGCTGGAGACCTGATGACCCTCACCAATGTCGCATTTATGGGAACTCTAGTACGATACGGCAAAGGAAAAGTGAGTGGTAAATAACCTCCTTTCGCTAGCTGTAAGTAGCCCATCATTAGGCACTTATTCATAAGCTTGGGTGTGTACTGGCAGCAGCAGGAAGTCATGTGACATGAGAATACTGGCCCACCTGTCAAAGTGGCTGTTCACCTATATAGCTAATTTCAGCTTTGCAGAGCTGTTTAAGGCCACATTCATAACATACATTTAAAGCGATATGATACCACTTTAAACAATCGTGGCTTCCCACAAAGAGGAGCTGCAGTTTGTTAAGGGTGCTGAGAGTTGTTAGGAGACCCCCTATTCCCCACCCCTACAGAACTACAAGCCCTCTTCACAAGGAATTCTGGGAAATAGCAGTTATGTGAGGGGAATAGGGGCTTCCTAACCCAGACTTCCTCTTTAACTATTAAGGAGCTATCATCACCTGAAAGCTACAGATCATCTTCCTGACTTTGCACCTCTTGTAATGGGGGAAAGGTTTGTGTGTATTAAACCAAGCTTTAACTATGGTTTATTGACTGTAGTTAACATAAATCATGGCTTGGCATTATGTACAAACCAGGTTGTTGTGTCTTCAGCTGACATTCAGGGGAAAGTTTTTTCAACTCTGGGGAATACCATCAAAATCTAAGAAAAAAGGCAACTTATTCTTTGCATTCTTCTGCTTCTTCAGGGCATTGTCATTGGAACAGGTGAAAACTCACAGTTTGGGGAGGTATTCAAAATGATGCAAGAAGAAGAGGTGAGAAGTGGTCCGGGGGGAAGTGGACCAAGTTCTTAGTAGGGGAACATCCTTAGGGTTCTATTTCAAGAGGTTTTTTCTTTCTTCCCTTTGCTGTCAATTAATGCATCAAGACCCCCAAGACTCCACTACAGAAAAGCATGGACAAACTGGGGAAACAGCTTACTCTCATTTCATTTGGCATCATTGGTGAGTTTTGCAAAATACTTTATTCCCCCCCCCCTTAACGACCTACTGCCTGTTTTAAGAACTAGCTCCTGCTTATCAGAAGGGACCATCATTTTGGGAGAGACTAGCTATGTGTGTAGCAGGGACAGGGAAGAAATTTGGCTCAGATCGGATTTCAAGGCAAAGTTACTTAATCTGTGCAACATGCAAACTGATACACAGCTGTCCTTCAAAATTCACAGCTCTCTGAATTTTGCAGTGCAGTTCTCCACTCAAGTCATGCATACAAAAATGCAGTTACGAGGGCAAATTATCCATATACTGGTGAAATAACATGGTTTTTAAATTATTGTTTGGGTGAAATTGCTTGCAAAAGTACGTACCTTAGGCAAAATGGCATTTTAAAATGTGTACGTGAAGAGAGATTTGCACCACAATGCTGAGGACTTTGGAAACAAAGAAGCCCCAAACCGGTGCAGAAATGTGGAGAACCAAAATTAAGGCTGAAAAAATGAGGGGGGGGGGGAAACAAAATGGACAGTTTCACCCATCCCTAGAGCAGTGTTTTTCAACCTTTTTTGGGCAAAGGCACACTTGTTTCATGAAAAAAATCACGAGGCACACCACCATTAGATAACAATAATAGTAGTAGTAGTAATAATAAAAATGATAATTCTTCTCATGTCTGAATTGAGCATGTGAAGATGGTGCACCTTGCCCCGCCCCCACCAGGCTAATAATAATAAATAACAACTATAGTACTAGTCAGGACTCTCCCCCCAGCCACAGGAACTCAGTTCTGGCACCTCTCAGGTGGGCGCCTAAGAGGGAAGGCGTCCGTGATGAGTTCCAGGCTCCAGCACCTCTTTTTCTAGAAAAATAGCATTGGTAGCAGCAGATGCCCCAATGCTAGGTAGGCAGCAGAGGTAGGAGGTGGTGTCGTAGCGGCGGCCGCCTCGCCCCGCATGGCCCACGGGGGTCAGCCAGTTGCTCCACTCGCGCAGTGCCCAGATGTTGGGCACGCAGCTCAGGTGTCGGCACAGCTGCAAGAAGCTGCCGGGCTGCCGCTGCACCCGCAGCCGCCACTCAGCCAGTCCCGAGGACGGCGGGAGGCGCTCGGCTGGCAGCAGGCGGGCCGGGCCCGCGGTGGTAGCGGCGGCGTCGGCATCAGCCACCGGGCCGGGCAGTACCAAGAGGACTCCGGCTTCTTCGAAGGCCTCGCGGATGGCGCAGAGGCGGAAGGCCATGTCTCCCGGCAGCGGCGAGCCCAGCTCGGGCGCTCGGCGGCGAAGAGCGGCGCCCTCGGGCACTCGCCCCGCACCGAGCCCAGTCCGCAGCGCGGCCCGTCTGCCAGCAGCTGCAGCCAGTCGGACGAGAAGTCGGCCGCGTCCGCCACGCCGCCCGCGAAGACGTGAGCACTGGGCAGGAAGGCGCTCCGTGGGCTCCGCCGCAGGAGGAGCAGCTCATAGTCAAAGGCGCCCGCCGCCGCCGTGGGCCGAGGGGGAGACGCGCCCAGCCCACCTGCCGCTAGCAGCAGCGTCGCCACCTCCCGCCAGTGCCGCAACCGCCAGCCCATGTTTTCCCACGGAACACCAGGCAACATCTCGCGGCACACTAGTGTGCCGCGGAACAGTGGTTGAAAAACACTGCCCTAGAGTATAGATTTGTACAGTAGAAGCCTGGAGTTAGGCTGAGCAAATGTGACTGACCTAAGGTCCCAACACACTAACCCAGGGTTTCCCAAACTTTGGTCTCCAGCTGTTTTTGGACTACAACTCCCATCTAGCAGGACCAGTGGTCAGGGATGATGGGAACTGTAGTCCTAAAACAGCTGGAGACCCAAGTTTGGGAAACCCTGCTCTAACCACTACACCACACTGACCTTAGTTTGTGCATGCTTTCAGTATTTTCATGTTCACGTATGTACCTGAACATGCCTGTGGTGCCAACAAGATAGCTTCTGTGTTTTCCTCTCCCCTCTCCTGCAAGGTTTACTTATGCTGATTGGTTGGCTGCAGGGGAAGCATCTTCTTGGCATGTTCACCATTGGAGTGAGGTAAGAGCTGGAAGGACATTTTATTGTCACAGTAGAAGAACAGAACAGAATGCAAATGTGCTGATCAAAAACAGATTGTGTGTATTTCCTGCCTGTCTCTAGATTGAACAGGAGTGGGGAACCTTAAGACCTGGGGGCCAAATGTGACCCTGCAGGCTTCGCTATCTGACCCCAGGACTCTCACCAGGCCATATCCCTCCTTGGCCCTGCTTCACACCCTCCTTGAGAGTTTTTGCCTGGCTGGAATGTGCCCTTGAACTAGGCCTCTGGCTTCTCTGGCTGGAGGATAGAGAGGGATGAGTGTTTAAACTACCCTAGAAATTACATTCATTTCTCCACCTGCATTTCCTTCTGGCCCTGCTTGTCCCTTGCATATGACCCATGGAAAGTTGCCCAGAATGGAATTTGGCCCTTCAGCTGAAAAAGGTTCCCCAACTCTGTGATAGATAGGTAGACGGACAGACAGACAGACACACTATATTTCCTTTTTATTTAAATTACTTTTGTACAAAGGGTAATGGTGGTGGGATGTGGAAAGAGATTAGTTCATAATCAGAGCCCTCTCCAGGTGTTCAGGAAAACATGTGAGGACTCAAAACAAAATAAAAAATAAAAAAATCTTTCCAGTAGCACCTTAGAGACCAACTAAGTATGGTATGAGCTTTTGTGTGCATGCACACTTCTTCAGATACCTTGTGTGGATTCAAACTGTGTAGGGGGCATTTCCCCATTCCCTACCCCTTAAATTCTGCTGCCTGAGGTGGCTGCTTCAATCTGTTACATGGACAGGCCAGCCCCGTAACACAGCCAGTCTAGAAACCCTAGGAGCACATCTTCTAGCTGCTCAGGCCTCTGAACAAGGGTGTTGGGGGCTGTAGCTCAGTAGGAAGGCCCCTGATCTGCATGGAGGAAGCCTCAAACTCTGAACAACAAATCTCCCCACTGCCCACTGGCGGAGGAAAGGGAGGGCAGGGGAGTGCACCGACCCTAGCACCATCAGGGAGGGGGGTACCACCGCGGCCACCCCCCTCAGAATGCCCCGCGCACCCCCACCACTCTGGGCACCAGGCCCCCGCAGGCAGCGCGCCAGGCCCCCGGGATGCACACTACACCCCTGTGGGCAGCCTTCCACACCCATGGGATGCGCATCATGCCCCCAGGATGTGTGCCAGCCACGCCCCTGCCTGCTCTTTGCCCCTGGTGTCGGAGCATGCAGCTTCGCCACTGCCACTGCCCTAAAAGAAAAATTTCCATTCCACATAATGCTTTGCAAACACCCCAAACAGGGTGATTGAACTATCAGAATCTGATGCAACCATTTTTGTCAGCTGCAGTGGAGACAGAGCTCTTCAAGCAGGACAAATGGTAGCACCAGAACCCAAAAGTTTAATAATACCTGTAGCTGGTGAGCTTCATAAGCACTTGTGCATGTACTGATGACGGGATGGGTGGGCACAGCGTCCCCACCCTTCCCCACCAATATACCTGCCACGAAACATTTGCTTCTCTCTGTACAAATATTAACCTTGCTGGCCGTATCTGCCTTGTTGTTTAAAGGCTGGCATTGTACATCCTTATAGTTTGCATGGCAGGCCGCCTTCTTATCAAGTGACATGTGCCATCTGTTCACGTATCTGGAAAAGGGATCCCTTGGCATCAGAGGATTGTAATGTTCGTATTACTGCCCAGCGGCACGATAAAAGCAATGTGTGGCAAAGTCGCTACAGATAAAGAGAAATGGTTGAGGACTTGGAAGGGAAAAGGTTTAGGCTAGGTATAGAAACAAGGCAGGCAAATGTCAAGGGTGGGTAAAAGTAACACTGTTGGATAAAAGTAACACTAAAGTGGACCAGCCAGAGTTGTCTTCTTTTCCTGCACAGTCCCTCTGCCCCTTAAGGGCTATGAATGTTGCCTTGCTCTGTATTCTCTTGTTCACCAATATTTGTGCCTGAAGCATAGACCAGGGCCTTGTCAGTGGTGACACACAGGCTACAGAGCTCTCCACCAACAGACATCCATCTGGCCCCTACACTTCTGTGTTTTGATGGCAGGCAGAAAAGTATTTTCATACTAGACCAGGGATGGGGAACCTCCAGCTTGTGAGCCAAATCTGACTAGCTAGACCCTGGTGCTTTTTGGAGGTCATGCCTCAATCTCTGCACTGACTGACTGATGTTTCTTTTGCTGTGTACACAATTGCCATAGCAGGCAAAGCAAAGTGTACTGAGTGAGTTTGTGAGAGAAAGGGGGGAGGGAGAGAGGGAGAGAGACTGGGTTGTGCATATCCCACTGATATAAAGTTCTGACTATTTTCTCCCAAAAGAATGTGGCCCTTGGGTGGGGCAGGGGGAAGGTCCCCCCACCCCTATGGTGGAAAACCTTTCCTTCCTCTGTTATATAAAAAAGCTCAGGGTCATACAATACAATGGATCGGGCAGAGATTTAGGACAGAAAAAAGAGAGGGTACTTCAGAGTCAACATACAAAGAAATTGGACCAATTGGTTAAGCCCAAATGAGGCTTTGCATTCTGCATTCTGCAAAGCTGGCACCAGAGTGCAAACAGCCCTGCCTCCAATGGACGTCTGCAAAGCTCCACTGGGCATAGGAACAAAGGAAGCAGCCTTCCATGTGGAGTCAGATGATTGCTCCATTGAGCTCAGTGTATTGTCCACAGGGGCCTCTCCCAGCCTTACCAGATGCTTTACTGTCCTTCCTGCAACTGAGCCAAGAGCTCAAGTGTTGAAAGAGGCATCCAGGGCCCATGAAAAGGCAGGTCTTAATGTGTTTCAGCATCAGGGCCCTGGAGCAAGTTGATGCTTGCATATACTTCCTTACAGGAGTTAGTGAGGATGGTGGTGTGTAACACCAGTGGTAAATGATTCTGTGTGTGCAGCTTAGCGGTGGCTGCAATCCCAGAGGGCCTCCCCATCGTGGTCACGGTGACCTTAGTCCTGGGCGTCTTGAGGATGGCCAAGAAACGAGTCATTGTGAAGAAGCTGCCAATTGTAGAAACTCTAGGTAAGAGCACCGTGCGCATGAAGGCGGGTCATGGGTGGGTGGGTGGGTGTAGAGCCTTCCAAAACTGGATTTGCTAACTCTGTGGCTGATTCCTCTGTCATTGTTTCCACCCGTTCATTTAATGTGAGGGAGGCATTTCCCTCACAGTCTCATAATACTAGAACTTTGGGAATTCTAATGAAGCTGAATGTTGGAATATTCGGAACAGACAAAAGAAAATACGTCTGCACACAGAACATAATGAATGAATGAATTTATTTTTATGGTCACAGACCAACTTAGACACAGAACATAGTCAGTTTGGATGGCTTTAGAAGTGTATTAGATAATTTCATGGAGGATAAGACTACTAAGCATGGTGGTTCTACCTCCACTGTTGGAAGCAGTACATGCTGTATGTTATGTATTGAAGTTCTCACCTTAGGCCACTAGGGGTGTTGTGTATATAGTTTCACTCTGCCTACCGTGGCTGCAGTTCTCACTCAGGTCCGCACATGCAAATAAAGGATTGAGATTGCCGCTCACGGATTGGGTAGCTAGAGAGAGAGTTGCTACTGTTGCATGTTACTGAGTACTATATAAGCAGGATGGCTCAGCCCTTCAGTTCAGTTCTGTTCCAGCCTGAGAATAAAGAGAGCTGCTTGGAGAATCACTGTGTCATCTGCTATGTCCATCCACTACTTAATACTCTAGATTCCAGTTTTCAGGGAATCACGGGTGCAGGGAGTGCTGTTGCACTCAGATCTTGCTTGCAGGCTTCCCAAGGCCATCTGATGTTGGAGTAGATTGGCCTTTGGTCTAATCAAGCGAGTCTCTTCTTAAGGTTCTTATCTAGCACATGTGAATACTTAGCAACACACACACACACACACACACACACACACACCTGAGAGTGCAACCTCCGTTTTGACAAATCCTCCCTTCTCCTCAGGCTGTTGCAATGTTATCTGCTCTGATAAAACCGGGACCTTGACAGCCAATGAAATGACTGTCACTCAGCTCATCACCTCGGATGGATTCAAGGCAGAGGTACAGTCAGCGAACGTGCGGTTTGGACAAAGTTGTCAGTTGTAATACAAGAAAACTCTGAACCTATAAGCCTCCTTGGTTGATAGCACTCTGATCTTGTCTTTTAATAAGATGACAAGGGTAGCAATGTGCTTTTAAATGGTTTCAGTTACTTATTTGATTTTGGTTGCTTTTTTTTTTTTAGAAAATACTTTCATTTGTCATGTGTTTTCAGTTGCCTATGATTTATGCTGTGAAATGTCTTGGGTCCTGCATGAGGAAAGAGGCAGAATATAAAATAAATGAAATGAATATTAATTTGATTTATTTGTTGCCTAATTCAAAACGTCTCTAGTAACTGACATACATAATTTAAAACAACCGTCAAGCTTAATAATAAAGCAACAATGCCCCCCTCCAAAAATAATGTAACACAGAAAGAGCAATAAGCATAATAATAATAATAATCTACTCTCAAATGCTTGAGGGAACAATCATGCCTTAATATGGCACCAAAAGGATATTAATGTCAGTACCAGATGGGCCTTGACAAGGAGAGTATTCCATAGATGGGGAGGCCAAAACTGGAAGAAAAAACCCTCTCCCTTAATTACCACTCATAAACCCGTAATTTTCACTTCCAGTGGGCTACTGATTTACTTCGCCAATTAACTTCAATCCATAAATGCCAGTATTTCTGCCCGCTTTCCTTAACAAGATATCAGTGTCTCTAAATGTACCCTCCTCTTTCCGACATTAAATAATGTCAGCTGGCCGTAGAGTTGGATCTCCTCCGCAGGTGTCTTCTGGATTTCTGTTCTTCTAGGTGAGCGGGGTTGGGTACAACGGAGAAGGAGATGTGTGTCTCTTACCCTCCAGAGAAGTCATCAAAGAATTTTCAAACATCTCTGTGGGGAAATTAGTGGAGGTAAGTTATTTGCTGGGGTTGTTAACTGGGGTGGAGGTTGCATATTGGCAAGCAGTGGGGCTGAACCAGTGGTAGGTGGGAGTCAAAGTAGGTAGGACCACCCCTTATCTATCTATCTATCTATCTATCTATCTATCTATCTATCTATCTATCTATCTATCTATCATCATCATCTCTATCTCTCTCTTTCTGACTCCCCTTTCTCTCCCTACTCACTGAGCTGATACGGAACAGACAGATCAAACTTGGCAGATGTCTAACCTGATCACTTGCAGAGGACTTCGTAATTTAAGCCAAGGGTCCAAAGATTTCCTACCCCGGCCCAAAAGATGGCACCACAGACTTCAAACCAATCCTTGCTTGTGTTGCACGCCACCCCAATCTCCGAGCGATGAGAAATTGTGCGGGTTCCAGGTGCTTATCCAGGGCTTGTGTTTCTTTTGGAATGAGGCATAGTGGAGACTGGGGTGTCTTTATTATATGTGGATTATTTGTACATATATACAACCTGAGTGTATGCTGGAGGGGTTCAGAGCATTAACACCGCAGGAGGGCCTTGCTTCCCCCCATGGCCAGAGTCTTAGATTCTAACAGACTCTCTTTCCCTCTCTCCAGCTTGCTGTTTTTCTTCTAGCTCACATCACTCCAAACTCTCTGCTCTCAACTCTGTCTTTATCTTTCTAACTACCCACCAATGGGGGGGCACCCATTACCATCTCACACAGATCCACTTCCTTTGTTCCCTTAATGGCCCATCGCCCAGGCTATCGGCCCGCCTTACAACACTTGCTGGAGCCAGAGGTTAGAAGGGTCTCTGCATGCAGCCTACTCAACCCAGCATCCCAAACTCATCACGCTTGCAACTGAGCAATCTCTGAGCCCAGGGCTTAAACCTAACAGTCATTTGATTCATTTCCCCTACAAATGTCATGAAGAAACAAATCTTTTTCAGGCTGGCTGTGTTGCCAACAATGCAATCATCAGGAAGACGACTGTGATGGGGCAGCCGACTGAAGGGGCCCTAATAGCCCTGGCAATGAAGGTAGGGTGGTTGCTGCAAGCCCCCTTCCTTATTAAGTTTTAGATTTAATCGGCTCTGTTTAATTTGTAACAGCTTATCATGGCTGCCAAAAAAATGAAGGTAGGATTTAGTCTTCAACTGATCCGGTAAGGTATCTTACCATGGTTGCCAAAAATGAGAGAGAGAATTTAGCATTCAGCTGATCTGCCCATTTATCAACAGCAGAATTGAAGCAGAATTATAGTATTATAAACCCAAGGCAGCCAGAGAGCAACCTGACCTAGTGATCTTGGCAGTGATCCTAAAAACTCAAAAAGTGTAAGGAAACGTGCCCAGTGGAAATATTTACCATATTTTTCCATGCATAAGACTAGGTTTCCCCCCCTAAAAAATAGTGTCAAAAATTAGGGGGTGTCTTATACTCTGAGCCACCCCCATCCCACCCCATTTTCTTAAATCTAAAGGTAAAGGTAAAGGGACCCCTGACTGTTAGGTCCAGTCGTAGGTGACTCTGGGGTTGCAGCGCTCATCTCGCTTTAATGGCTGAGTGTGACGGTGTTTGTCCCCAGACAGCTTCTGGATCATGAGGCCAACATGACTAAGCTGCTTCTGGCAAACCAAAGCAGCGCACGGAAATGCCGTTTACCTTCCCGCCGGAGCAGTACCCATTTATCTACTTGCACTTTGATGTGCTTTCAAACTGCTAGGTTGGCAGGAGCAGGGACCGAGCAATGGGAGCTCACCCCGTAGCGGGGATTCAAACCGCCGACCTTCTGATCGGCAAGCCCTAGACTCTGTGGTTTAGACCATAGCACCACCCGCGTCCCCCAAAATAGGGGGCATCTTATACATGGGGCGTCTTATGGACGGAAAAATACCAACCTTCTTGGTTTTCCTTCATCTCCTTGATATAGGTATTGCATTAGGTAAGCTGGTATCCTTAGGGACACTCCTTTGTTAAGTGAAGGAGTGACTGATAGCCTGGGATGGTTGGGTGGTGGCAGTGGTGTAGCTAGCTGCTCGGGCGCCCAGGGTGGCATGCGCGCCCTGCACCCAGGGGTGGGGGTGAACCGCCCATGAGGTGGGGTGAACCGGGGCAGGGTGTGCTGCATGGAGCCTTGCTGCCGCCTCCCCCTCAGTTGTAGGGGGCTGAAGGGGAGGCGGCAGGCAGATGCAAACCCCACTCTGCTGTTTTGGGCAGCACAGAGCCTTCAGGCGCCCAAGCCACTGCGTCACTCCCAGGATAGACACATGACTCAGGCACCCTGCAGGCCTTGTGGTGCCACCCCCGTGGTGTGGCGCCCAGTGCCCCTGCCTCCCCTAGCTACACCTCTGGGTGGTGGTTCAATCAATGGGTTAGGAGATGGTGTCTTGAAAACTGGAGGTACCTCTAGACTGTTTTGAAGGAAACAGATGGGGAGGATACCTCTGTCCCATGGGGGAGGTTGCTCCAAGCCTCTCTATCTGGCCATTGGCTCAGTCTGGGCCAACCAGGAAGCCTGCAAGCAGGGACTGAGAGCAACAGAAGCTTTCTCCACTTACGACTCCCAGAACCTGGGGTTGATGCCTCCAACAGCGGAAGTAGAACACAGCCCTTGTTGAGGGCCGAATGTTTGTCATCCCTGTTCATTTGTAATAAAGCAAATATTGCAAGGTTACCATAAGCTTCCAATGACCTCTCTCTGGAAAGGAAAGGGAAGAAACAGGTCATGATGTGCTGAGAACTTCTTACCATGTGGCAAATGGGAAGCATGAAACTGTATTTAAATACTGCCTGAGTCACACTTCAGAAACATCAGAACTTAGAAGCCCAAGATGCCGCCTTAAACCAAGTAAAACCATTGCACCCATCTAGCTCAATATCTTCAGGGTTTCAACAAGCATTTCATTGTTAATGTTCAGCATATGAAAACCTGTCAGATTGAATGGTAGCCATTCCTTTTGAGTTCTACCGCTCATGTATGTATAGAATTATTAAGTGCTAAAGCCCTGGTCCTCTCTCTCCACGCCCCCCTCCCTTTTTTAGATGGAACTGAGTGATATAAAAGACATCTATATAAGGAAGAAGGAGATCCCATTTAGCTCAGAGCAGAAATGGATGGCAGTCAAATGTGCTCTGAAAAACCAGGTAAAAAGCAAGCAACTTCTTTTTTGTTATCTGTGATTATTAAAAAGAAAAGAAAAAGAATAATGTTACGCCACTGGAATCAAGTTGTGATCAGTCAGTACACGTTACATTTTTATCCCACTCTCTCTCCCTCATTCACTCACCCCAGTTTTACTCTCACAAGAAGCCTGTGAAGGTGCTTAGACTCAGAGAAACTGGAGTACCTGTCCCAAGATTACCCTATGAACGTCATAAGGCTGAGAGTGGATTTGAACCTAGGTGTCTCTTCCATCCAAGTCCAGCATTCTAATCACACATGGTGTGGTATTGGAAATCATCAACCTGTCTGTTTTAGTGTGTGTTATGTCACTCTGAAAAACTCATAAACATTTTTGCAATAGGTGCAATAGACCAGATTCACACCAGGCATTTAAAGCACTATGATACAAAGGATTCTGGGAGTTGTAGCTCATTAAGGGTGCTGAGAGCTGTTAAAATACCCCTCACAGAGCTAAGATTGCCAGAGTTCCTTGTTAAGAGGGATTGATTGTTAAACCACTCAGCAGACTGTAGCTCTGAAAGGGGAATATGTAGATCTAGAAAATGGTAGAACTAGGGAAAACACAACACACAGAGATTTGTTGTGATGAGCTCCAAAAAGATTTCTCTCTCTCTCTCTCTCTTTGCCCCAACCTGAAGGTGCTGAGGACTGAACTCAGGACTTTCTGCATGCAAAGAAGATGCTCTACCACTAAGCTATGACCCTTCCCCAATAAGTTCTTTTCCTTGTTTCATAGGGGCAAGAAGAAGTCTACTTTATGAAGGGGGCCTTTGAAGAAGTAATGAAGCATTGCACCATGTATAACAGTGGCGGCATCTCCCTCCCAATGACACCGCAGCAGAAGTCCGTCTATGTTCAGGAAGAGAAGCACATGGGATCACTTGGCCTGAGGGGTCAGTTCATGGCTGTACCTCATCCCCCTCCCCCCGTACTTGCTTGAGTCTTGTGTGGGTTGACAAGCTGGGCATCCGGACTCCATCCCTTCCAGCTTGTTATTCCACACACACAAACCACCAGGCACCTGAATGCTGAAGGACAGAGGAAGCCGCCTTATGCCATGCCCTCTGGCTCAGAACAGTTGACACTGACCAGCGGTGCTTCTTCAAGAGCCATCAGTATCATCCTTACATTTTTCTGGGTCTCAAGGCAGATCACAAAAATTAAATACAGATAAAACACACATAGCTAAGAACATGTAAAAGGTCATGGTTAAAAAGTCATTGAACAATGTATGGGATGAAAACAGTGTGGGTGGAACCATACTATTAGGAGCTATTTCCTTAAAAGCAGTCAGTTTCCCAAAACCTGCCAGAATAAAACAGTCTTCATCTGTCGGCAGAAGGACAACAAGGAGGGACCCGGCTGAGCTTCTTTAGGAAGGGCGTTCCAAGCCTGAGACCAGCCACTGAGAAGGCCCTCTCCCATGTTCCCATCAAACATGCCTGTGAGGATAGCAGGGCTGTGAGAAGGGCCTCTGCTTAAGATCTCAGAGTCCAGGCAGGTCTGTATGGGAGAATTCAGTCCTTCAGATAGTCTGGGCCTAAGCCATATGGGACATTTGCAGCCCCACACAGAGATGCCAGAGGTTGGACCATTTCCCCCGGAGCCACAGCACAACCACATTGCCACCTGGAGCCTGTACTGCTACACTATGCCTTCCTATCTTATGCTGCGGTGTAGCTTCTGCCCATTCCAGAAACACCTGGGGAACACACATGCCCCTCTCACCTGAGCACTTCTTGACTTGGTATATTTTTTCATGCTTGTGTTCTTTTAGCTTAGGAGTAGCCAACCTGATGCCTTCCAGATATTGTTGGCCTGCATGCTCCTCATCCGTGGCCATTGACCATTCTGGTTAAGGCTGATGCATGTTATAGTCCAACCACATCTGGAGCATTCTTATACGGAGTCAGACCATTGGCCCATCTAGCTCAGTATCATCTTCTACACAGACTGGCACTGTCCATCCAGGGCTTCAGGCATGAGTCACTCTAAGCCCTACCTGGGGATGTTGGGGAGAGAACCTCGGACCTTCTGCAGATACTCTACCACTGAGCTATGCCCCTTTCCCTTTCTGAGTGGCAGCATGAAATAACCTGGTCTGTTGTCACTTTCTCTGCTCCTTCCTAGTGGTTGCCCTGGCTTCCGGTCCAGAACTGGGCAGGCTGACATTTTTAGGTCTTGTGGGAATCATCGACCCGCCAAGGCATGGAGTGAAGGAAGCTGTTCGAGTCCTCATTGAGTCGGGTGTTTCGGTGAAAATGATAACCGGAGATGCCTTGGAAACAGCCCTCGCCATTGGTGAGCAAGATAAACCGTGCCACCTTCTTGCAACATTTTGGGTTTTAGAGAAAGGACAAGTAAGGGAGGGAGACGTGAAAGAGGTGTATAAAATTATGCACGAAGGAGAGAGAGCAGCTAGTGGGGATTTGGTTGTTTTCTTTTGCCCTCTCTTATAATACCAGAACTCAGGGCCATTCAATGAAGCCAAAGGCAGAAGGAAGGCCTTCTCTACACAGCATGTAGTTAAATGATCAAAATTGCTCCCACAGAAAGTAGCGGTGGCCACCAACTGAGATGGCTTATAGGAGAATTTGGACAAATTCATGGAGGATAACACTACCAGTGCCAGCTAGTCTCAATGGCTATGTTCTTCCTCCACTGTCAGAGGCAATGTGCTTCTAAATACCAGTTGCTCAAGTGGTGTGGATGCTGTTACACTCAGGTCCTGTTTGCAGACTTCAAAAAGGCATGTGAGAACAGGGTGCTGGACTCAATGGGCCATTGAGCCAGCAGGGCTTTTCTTACGTTCTGCTTACGCTGAAACACAATTCATTGTATCGCGCTGAACATCACAGCTGATTCTCTCTACTGTCCATTTCCCTTCTTGCTGTACACTTTTTTTTTTTGTATCTCAGATATCTGCCTCTGCTCCCACGAGGCTGGATTTGCCTTTGGCTGTTCAAGATGCTCCGGGGGCAATGCTAGGTGACAACTTGGTGACCTAGAAATAGACTTTGGTGGAATGTTTCTGTCAGAGTTACCAGAAATCCCTTGTCGAATGCCGTATCTGCCTCAATTGGGATGGTTAGCCACACCCTTTCCCTTTCCTTCATAGGACGAAATATTGGCCTCTGCAATGGGAAAATGAAAGCTATGTCTGGGGAGGAACTGGAGAACACCACAGAATCAGCACTATCGTCAACCGTCAAAAATGTAATGCCGCTTTGAAGGGGTTCCAAAACACATGGTGTGTGTTCATTCTTAAAACCCCAGCCATCTCATATAGATCTGCTTTTTTTCTCTCTCCTCATCATCCAGGTTTCCATCTTCTTCCGAACAAGTCCAAAACACAAACTTAAAATCATAAAGGTATCTGCTGACCCCAAACAAGCCACAAGTCTGTCCCTTTACCGGAGAAGCTAGTTCTGATTTCTGCACCATGGTGGTCACTACTTTGCTTCTGATTTGCCCACTTCTGTTCAAATTACATTTTCCTTCTATAGCTTCTCTTTTCCTGCAACTCGTTCTGGGAATCATTCTCTGCTGGTTCTTTGCTGTAGATAAGCAAGTCGGGGAATCAATTTCTATAAAGGAGAACTGAAGCAGCAATTGCAAATCAAGGTGTATCTTCCTTTCCTTTCGGTGCTCAGAACTACATCTTCTAGCAATAACCACCACAAAATACAGCTGGAAAAGTCCAGTTTCTGGATCCATTGGTTTAGGCAAGGCTTCCCCCAACCCAGCGCCCTCTGGATGCTTTGGACTACAATTCCCATCATCCCTGACAGTGGCCACACTGGCTGGAGCTAAGGGGAGATATAGCTCAGTAACACCTGAAGAACAACTGGCTGGGGAAAGGCTGCACTAGGCAGTGAATTACATCATTATTATTTATTAAACTTATTGGTTGCTTAAAAAAAATAGATTGCCAGTGTGGAAATGCATTCAATGTTTCCTGAAACTATCTGTGCATTTCCCCCTACTCTTCCACATCCCTTTGTCTCACGAAGGAGAGAAATGAGCCCTGCCTCTCTTTCAGTTTTGGTGGTTGCTGCTTCTGTTGGTTGACATTAGTACAATTGTCTAGCCAAGCAGAGTCACTTCCCACTTGCTGTTGGGTGATTTGTCACTTTGGTCATGTACTGTAAAGATCATGAAAGTGGTAATCAAGTGTAGGCATGTCTTCATTTAAGTGAGCCTCTGTAAGTACCCTGACTGGCTGGCCTGGGACTATTACAGGCAGCATTTTTTAAAAAAAGTGTGCCCTGATTGGCTGGTCTGGAATTTTTCCTGGCAACATTCAACAGTTCTTCATATTATTGGTTGGGTTTGATCCTGCTGATCACATCTGCATGAAGATGCACCCTTAAATTAAAAACTGATTGCATGAGCAAAATAATACCTAATAAAAGCTTGTTTCTTAACCAACCCCCATTTATCCTTTCAGCTAGAATTGTTAATTCCCACTGTTGCTGAAAGCCCAAATTCTAAATGGCTCATATCTCCAGATTGTCTTCCTGTGTACTGCATTTTGTTTTTGTTTTGCTTTTTTTGTTTTTAATTTACTTTTTTTTCTTTATTGAAAGTTAGAAAAATACTGCATTTGACACTTTATATTCTGGAGAGGCCAAGATCATACCACATAGATACGTGCTGAATTTTGTATCCATTTGCCACTTTCACAGGCTTTGCAACAGACCGGCGCCATTGTGGGGATGACGGGAGATGGAGTGAATGACGCAGTGGCTCTGAAATCTGCTGATATTGGGATTGCAATGGGGCAGGCAGGCACAGATGTCAGCAAGGAGGCGGCAAACATGATCCTTGTCGATGACGACTTCTCAACCATCATGTAGGTGGCTCTTAAGAGGCACATCTGACATCCCGGTGTCTCTGTTCTTGCTCTGGCTTCTACATTCGTTTCAGCAGGGGAAGCTGAGATATTCATTCACTATATTTATGAGACACCTCATAAAATAAGTTCTCTAGAAGAAGAGCACAAAACATTAGCGACAGCATTCAAACCTGAAAACAGAACCTGCATGATAAAACATGACATACAGCACAGATCACAAACAGCCCCCGTCCTGGACCTGCTATTGTTGTCGTTTGGCTGGATTGGGCTGGGGAGGGGTTGGGTGGTGGCAAGATGAGAGCTATGGGCACATGCTGGTAGGACCCCTAGAATGACCATCAATATCAAAAGCATGGTTTGGTGGTTCAAAGAGAGAGAGTCTTTTCTGTGGCTGCTCCCATATCGTGGGTTTCTTTCCCAAGAGAGGTTAGCTTGGCTCCCTTCTCGTTATCTTCCCACTAGCATTTCAGGAAATGACATCATTGCCCCTGCTGTGAAATACGTGGTGCCAATTCATCCCTGACCATCTTTGCTCCCCTGGTTGTTCTGCACTTAGGGCTAATCCAGACTCCCTTTTGTGCTGTGTTTCTGGCACAGGTCAACACTTTAAAGCTCCCTGTCCAAGCACTACCACCACCACCTTTCTCTTTACCTCTGAATCGGAACAAATGGCAGTCCGTGGAAAACCCAAATTGCTGTTTGTTCCAATTCAGTGTTAAAGAGCGGGTTTTCCTGGGGAAAGCAGCAAGGAGAAAACATTGCTCAGACATAGAGCTTGAAACCATGGACCTGGCTGTGCCTAGAAACAAAGTGTGGATGGGCCCTTTCAGCAGCACTGGTAGTTCCTGCTTCCCCCAAAATCCAGAGCTTGGTTGTCCCATAAATGGGTATCATTTTACACACTATTCCTTTTCCCCCAACAGAAGTGCAATCGAGGAAGGGAAGGGCATCTTTTACAACATTAAGAATTTTGTTCGGTTTCAGCTCAGCACGTAAGTCGTTCTTGACTTAAACCCAGGGGCGGAGGAAGGGGGATTCAGTGGGTGTGGACTATCCTGGGTGTCATCACTGAGGGGGGTGACAAAATGCAAGGTGGCACTCACCGCAGAGCCCTCCTGGAGTGATGCAGTGGCTTGGGTGCCCGCAGGCTCCACGCTGCCCCAAACGGTCCACCCGCCGCCTCCCCCTCAGCTATAGGGTGGCTGAGAGGGAGGAGGCAAGCAGACTCCTCAGAGGCCCCACAGAGTGTCCTGCCCCTATCGGGGCCACAGAATATCCATGAAGACTTAACTCACTCACTCTTCATGTTCACGGCAGGAGTATCTCAGCACTGAGTTTGATCGCTCTGTCAACAGTCTTCAATTTGCCAAACCCGCTCAACGCTATGCAAATCCTGTGGATCAATATCATAATGGATGGGCCCCCAGCGCAAAGGTGAGGACACAGGAAGATTGGGGGGGCAGGTTCCACACTGGAAGCCTTCTTCTAAAAGAATTAAGGTTCTTGGGAGGGCACCCCACTGCAGATTTACCTCTCCGACAGCTCTGACATCAGGAGAAGGAGATCCAACATTGGAGACTCTGTCTCTGATGACACTGGCTTCTCTGATGCCCTGGACCAAGAAACCTTGGAGGTCTAATGGTAGGGCCAAAATTGTGTGTGTGTGTGTGTGTGTGTGTGTGTGTGTGTGTGTTAGAAAGTAGCTTGGTTCCAATCAGGAAAAGGATGCTGGAGATCAGGCAATGTTGTTGCACCAGAGACAAACCGTTTGGACCAGTGAGTGAGTTCTGAGGTGGACATTTGGACTTGGTGGGTAAGGATTGGCTTTGGGGAGTCAGCTTGCTGTCTGGGCTGACAGTGCTGTAGCCCAACTGGTGCCCTTGAGTCACAGAACTCTGAGATTCTAGAGGAAACAGAATGGTCAGTACAGGCCATTCACCGAATACTTTACATTGTGGTTTCCTTGTGCAAGTTGCCTATTTCTTCCCAGAAAAATAAAACAGCTAATGATTCTGTGCTAATAAAACAATGGCTTGTTTTTTGTGTGGTTTTTTTCTGGGCCTGGCAAACAGTTTGGGCGTTGAACCGGTGGACAAAGATGCCATCAAGCAACCTCCAAGGAGCATCACTGATACGATTCTCAGCAGGTCTCTGATTCTGAAGATCTTCCTGTCAGCCACCGTTATAATAAGTGGAACCATGTTTGTCTTTTGGAAAGAGGTGAGAAAGAGGATGTGGCACTTGCATCTGTGCTTCAAACAAGCGGTAACTAAGGGCACATTAACACCATACATTTAAAGCACTATGGGAACACTTTCAACAGTCACAGCTTCCCCCCCCCCAAAAAAAATATACTCTGGGAGCTGAATTTGTTTAAGGTGTTGAGAGTTGTTAGGACGCTCCAGAGCTACCAGGGCTCCTTTTGCAGAGGGACTGTTAAGCCATTCTGGGAATTAATCTCTTTGTAGAGTACAGTTGATTTTAATCATCATTTGAAAGTGTTTAAATACCTCTTTTTAAAAGTGTTTTTAATTGATCATTTTAGCATGCGGCTTTAGTGTAAGCCACTTTATTACAAACAAGCGGTGCATAAATTTTGTTGTAACAAAATAAGCATTTTTAAAAGTTGCCACTAGTATTTCACCACCTTTAAAAGAGGACAAGAGAAGGCTAGTCATGATGGCTGCAGTACCTCCAGTATCGGAGGCAGTGACTCCTCCAAATACCAGTTGCTGGGATCCTTAGGTGGGTGGAGTGCAGTTGTGCTCACACCATGCTTTGGGGCTTCCCTTAGCTATCTGGCTGGCCACTGTGAGAACAGGATGCTAAACTAGATGGGTCTTTGGTCTGACCCAGCAGGGTTTTTCTTCTGTTATAGATATCTCTTCCAATCATATGCCGTTCACCCTTGTAAGGCAACAGCACACACTGCAAATCAAAATCATAAGGTTGCAGTAGGAATGGGCTACAGAACACTCCTTCTCTGCTTCTTTCGCCTGGCTTCTAATTATTTCCCTGTAGCCCATCAATCATCGCATATAGATTTAAGGCTCCTTGGCACTGCAGGGCCTTCTAATCTTCCCTCTAAAAAAAGAAGAAAGGCCAGCTTTCAAGGTGACTGTGACTTTACAAACAAAGGGCTCATTGTGAGATGGGAGGGCTGACTCTGCGCATTCTCCAAACATCCACACACTCCCTCCCTCGGCTCTCTTACGAATGAGTTTTCTCACTTGCGGTTTTTTCAGATCCCGGAAAGTGGCATAACGCCACGGACCACAACAATGACTTTCACTTGCTTTGTGTTCTTTGATCTCTTCAACGCCCTGACATGTCGTTCCCAGGTGAGAAAGGTGTTGGTTGCTAAGCCCAAAGAAGATGCCCTATTATTTATGCTCAAAGTGTTAGTAAAGGGAACTCCCCCTCTCAAACCAAGGGAAGGACAACATCTTTTTTAAAAAATAATTATTTTTATTTGATTTTAAAGGATATAAACTTATAACAAAATCAATTAAAAATCCGCATGAAATTACTCTGAATCTCATGACTCCCCTCCATCCTCCTAATGTCAATATTTACACCTGCATATCAGTCCATGATCAATATTTTTTTATCCATCTAAATTGTCCATAGTCTTTCTTACCTTACAAGTGAGATTAAAATCCTGCTAATGTTTTCATCTGCTTACAGTGGTCTCCAAAATAAATTAAAAATTTCCCCCATTATTTTTTAAAGTTCTTGTCTTCATGCTTCCTGAGCTTTCCAGTTAATTTTGCCATTTCAGCATAGTCCATCAACTTGGTTTGCCATTCTTCCCTGGTCGGGGGCAGGGCAGGGAAGGACACAGACAACATCGTAAGTGGGTGGTACTAATTTCATATCAGTGACAAAGAGGCTTGGAGAACCTTAATGACTAACCAATTTATTGCAGCTGGGATGGGGGAAACCTCCACATGTAGCATAGCTTGTATGGACTACATCTACTTTATCTTTCATGCAACTGATGAAGTATAATTACCATACATCAAAGGTTAATCTAGCTAGCAGAATCGGCTTATCAAACACCAGGATGTCTGTGTTTATCAATACAACTGTTGTTGTTTTGTCAATGCACAGCCTGCAATTGACCCCAAAGTGGCCATACTGAGACAAAGGAAATTCACAGGGATGTAAAACTGCAATGTAAAACCAGCAAATTACAATTACTGTAATCAACGTCTACTTATCACATTGGATTGAATTGGGGCAATGGATGTTCCCCATCGCTGGAAGTATTTAAGCAGAGACTGGATGGTCATCTGTCAGGGTTATTGTAGTTACATCCCAATTTGCAGATCCTTCACTTCAACAGATTAGACTAGTTGACCTCCAAGATCTTTTCCAAACTCTATGACTCTATCATATGAGTTTGCCCAAAAGCTGCTTTGAGAATAACAGGCTAGATTCATGAAGAAGAGATGTGTAAAGTTGGATCTATTTCCCCACCCCAATTATCTTTTCTTTTTTTCCTCCTCCAGACAAAACTGATACTAGAAATTGGTCTTTTCCGAAACCGCATGTTCCTGTATTCTGTCTTGGGGTCTATTTTGGGTCAAATGGCTGTTATTTACATCCCTCCACTACAGAAGATCTTCCAGACTGAGAATTTAGGAGCACTAGGTAAGTCGGATGGCTGGAGCTCTGAAAGAGGATTGGGTTTTTTCTTCCAAAATAAGATTGAAGTGCATAGCTCTGGCTGACAATTATTCCATCTTTTTCAAGAGCTTGGAAGGTTGACCCAATAGCAGTGAGAATATATGGTTCTTGTTAGGGGGCAGTTGCAGGTGGCGGTTTGAGGGGGAACAAGCAGAAGCTGTACTTGCAAAAGAGCCACCAGTAGCAGACTCTAAGGCTTTACCTGTTTCACACCTGACCACATATGATGGCATGGTGATGAACAGAATTCCCCCCTCTTGAGACTTGGGAAACCAAATTATCCCCACCCCTCCAAACTCCCAGAACAACCTAGTTTCTTCTGAATACAAGCCCAATTGATCCCTAATTACACGCCCACCACAAAAAAGAAACAGTAGGAGCGCTATGATATCCCCCCCGACCCCAAACAATCCTGTGCAGGGTTGTAATGCCCTCCATATTATCGGACTGCAGCCCCCATCATTTCTGACCATTGGCAATGCTGGCTGGGACTGATGGGAGTTGGAGTCCATAACAGCTGCATCGGCTATAGTCAACCCCCCCTCCTAGGGAATTTTGGGAATTGTAGCTCTGGGAAGGGAATGCGGGCCTCTTAAAAATCCTCAGCACCTTAATAAATGACAGCTCCCAGAATTCTTTCGGGGGGAGCCATGACTGTTTACATCAGGGGTCAGCAACCTAAAGCCCATGGGCCACAAGCGGCCCACGTAAGTCGTTTAACCGGCCCATGGATGCCCGCCACCCGCTCGGGGACCCCCACCGCTTGCTCAGTCAACTCCCATGCACCGTGCTAAACCAGCGCGGAGCAGAGCAGGGACCGCCTTCCACAACGATGGCCGGCTTCCCATTGCCTGCAGGAAACTCCTGCAGCCAATGGGAAGGTGCGCATGCCTCCTCCGCACCAGGAGCACCGTAAATAGCATTTACACACACACACACACACACAGGCCCACCGCAGCGTCTGTGGAGCCGTGAACCAGCCCAAGTCACAAAAACTTTGCCGACCCCTGGTTTAAATGTACAATGTGAATGTGGCCCTTGCCTGTATATCAGCAAGAGATTGAATCTTTTTTCCTTCCCTTTTCTACCCCTGATAGACTTGCTGTTCCTCACGGCCCTGGCTTCTTCTGTTTTCTTCCTCTCTGAACTGATCAAAGTGTGTGAGAAATATTGCTGCGCCCCATCAAAGACGGACAGCAACATCCAACTGGAAGCTGTGTGACCAAAATAAATCAGACTTCCCTTGTTGTGGAATGCTGTTGGAATGGAACTGTGATCTAGGACAATTCACAGGGGACAAGTGGAGCTTTTTATATACCTCTCAAAATTCCCAACCATCTCTACATCCCAGCCCTGTCACCCACCGATCATATTTCTTCCATGTCACCGTCTAGTCCATTGTTAATAGTTTTGAAAGGCGGCTTGTGTTGCTCCCCTTTATCTCTCAGCTTACAAGAGTGTCTTCTGCAGGGCCAGAGAATGGAGCAGGAGAACCAAATGAAATAACCACAGCACCATCTTTATTTATTTAAGTTGCAATTACTTCTTTTGTTAATAAAATGTGCCTTCTAGGGGCTAATATGGCGTAGTTGTTGAGAGCATTGGACTAGGATTGAAAGCTTGGGGGGGGTTGCAGGGAGACATAGGTTCAAATTCCATGGCCAAACAGCCCTTAGCATTAAGACATTTGCTGTTCGTTAAAACAGCACCACCCAAATGTCAACGCCAGCCACATAGGTTCATGTTACAGACATGCCAGCGAAGATGTACTGCTAGTACTGTTACAGCTGTTGAGTTGAATGGCTATCCTGTAGACTAGCTGAGTCTTGCCTTTGGACATGCCAGTGACGCAGGAGTCAGTGGTTTCTACAGACACACACTCACCCCTCTCTAGCCACTGTCCAGGCAAGCAAGAGGCATTATGGCAGCTCAAGGACATATTCCAGACAGGCAAAAGCACTCAAAGAGGGGGCATGGCAAGGTAAATGAGGGGTGTTAGTCCACAGAGGGTTCTGAAGGCCATACAAAAGTGGGAAGGGCCACATTCAAAGATGACGAACTTCAGTCCCAGTGGCTGAAACAGAACCCAAATAAAAACCTTAACTGAAGAAGCTGCAGAGTTATAGAAAATAACTGGAACATTTTATTTGTTGTAATTAATTTGTTACATGCAACTGGACGTGCATTATTATAAAACCACTCAAAAGGTGTGTTTTTTTAACTTACTATTTATTCAGGAGATGTATATACTGCTTAACAAATATCTGCAGCTGATTTACAGAAAACGAATCAAAGGACAATACGATATGCACAAAGTTCAGAATACAATTAATACATTTCGAATGCGTCATTTAAAACAGCCACTGAACAAAGTAGCGCTCTCAAACATCTCCAATAGACCTGAGTAAACAACCAAGCTTTTAGGAGACTTTTTTTTTTCCTTCCCCTTCCCCTCCCACCCTCCCCTCTGGACAGACCTTCTTTCTTCAGATCTTTAACCATGTACACAGTCTGTTCATTCGAGCTTGTATGTTTGGGTTGGCTTCAGCCCTTTCTATCCAATTCCTGTAAATTGCCCATTTATTTGTAATTCTTTGGCATTTATTTTCCCAACTATCCTCTGCCACTCAAAAGGTGTTAAAAAGAAAACAAAAGGGAAAGAGATAGCATCATGAACAGAAACATACTCTTCTGTGCTGGTCTCTGGCCTGGATAGTTTCTCTTCTTCCAGCATGGAACATCTCCCTTTGCTTGAAGCTGTATTCCAAGTGTTAGGTGTGTTGCCCAGCTGCATTTCCTACACATACTATCTATTGCCTAATGTACGCCACAATTTTGCCCTCCGTGAATATATACCCTCCATTATATTTTTAAAAAGAGGAAAGACAAAAGGATGTGCTCAAATCAAGCTCACAGCCATCACCCAGGAGAAAAAAATGCCAACTAAAGAAGATGGAAAAGTCTACAATTCTTCCAGATGGCTGGAACAAGATCAAAAGGAAAAACCAGCGCCACACCCACCTTTGTCTATGGCTTTCTATGCTTGACACGAGTTGCAAAGGGTTATAAAACATCTGCTATGGTCCAGTTCCCTTGTGTTGAGCAGTGCTTTGCCATCCAGCTTCCTGGTCCATGGGCGTACTACCTTCGCTGTCAGTCTATGCCTCTGAATACCAGCTGCTGGGAACTGCAAGCGGACAGAGTAATCTTGCACTCCTGCCCTGCTTGAGGGTTTCCCATAGGCAGCTGCTTGGGAGAACAGGATGCTCCAGCAGGCTTTTTATGTTCCCACCCCAGGAAATGCGATCAGCTTGGTGACCTCCTTCAGTACGCTTGCTTCCCTTACTCCAGGGGTGGCTAACCTGTGGCCTCCCAGTTGGCATTGGTGATTCCCCAATGGCTGGACCATCCTGGCTGGTGCTGATGGGAACTCAACACCTGCAAGGCCACAGGTTAGTCTCTGCTGCCTTACTCTGATCAATATCCGCTAGAAAAACCTTACATATTAAGCTGCCGTGTGCAGAGTCAGACAAATCGGTCCATCTAGCCTGGCACTGCCAGCTGTGACTGAGCGGGGTCTTTAAAGGTCTATCTTGAGGAGGGGTGTTTTCTATCAGCACCTACATGATCCTGCTAGTGGGAGCTGCCTGGGATCACACTTCCTACAAAACACATATTCTACCCCTCAGCTAAAGTCCATCTCATCAAGTGAAAACCACCCTTTGGCAGGCCTCTCCTTTGATCTTCCTCCTCTCTACTTTTGAGGGGAGGCTGGTTCCAGCAGCACATTAACACCATACATTTAAAATGCTATGAGACCACCTTAAACAGTTATGGCTTTCCCCCAAAGAGCTCAGGGAGTTATAGTTTGTTAAGGTAGCTGAGAGTTGTTTAGGAGGACCCCCCCCCAATTCCCCTCAAAGAGCTACAATTCGCGGAGTTCCCTGAAGAGAGACTGATTGTTAGCTCTGGGAGAGGAAGGACAAAGGGCTTGACTCTGTATAAGGCAGCTTCCTATTGCCCCTTTGAAAAGGAGACTAGGAAATAAATAGCTAGCTACCATAGGCTGGATACAGAGCTAGACACAGCATCCGTCTACACAGATAAGCCATCAATCAGGACAGAAGTAGCTCTTTCAGATTAACGTGCAGATCTTCCATTTCAAGCTTCTCTTGCCGGGTCTCATAAACACTATTCAGGAGAATCACTCCCAACAGACTCCCAACGGAAAGAAAAATGACTGCGAACATGATTTAATTTCTGATCTGCGGCCTGTCCCTAAGCATTTTTAGGTAGAAGCCGCACTGAATTCAATCAGACCAGACTCCCAAGTAAGGGTGTAGCAAGATTGGAGGCTATACGGCAACATGGAAAGATTTGCTATCAAAGTATAGCCACCAAACAAGAAACACCCCTATGTATCTTGTAGATTTATTGCAACAAAGCTGGTGGAACAAAATAGTTCCTTCTAAGGTTACAGGCCTTAAACATGATGTCACCAAGTCAGAACAGTATACATAAAAGATGCACTCAGAAGCTGGATCCGTTCTCTCAGAAGACCAGAACAGATCCAGCTTCTGTGGAAATTATGCCTGTGCTACTTGATCAAATATGTCAATAAGCTAAAGGAAACTTCAATTTCCAACATACTGCTTACCTCTATAGACCACTTTTATTTTATTGTTATTCCCCACCTTTCAGTAATCTGCAAGGCTCAAGTGGAACTACAGTGGAAGCTAATACTGTTTTTTACACTTGCAAAGGGAATGTCAGTTTTAGATTCCTTGCTTTGCATACTTAATTTTCTACTCAAAAGTTCACTACCTTAAGACTTTTAAAAATAAGGGGGGGGGGGAGTTAAGGACACTGTTTTGAATACCAAGCCTCAACCAGCAACTTTCTCTCTCTCTCTCTCTCTCACTCACTCACTCTCACACACTTACTTTTCGGAGCATGATAAGAAGTCCTGAGTAGCTCTAAAGTTTGCAGCTTATGTTTCAGATTATATCATCTTATTTGCTGTGTGGTTTGTGTTACATAGAGGTGCAGATTTGCAAAGCGGACAGTCGCATGAAAATCCAAGGTAGAACCCCGTCTTCATACCCCTTTATAGTTCCCTAGACTGAATCCTCAAGTAGGCCATAAATTGAGGACTTGAGATCATTTCTCGACAATACCTAGCAAAGAAAATTGGGCCTTTGGGTTTCAGACGTTGCTAAGTTTGGCTGCAAAATTCAGACTGGCGCCCCGGTTGACAGGCTGCACCCACTGCTTCACCACATGATTTAGCATTGATTTGTTCTGATCCGGTTAACCTGCAACTTGCCGCCAGCAGCTCAAGGATCAGCCGAATCTCATGCATCTTAAAGGATCTGGTGTAGTGATGCCACCTAGAAATTCACCAGGGAGGCGGACTTTTGCTTGGACTCCCAGCACTGGCCTGTGCCTGCACCACCCTGGAAATCTGACTTGGTTCTCAGTCCTATACACTTATGTGAACCATGTCGGGACAGCAGTCCGAGACTAAAAGCAGCATCGATCAAGTGCTCAGTTCTCTGGCTACTGCCTTTGCAACATTTAAAATGTGGGTTCCCTAAAGCAGCGTCTGTGAATGTTCAACACTGGGTTGAACCAACTGTCCCCAACAAAACTTGCTTCAGCATGATTAGCAAAGGCCCCCCCCCTTGAGCAAACAAGCTGCAATTCGTTCAGGAAACTGTTTCCCAACAGGATTCTCGAAAACTCCCTTGAGCTGCTCCCAGATGAAATGTGTGACTAAACAGTGGATGCTAACACTGATCCAAAGGAGGGGGAGGGACATGAACCTGTCTTCATTTATATTCAGCAATACCCTTGATTATTAAGAACTACCTAAAGCATACAATCACCCCATCTGCCCACCACAGACAAACCATCCCGCTACACAAAGGATCTGTCTCCTAACCAGACAACATGCAACTCTAGGGAAACACATTACACTTGAGCGGTTTGTGTTATCGAGTTTTGACATGCGGTGTTGAAGAGAGATCAGAGACTGCTCTGCACAAAGCATCAGGCGAGAGCTTCCAGGCCTTGTTCTCAGTTGTCGCCCCCGTCGCCATCACCCGGATCCCGAAACCCGTCGCTCTTCCGGCCCTTCCCGATCATCTCCAGCAAAGCCTGGGCCTCGGGGTCTGCGTCCAGGACGCTCTTCGGCCCTGTCCCCTAAATCAAAACCCAGAAGGCAGGTTGGAGCACCAAACAAAATAAGAATTCAAGAAAGAATTCAACCCACCCTGGGGCCCTTTCGTTTTCACGTCACGTCTGCGTTAGAAGGAAGTTGTTGCTGCTTCCCTGTATAACACCCCCCCCCCCGGCCATCCCTCTGCAAACAGCAGGACAGGTTCTGCGGCCCCCACCCACTTGCCAGCCTACTTTGTTGGTCCAGTCAAACAGGTTGGGTAAGGTCACACAGCTTCCTGAAATGACTGCAGAAGGGGACCAATGTCATCAGAGCATGATCTTTGATCGCTAAGAGGAACCCTTGGGGCACCGCTGGGGGAAGAAGCACAAAAAAACAGCACATGCACCCACACCCACCATGGTATTGTTGCCAGGAAAGCAGTATGAAAATGCCATTTTCCTCTCCAAAACTTTTAACGGACGATTAACTTTGGAGGTGGGGGTACCTGTCTCTGCAATGGCTCCTGCTGCTGTTTTCATTGTCGCTTGCCGATTAGACTTGTCCCTCTGGTGTTAGCACTGAACATAGGAGTTTTCTTTTGCCTTTAGCCTTTTCATACATGAATGGTGCTATCATAGAAAACGGCTGGAGCCTCCAGAAGCCACGCCCCCTTAAGAGGAACACATCTTGTGGCCCACCAGCCCAAAAGAAATAGGACAACCATGCACAGCAGCCCACTGTGGCCTCAATAAATCTGTTTTATCTGAGAGGACGTGACACAAACAAGAGGACACTCACTCCTCACAATACTGATCACCCGTCTGGAGACTGAGTGGCTCAAAGGAGTTGGGGGGGGGGGTTGAGAACATCACAGTTGCCTGTCCACTCAACCTCCTTTCCTAGCACTGACCAGCCCCGATAGCCTGTTGGGTGCCATTTACACAGCACAATGCCATGCCTGGACTGAGGATGCTTCTTGAGGGTTTCCACCCTCCAGTGCAACATCCCTTAGTGTTCATAGGGATGGAAGTTTGCAAGCTGCTTTGACTCAGAGAGTTTATGCGTGGGTTTCATGGGGCTACTGACCCACTGCCCAGCTACCTCAAAGTTATTGTTTTGCAGTCACTTACGGCGGCACTTTCTGGGTCTCCCACTGCCCAAACTTCCATGGCGTCCAACGTGAAGTTCTCCTTGGCCGACAGCTGAGGGCTGTTGTACGTGGTGCATCTGGGCTTGGCTTTGCTGTGGCCCCTCCCATAGTTGCTGTCGATCCACAGGCCGAAGTATTCATGTTGTCCGCCCATGCCCTGGGAAGGAAGAACAAAGGGGTTCAGCTGACACACTGCAGCATGCAGAGTCTGCTCCTTCACTGAATGACCCTATCAGCGTTGGGTGGGGCTGGAAGGACACGCTATGGCAATCCACCCAGAGGCAGGCGTGCTCGCCCCACCAACACCCAACCCATCTAAAATGGGCCTTGCTGGGTCAGACCAAAGTGCTATGTAGCTCACACATCCTGCTTCTTGCAGTGCTCAATCATCAGATGCCTCGGAGAATCCCACAAGCAGGGCAGGAGGGCGACAGCACATCCATGCTACTAGTCCTCAAGAACTGGTGGCACATTACCTCTGAACAGGGAGGTCCTGGATAGTAACCATGACAAGTCGCCCTTTACAGGCCTCTCTTCTTCCTTGAATTTATCTAACCCCCTTCCGAAATGATCTAAGCTAACAGCCATCATCACACCTGTGAAACAGTACCTTTCTTTATTGTTCGAAGCCATAGGCTGCCACAGTTTAATACAGAAATAGAATACAAGTACAAATCAGTTTCACTTATATCAAACACCACACCATTTTTTAAGTCAAACTACATACTGAAGGGGAATACCTACGAAGAAAATGCTGACAAACAAGAAGTAATGAAGAACATGTCTTCCTATTCAATAGGATTTGGGGAGAAAACTCCCAACAGGCTCTCTCCTCTGCTGAACTTTTATTTTTTACAATAACTTTTTTGTATTTCTGTCCTTTCAACGTATGTATCCCTTGCTAAATTTTTTTAAATGGTTGCCTACATTTCACCATTTTTTATATTAAGAATTTGTAATTCTGGAATCATCTGGCTCCCCTTGTTCTCTGTATTTTGCCTTGTAAAAAAATAAAATAAAAGCTCAACTAAATATAGGCTTTCAGTCAGATGCTCAGCAAAGGCCATCTGGCCAACCACACACACACACACACACACACACACACAAAAATCCTGGATAAGCAGATCAAGCACACAATCTGCCAAACCCACAATCTTTAAGTGGTGCGATCCAGCAAAAACTGACCCTCACAGTCGCACTGCACAAGAGGACTAGATTCCCCAGGGTGACTGAAAGTGCCATATTACAAGACAGGGCTCTATCCTGCAACCATTTTGTACTTACAAGGCCGTTCGGCATTGTCTCCTGCCCGTGATTCAGGTACATGTAGTGGTCGTTGTAGCCGGTGTTAGTGAAGACCTCAAGCGAGGGGGAAACAGAGAACAGAAAGCAGCCGTTGTTGCCTGTAAAACAACAGTGGAAGGGAGAAGGAGCACAGAGCAAATAGCAAGGAACAGAAAGGAAGGCAATCTAGGGACACAGAACAGAGGAACCTGCCTTACAACGAGTCAGACACTTAGTCCATCTAGCTCAGTATTGTTGACACTGACTGGCAGCAGCAGCTCTCCAGAGTTTCAGACAGAGAATACTCCCAGTCCTGCCTGGAGATGCCGGGGATTGAACCCGAGATCTTTTATTTAAATGCACAAAGAAATTTTGAAACGCCAGCACTCGTTGCCAGTTGTCTTCCTGGCCCAAATTATGGTGCTTAAACTGACACGTAAAGCCCCGATTGGCCTGGTACCAAATACTTGAAGCAGGCGAGGGCATCCTAATGGCCCCTGCATTAGATGAGGCACCTCATAACCCTACCGCTTCTACTGCTAATTTTCGCCCGTCACCTGTAGGGCAGCCAGTATCAAAGAACCCTCTATACACCCTGTATGGAGGTCTGGTGGGGCAGGGGCAGAAGAGATGCACTGGAACAAAGGAGCCTGCCTTATGCCAAGTCAGACTATCAGTACATCTAGCTCAGTATCCTCTGCACTGAGTGGCAGCAGCTCTCAGGGCCGTCTTACCCATAGGCGCTAGGGGTGCGGGGCACCTGGGCGCCGGGCTCTCAGGGGCACCAGGCCAAGAGTCCAGGGCCCAAGAGTTGAGACCGGGGAAGAGCCTGCAGTGGGCTCTTCTGCTGCGGGCAGCTCTGCGCCGCTAGTTCGGGGGCAACAGAGCCAGCAAGACGCTGAGGCAGCCAGCCAGCTCCACCCTCCTGCGCGCCTGGGACTGGGAAACCGGGGGGGGGGGGGGAGCGCCAGGTGGATCTTTGCACCCCGGCGTCGCATATGCTTAAGATAGCCCTGGTGGCTCTCCAGGGTTTCCTGATGAGAGCTTGCTAGATCAGGCCAAAGGTCCAGCATCTTCTCCTAACAGCGGTCAAGCAGGTGTCTCTGGGAAGCTCACAAGCAGGACATCTGAGCAACAGCACTCTCCCCATCTGTGGTTGCCAGCAGCCGGCGTCCAGAGGCATGCGTTTTTCAGACAGGGGTCTCTCCCAGGCCTGCCTGGAGATGTCAGCAAATGAACCCCTGACCTTCTGCATGCTAAGCTACAGCTCTTTCCCGGAAGAACACATTTGCTCTACGTCCAAGGCATTTTGATCTGTCCCGAGAATACTCTCCACCTTAAAGAGAGTTAGTTCTAATCTCAGCAGAATGAAAAGCAACGGCAAGGTTGCCATCTAGTGGGAAAACAGTAGCAAGTCATTTTGACAGCATGCACGTTTAAAAATAAAATAAAATCTGTGAAGTCTGCAATTCTGTGCACGCTTGCCTGGGTCTCCAACTCACTAAAACCAATAGGGACTTAAATTGGGAGAGTCAGTGAGAAGACCCTGGGAAAATGTGGTGTTGGGTGCAACATTTCATCTTCCCCAGAAGTTCATGTGACTCATCGTCAGTGAAGACAAGCTTGAAAGAGTGAGAGTCAGGGGAGAGGAGCATCAGGCACAGGGAGAACATGTGGCCCTCCAGGTCCCTCTCTCCGGCCCTTGGGACTCTCAACAGGCCACACCCACTCTCCATGGGCCATGCCCCTCACTGGCCCTGCTAAGCAAAAACATGTCCTTGAACTCTAACAAAGCTTCTTGCTTGCCTGTATGAAGGACAGAGAGGGTTGTAGAAGAGCCATCCTACTGTGCAAAAGTAAAATTTGCATGCATTGTTCCACTTTTGCCCCTGGAACATGGTCCCTCCTGATAGGCAATCTCAGTAGGGAAGGCAGCCTTCTGGCAGGAACCACCACCAACCCCTCCTGCCCAGCGAAGGGAAAGCCAGCTAAAATCTCTGAAGAATAGTGGGAGAATGAGATTTCCAGGAGCCATGGAAATATGGTAAATGGCACGCTTTGCCCAATTTATACAAATGATCCTGCTTTCGTTGGCAAAGAATTTGGGTTGTCTAGATACAGAATTTTTTAGACAATAGTTTTTTAAACAGGATATGCACAGAACCTTGCCCCATAGCACCTGCCAGAGGAGCAGGGTTGAGATTTTATGAAATGTGAGCTATAGGCTGAAAGACGTTGGGTCAACAGGCATTCTTACCTTGAAACTGTGGTTTAACCACCCAGGAACACGACGAAAAACCACCAAAGATGTAGCCATCGGTGTCCTTCAGAACCAGCACACAGGGCCCCTGGTTGACAATGTGCCCGCACAGCTGCGTAAAGCTCTGGCCGTGAACCTGGGAGACAAAGAGGAGCCTCCATTTATGCTGGAGCTTGGAAGGCAGGTGAGAGTTGATGTAGGTGACGGACGGGATGTCGAGGAGGCTGACGAAGCGGCTGTCTCTGACCCCTTGGCACTCCGGAAGCAAAGGGAGGGTCTCTTGCTCTTGGTCCGGGAGAGAGTGCAGGATGAACAGCCCCTGCTGGACGACCACACTGAGGAAAGTGGAGACCTGTGGAACCCGGAAGACCCAATCCTCAATGCTGCTTTCGTCACAGATAGCGTCCAGCACCTGACCACCCTCAAGCCTCTTCCCATCTGCAGCAAAAAACAAAAGTTAAGAGATAAGTAGCACCAGGAAACCTGGTCGGGTCCAAAGGAACCACTGCCAAACCTGACCACTGGATCCAAGGGCTTTTAAGTGGATTAGGACTAATGGACAGAGGAGACAAGATCTATAGCTATGTTGTATTCCAGAGGCAGGCAACCTCGTGCATGAGAGCCAAATGCAGCTCTCCGAGCCTCTCTGTCCCCCAAGCCACAAACCCTATGGAGCTCACAATGGCCACCAAACATTGCCAGGGCCCGTGGCTAAACCAAAGCGAAAATGGATATTCTGCCACTCACCTGCTTTCAACTCCGACATGAACTGAGACGCCAAAGCTTTTATTCCAGTGGTTGAATTCTGCATATTCTTCAAGTTCCAGCCCTTCAGCATCTTCCTGTAGCTCAGGACGTGAACCACAGAGCCAACCAGATCCTCTGCAAACTTCAAGAGTTTTTTAATTTATTTTTATTCCTACGTGGAGTGCTTAAATAGCAGATGCACACACACAAAAAGGAACAGACCTCCTAACAAGGGCAGAAATTAATACTTAGAAAAGGATACTAAGAGGGACTAGTACGATACGAATATCTACAGCTTCCATATCTGGCACTGGAGTAAGACTGCCTTCCTTTCCTTTCGCTAAATTTGCGAACAATTCCTGGCTTCTAGGTATTGATTCCTGGCTTCCCACTCTTGGTTCCCAGATCCATCACCTTGCCCCATTTCTGCTCTAGTCCCTCTTTTTCTCTCTCTTATAGGCAAATGGGACACATTGGGTTTTTTTCTCTTCTTACCTCGATGATCTGACTTCCCTTCACGGTGCTGTCCGTGTTCGATATCATTTTCATGACGATGCCTTTCTTTTCCTCGGCGTTGCCTTTAAAGAGTGCCGACATGAAAACGACAAACTGCTCCTTCCCCACCTGCCCGTTGGACCCAGGAGACTTCTCGGCTAGCGGGATGCTCTTCATCCCATTGTACAGCCGGATGACCATTGATTCAGGGAGGGCATCCTTGACGTGGGCCTAGAGATAGAAGGAAACAGGGAAGAAGTTCAGCCATCCAGAAGGAGCAAGCAGTCTCCAAAGTGGCAGGAGCTCACTCTGCACCAAAGGCAATGCATCCTGATGCCAAGGAAGGACCATCTCTCCTCTGGCTCCCTTCACTGTATGTCTCTTGTTTGGGCCAACAGGCAAAAGGGACAAGCCAGTCGCTCATTACACATTCAGCAGGCCAGGGATACTTTCACATTTCAGATTTCTACCTCTGGAAATCGGCTCTTAACTGGCTTGGGAAAAGGCTTCCCACCCACCATTCTGAGCCAGATTGAGCCACAGTTTGATCTGGTATAAGGCAGTTTCCCAGGCTCCTTTCTGGATAGCTCGGTTGGTTAGAGCATGGTGCTGATAACGCCAAAGTCGCAGGGTCGATCCCCGTATGGGACAGCTGCATATTCCTGAATAGATGATCCTCCGGGTCCCTTCCAACAATTCTATGATTCTCAGGCTGCAGTGACTACACTTATTTGCGTGTTAAATTTCTATCCCACTCTCTTCCCAAAGGACAGCAAGCCATAAAGCAACATAAACTGCAGGCATGCTGGATTAACAGTCAATACAAAATAATTCCCAGGATTTGCAGGACGGGGAAGAAGCCGCAGTGGCTCAACTTGAAGAAAACCAGAAGGGTATTTGTTTTTTATTTATTGCATTAATATCCCACCTTCAAGGTGCTGAACATGGTTCTCTCCCTCCTCATTTAATCCCCACAACAACCCTGTGAGGTAGGTTAGGCTGAGAGGCAGCCACCGGCCTAAGGTCACCCAGTGAGCTTCATGGCCGAGTGGGGATTTGAACCCTGGTCTCCCAGGTCCTAGACTGACACTCTAACACCACTCCGGCTACATTATTCTCCTTCTCCCTAACTCCCCCCGCACCTGTCACTTTTCTATTTCTTATTTTTTTAAAAGTAATCAGTACAGTATCACTCATGCAACCCACTCAAATGTGCTGCAGCACATTACTAGGAGACCAATGCATGATATCAGAGGTGGGAAGCCAGTGGACTGCAGCTTCCATTATCACCAACTATTGGACATGCTAGCTGGGTCAGATGGGAGTTGGGAGTCCAACAACAACTGAAAAGCTTCAGGTTCTCCACCTCTGTGTAGGAGCATCCTCTGTAAAACAACATCACCACTACAAGCCCTGTCTAATCTTAGGAATATGGGAATCTGCATTATACCAAGAACTTTTAACTCCATCTAGCTCAGTATTGCCTGCACTGACTGGCAGCAGCTCTCCAAAGTATCAGGCAGGGGGGCGAGGCTTTCCCAGCCCTACCTGGAGATGCCGGGGATTGGACCTGGGACCTTCTGAATGCAAAGCAGATGTTCTACCATAGAACTAAAGCCCTTCCACTGCAGAGTGGCCAGGAGACTGAAAGCTCAAGGAATCAAATCTTGCCACTGCTGTGAATTCAGGAGCTGACTTTAAGCGATTTGTTTAAGGTCATCTGCACTATGCAGGGCTGCTGCAAATATTACAATAGGACCATGTCCACAAAGTGCTGCGAACACACAGAAAATTATCCGGAAAGGTAATTCTTAACCAAGTTTTGTTTCTTGCCTTGAGCATCATCAGAGTAACACCCTTCTTGGCTGGTTTGCCCCCCTTTCCTCCAACAGCTTCCCCCGACCCGGATATGGCAACGAAGACACTGTCAATGTCGGCTTGTTCATCAGGAAGGAACCTCGAGAGGTGCTCATGGTAATGGCTGCTGCTTTCCACGTTCCCCATCTTTTCCAGCAGATGGTGGACTCCTACGAAGATGATGAAAGGGAAAAAGAAAGAGACAAGCATGAAAACGGCGGCAGGGCTCAGAAGGTACCGATCCCAAGCAGTGTTTCAGGAACAACCAGAAAAACCACCGAAATGGGGGCACTGCCAAGTTGCAGCAGTGGGGGGGAGAAGCATACGGTTCAAAGTCATTTTGCAAAAGCACAAAGGCTTCAGGGTCCTGATCAAAACGGAAAAAACAATATGGTTAAACAATCAATTTGGCTCATGAAGAATTAATAACGCCTGGCTGCAAACTGAAATCTATTAGAAAGCGTCAAATGACCCAACAGCTCAGGGAAGCATGAGGGCTGAAGGCCCCACTTTGTGGATGGAAAGTGATTCTGCATGTAGTGTGTGACCAACTGTGTGTGTGCACGTGTGCACATGAGAGAGAGAGAGCAACAACTAAGACCATAAGAAGATCCCTTCAGGATCAGGCTAATGGCCCACCTAGTCCAGCATCCTGCTCTCACAGCAGCCAACCAAAATGCCTATGCGAAGCCCTCAAACACGACCCGGACACAGGAGCCCTCTCCCCTCCTGTGGTTTCCAGCAACTGATATTCAGAAGCATTACTGCCTTTGACCATGGGGGAAGCATAGCTATAATGGCTAGTTGCCATTGATAGCCTTATCCTCCGTGAATTTTGTTTAATCCTCTTTCAAATCCATCCAAGTTGGTAACCATCACTGCCTCCTGCTAACTTGAGAAAAGAATACACTCTCCTTCCAAAATGCCCCAAAGACTAATGTTACAGTAGAAGGCCTGGAAGACTGAAAGCCACAAGGCTGTAGACTGCCAAATATTGGCTTGCAATTCTATACTAAAAGACCCCAAGAACCCACCCCAAAGCAGCATATGCAGGAATCCACTGATATTGCATAAAACACTCCTTTGGAAGTTATGTAAAACCTGTAACTGCATGCTGCAAAAGGTCCCTAGAAAGTAGGAACTCCTCATGACAGTCTGAGCATCATCATCATCACCATCATCGGTTTGCATAGAAAAGGCACAGAAGCGGAATGTTCTTTGTCAGTAATTTTCATACATTTTAAGAGAATTTTTAAGCAGTTAACAAAAATATAAAACAAACAAGTGGGATATACATCAAGTAAGTTGACTGTGTTGACAAAGGGGCTGTTTTCATACCATCTTCATAAATCAGCCTTCTGAAAACATGCTTCAGCTGCAAGCTTTCAAGCGCTCTCTCTTCATTCCTTTGAGTAATCCCATTGGGACATAATGAAAGAAATATTCCCAGCAGCATCAAACACACATGCCCCAAGCTCCCACTCTCTCGAGGTCAGGAGCGTAAATGAAAGCCTTTTTTAAAACCAAGTGTGAAACACAAGTGCTTTTCATTAAATGAGCCGCAGTGATGGAAATACAAATTAACGATCAAAGCCCGACAAATATGAATTATTCACAAAGTGCAGCTACCTAAAACCTGTCAGAGAGAAAAAAAACACACACACATATCAGGAGCAACAGAAATGCGTTTTGTCATCAAACAAGATGAACATTAATCTGTTCTTGTTTAGGGCAATCAAGCCAGCACTCCCATATGACATTCAGATCAGGACAATGAGACAGGCGAGGAAGTGCTTGAGCTTAGAGCTGTAACCAGCTCAGTCCAATTCAGAATATATCCTCTTTGCTCATCTCTTATTTTCAACAGAATGCTGCAAATACAGAGGTGGGATCTTGGTTCAAATCCCCCTTCTACCACAAGGTTCAGACTAGCCTACCTCACAGTTTTGGTATGTGGATAAGAAATTAACTAAGGAAGGAAGGAGCAAGATCCAAGGGCAGAAAACAAAACGCTTTTTTTTTTTTTTGCCTTTGACCTCATAAGCTGACTGTTGCAGCAACTGTTAAGTGTTGCAATTTACTGTTAACTTTAAGCACCACTTTGTGGAAGAGAAGGGTGCAAAACACATACATACCTTCAATTATACTCAGGTTCACCAATTCATAATCAGTGACGTCCTCCTTGATAGTCATACGTGCCACGCCCTTATTAATATTAATATAGGCCACGCCCCCTTCGTTGCTATTCATATTTGAAACCCCCACCCCACCCCGCAAATGTCCTTACTTGTCGGCGACGGTTCCTCAGGCGTGGACGCTCCCCGGACGGCCGATGTTCTTCAGCGGCGTCTCCTCATTCCCGCGGCAGCGCCAGCACCGCCGCCACTCTTGGCCTCTCGGGAGGCTTTCCCTTGAAGTACTGCCCCGCTGGCCGTTTGACTGACAGAACGCTCAGCCAATAGGGGACGCCGAGCTTTGCGCAGAGGCGGCTACTAAGGTCGGCATCATGTCCGCCTTCTGTACTGCATCAACAAATCGACAGACTTGGCATAGAGATAGAAAAAGGGAAGAGTGGGTGGAGCGTGCTCGCGAGAGTGATACTACATGGGCTCCTCCTCCTCCTACCATTCTCATCTCTATGGTGACTCTTCCCTCGATATGCATTGTCCTGGGAGTTAAAACGGAAAAGGGTTCGACCTAGGCCGGAAGTTCTGATAAGAAAAGGAAAGAGTGGACTACTCTCTATTTTAATCTCTCTATATTGAGGTGAAGGCCGGGCTGCGTTATCTCTCGCGGGAACTTCCTTCTAGGTGTCCCGCCCTCTTTTGTCGTCGTAGCCAATGGGAGCGTTTGCGGAGTAGCGGGAGCGCGGGGAGAACAAATGAAGCCGCTGGTGAATTACGGGTTCGATTCCCGGATGCGCTCGGACAGTCAGACTAGCACCAAAAAAGAAACTGGGTGGCATTTCTTTACGTTTTTACCTGGCTTCAACCTGACTAATGCATACATTGCCACTGTTAGCACAATATGACATGTGAGGTTGGGCAAGAGTTACAAGCACCTGTTGCATGCTGTCAATCATGCAGGGGTAATTAACTTGCACATTTAGAGCGCATGATTTCCCCCTCGCTGCTACAGTTCCCAGCGTCCTTAACAAACTACAGTTCCTATAACTCTTTGGGGGAAGTCATGTGCTTCAAATGTTCATTGGGTGTGCATTAAATGTATGGTGTGGATCCATCTGCCTGTGGTGCCTTTCCACAAGCCCAAAGTTAAAACCAGCATTTTGAATGGAGGCTGGCCACAAATTGGAGGTGTCAAAATTAGGTGTCTTGTTATCTGGTTCCCATCAACTCTTTGCCTGCAGTATCCAGCATCAGCTGCACATTCTGAACAATCTTCACGGCCAGCCCCACATAGAGCATGTCACAGTAATCCAGACTAGGTAGTACCACAGCTGCTTTGATGTGTACAGATCCCCTGACGCAACATGATCCCAATGTCCACAAGGTGGCAGTGGGATATTTATTACCATCAATGCACAACCTAGTCCTTTCAGCATATATTTTAGTCACTTAGTATTTAGAGACCCTTAGCCATTTCTTTTATTTTAATGAAAACTGGAAATCTATGGAAGCTGAATACAGCCAATACAGCAATCTGTATGTTTTTTTGTTTTGCCCTGCATTCCCGCAAAATTGTGGTACTGTATCTTACAGGCTGATGTGGGCGGAGAGAGAAGAAGGGGGAAATTGATTGGTCCTCAAACCATCCATCACCGCTTAAACACTAGCCAATATATTTCATCTGATCTTCCTCTCCATCTAGCCTGATGTAGAATTCTGAACACTCAAAAGCTTACATAAGGCATAGGATGGTGATGTTGAAGATGCATATTATTCTGTGACATCTTGGTCAACCTAGCAAAGTCATCGTCCTAATGTGGCTTTTTGGAACTTTTGGGCCAACACAGCTACTTTTACCTTTTTGTGACAGTTGCAACAAGTAGATACACTCACACACTAAAAAATGTCAGAATGCTACCTACGGTAATTGCTCACTATGAAATCACAAACTTAAGGCTCAATTTCTAAGCAAACCATCTAGTGCAGGGGTCCCCAAACTAAGGCATGGGGGCCAGATGTGGCCCAATCGCCTTCTAAATGCGGCCCCCGGACGGTCCGGGAATCAGCGTGTTTTTACATGAGTAGAATGTGTCCTTTTATTTAAAATGCATCTCTGGGTTATTTGTGGGGCCTGCCTGGTGCTTTTACGTGAGTAGAATGTGTGCTTTCATTTAAAATGAATCTCTGAGTTATTTGTGGGGCACAGGAATTTGTTCATTATTTTTTTTCAAAATATAGTCCGGCCCCCCACAAGGTCTGAGGGACAGTGGATCGGCCCATAGCTGAAAATTTTTGCTGACCCCTGATCTAGTGTACCTAAATGTTGGAAGATTCCGTGCAGACCAAAGAAAAGCACTTCTCCACACAGTACACGGTTGAAATTTGCTCCTACAGGAGGTATTGATGGTCCCTAACTTGGATGACTTTGAAAGAGGATCAAGAAAATTCACAGGGGATGCGTTGGCTCTGATGTCACAGGCAATATGCCTCTCAATATTGGCTTAGCACTCTGTTCTCACAGTGGCCAGCCAGATGGCTGTGAGAAGCCTGCAGGCAGGCAGTAGAGCACAACAGCATTCTGAGCAGAATTAAAACACAACCACTGCGGCAGTAGCCACTGATAGACTTCTCCTGCATGAATTTGCTTACATCTTGCAGGAGTAAATCCCACAGTTTAACTATGTGCTGCTATGTGAAGAAGTACCGGTACTTTCTTTTGAAAAATGTGCCCCTTGATTCCAGTTGCTGGGGATTCCAAGTGGGGAAAGTGCTACTGCACTCAGGTTCTGTTTGCAGGCTGCCTTTTTATTCACGGACAGACGTAGCCAGTGGAGGCTACACGGGAAGCTGTCTCAGTACTGAGTCAGAACATTGGCGACGGGTCTCCGGGGGATTCAGACAGGGATCTCCCCTGGCTGCACCTGGAAATGCCAGGGATTGAACCTGGGAACTTCTGCATGCAAAGAAGGTGCTCTAATGTGTCCACAAAATGCATAAGCCCCATTGAACTCTATAAAGTTTGCTTCTAAGGAAGCATGTTCAGGGGTGCGTTGCACAGCTCACGTGACTGATGCATTGAATCAAGTGGCACCACTTGTGCAAGCCCTGCGATGGGAACTGTGAATTGCTGCACTTTTTGTATTTGACTATTGGGCAATGCCGGATGCATCTGACCTTCAACAAAGGTGGTGTTGTTTTTTTTTACCATAAAAGGCAAGCCTCGCCCCAACCTCCTCCCAGCTGGCCTGGTTTGCTTCACTCAAGTCATATCCTGTGGCTTTCCTTTCTGCTCAGAGTAACCCGGTTTGTCTTTTGTGCTGATAGGTTACCTGATTCGATTGCAAAAAACATATATGACCATATATGGTGAGAGAGAAAGAAGGGGGGAAAGAATGGAGGGAAAAAAACTTCCTCTGAATCAGAAGTGTGTCTTTTGGGTGTTATTCACAGAGGAAGCACACACACACACACTTTCTTTCCCTTTCTCTGTCTTTCGGTTTTGCAATAGACTTTCAGATCCTGCTGCAGATTAGCACAGAAGTGGAAATACTTATTTCTTCTCCTGCTATAGTGTGTGGGTGGGGCAGGGCGGAGTGGGGGAGATGCCCGAGTCACACACAGACATTGCTGTGTAAGCATAACATGTTGTGCTGTGGTTGCGATGCTGCTTGTAGAGTTGCCAGGCCTCCAAATCTCCAGGCCCCTTCCAGATTGCTAGTGGAGAACTTAAATCTCCAGGAGGGCAAAAGTGCCTTTAATAGTAGTAGTAGTAGCAGTAGTAGTAGTAGTAGTAGTAATGATGATGATGATGGTGATAAATTATTTTTTAAAAAATACTGTGCGTGCAGCTTGCAGGATTCAGCCCAGCAGCAGCTGGCTGCAAATTATAAAGAAGATACTCCACGGGATGTGCCCTTCTCCCAATTAACCTCCATCTCTAGGGCCTGCCCCCATTACGTCACTGGAAGCTGCCCCTTGGTCTCAGGTTTGGGCACTGAAATCTCAAGGAAAGGAATGCTCCTGACCTGGAAACTCTACCTGCTTTCACAGCTTTTTCTGCAGTGTAAGAAGGGTTGTGCCTATGGCTGAGGACTTGGCCTATATGGCAGGAAAACATATACCGAATGGTGGGGAACCTCTTTAGCTAGGGCCGTCTTAAGGAGACACCCCCGGTGTGCCGCCTCTCCGCCGCCTCCCTCCCGCGCTTGCCGCCCCTCGAGAAGGGGGGTGGGTGAGCGGGGGATGAGGGGCGTGGCGCTGGAGCGGTGCGGGGCTCTGTGCGGCCTTCCAGTGTTCCCGGGATGGGAGGCGAGGGCGGCCAGCTCTTACGTTCCCCTAAGGGACGCGCGGCGCGCGGCTGCCTTCCCCGCGAGCCATTGTTTTTACTGTGCCGCCTTTCACTCCCCGCGGAAAAGTTCATCCGCACGGCGAAGCGGCCCTGAGTTGGGAGGCGCCGTTCCCAGACGAGTTTGCCGCCAGGATCTCTGGAGCGAGTCCTCCTCCGGGGGTGCCGCCTCTCCGCCGCCTCCCGTGCTTGCCGGTCCTCAGGGGGGTGAGCGGGGGATGAGGGGCGTGGCGCTGGAGCGGCGCGGGGCTCTGCGCACCCTCCCAGTGCTCCCGGGACGGGAGGCAAGGGCGGCCGGCTCGCAGCCCGCCCGGGAGCGGCGTGGGCTGCACTGCTGGCGCGCGAGCGCCCGGCCGACAGCTCGCCTGTGGGGGCGGGGGCGAGTTGGGGAGGGGGGCGCCCAGTATGCCAGCGGGCTCACGGGGGGGCCCCTGGGGGGTCCAGTACCCTGGCGCGCTGCGCCACTAGCCCCTATGGATGAGATGGTCCTGTCTTTAGCCGGCCCCTGGTGTCTCTAACTTCCACCCTCTCTTGCAGAGTGCCTGACTACAGAAGGATGGGTTTCAATATATTTGTACCCTTCCGGCAGATAGGAAACCTAGGGAGCTGCCTTATGTTCATAGCCTTGCTCCATCTAGCTCAATCCACATTGTCTGGTAGTGGCTGTCCTGTCTGTCTTAGGCAAGGAGGCGCTCCCAGCCCTGTTTTAGGATGCTGAGGATTGAAGCTGAGATCTTCTGTTGCATGGGCTCTGACACTGAGCCACAGCCCTTCCTAAGTGCTGTATTTTAGTATATTAGTATCCTACTTGCAGACGGAAGGTTTTGTAACCTGTTTTTCAGTCCAAAGCATTCAATGCAGCTAACAAAATCTGGAGAGCACAGTGTGAAATGTTCAAGCATTCAGAAGCAAATAGTGGGCTGTTGCTTGCCGGGAGGCAGATGTATGTGGGTGTATAGAAACCACTGCTTTTTGTGCAGCTGGAGTGTAGGCTTCTATACAGAAGATAAATCTTGCATCCATTCTGTGGAGGCTGGGGACTAGGGCACTTTCCCACCAACCTCAGCCTGTCCCCACTTGCCTTCCTTCTTAGCTACAACCATACAGGGTGTGCCTCTGCCTGCCATTGACTCTGGCTCCACCAACTGTCCAAAATGGTCACCTGTCAGACTTGATGTGGAAAATGTTGAGAGGATCACCATCTGGTCTGCTGGCCACATCCAATTTGTGGAATGTTCAGGGATGCAGGAGAGGATATATTGTTTGATTGTATCCTTTCCAACTTGTGTTAACAAGTTCTACAATTTAGCAGAGTTACATTCCCCTTTTTTAAACGTGCACAGCGGATGCGTTTGCTCAGGCTTGCTAAAGCCTCTAAAATACGTTTCCCTTTTGGTAATTCCCCATTTAGTCCCTCATAAAAAGATAGACACAACACAGTCTTCTATAAAAGTATAAAAAGAGTTTACTCACACATTCTGTTCACAATTGGATCCCAGAAGGCAGACTTGTAGCTCAGAAAAGTAATATACACCTGGAAACTATCCCATAAGGAGCAAGCCCCTTTGTCCTCTTTTGGCTAGAAGCCAAGAGAGCAGCTTAGGCTAAGCAGATGTTGCTTCTTTGACGAATGTGGTCAGAGAGAGAGAGAGAGATGGCTGACCAGTCCTGCTCTTTTGTTACCTGGGCAGGTGAGGTCACGCCCATCTCTAGTCACATGCAGAGGAAGTCTATCCCAGCATAGGAGAAACAGGAAGTTCTGGCTGGCTGGTCCAGACATTCCCTTTTATGTCCACTCTAGGGATGTTGTACTTGACTGCTCTTGTGTTTCACATCCCACACAATTCCCCACCCTTGCAGTAAAGAGAGGCAGTTGCATGGATGAGTGGGGAAGAGTGGTTGGACCTCCTTGCTGAGTAGAATTCTCGGACAGATCCATCCCATACATTTAAAGCACCTCCAGTGCCCACAAAGGGTCCTGGGAATTGTATTTTGTGCAGGGTGCTGGCAATTGGAACTTCTTAACTCAGTGCATAGATAAGATATGGAGCTCACTGCCACAGGAGATGGGGATGGCCACCAACTTGGACAAATTCCAAAGAGGATAAGCAGGGCCGTCTTATCCATAGGGGCTACTGGTGCGGTGCGCAAGGGCGCCGGCCCCCCAGGGGCGCCCCCCGAGCCCGCCGGTATACCGTGCGCCCCCTCCCCAACCCGCCCCCGCCCCCACAGGCGGACGGGCGCTCACGCGCCGCCGGCACAGCCACTGTCGCCCATGCTGCTCCCGGGCGGGCTGCGAGCCGGCCGCCCTCGCCTCCCATCCCGCGCGGGGAGCCCCAGCTAGAGCACTGGAAGGGTGCACAGAGTCCTGCGGCACTCCAGCACCACGCCCCTCATCCCCCGCTCGCCCCCCCAAGGGGCGGCCAGCGCGGGAGGGAGGTGGCCCCAGAGGCGGAGAGGCGGCACGTCGGGGGCGGCGGAGGGATCGCCGCGCCACAGCGGCCGATCTGCCTAAGACGGCCCTGAGGATAAAGCTCTCATAAGGCTACTAGCCATGAGAGCTATGTTGTGCTTCCCTGGTCAGAGGCAGTAATGCAGGCATGTCCGTTTTTGGAACCTAATTTGGCCCCTGTGGCTGTATATATCCTTGGGTAAAATCCTAAAAAAAAGCTCAGCAACTTTGGGGTAAAATTGTAAAAAAAAAAAAAAAGCTCAACAACTTCAATCCTAAAAAAAGTTCAACACATTTGGTCAGCCTTCAGGCATATTCACTTCATCAAATTTGAAAAAAAAAGTTTGGGCACCCCTGCTAATGCTTTTGAGTACCAGTTGCAAGAGACCACATAAGGGAAGAGTGCTCTTGTGCTTGAGTCCTGCTTGTGGGTTTTGCACAGGCATCTGGTTGGCTCCTGAGAGAAGAGGATGCTGCACTAGATGGGCCACTGGCCTGATTCAGCTCCCAGAATTCTCCAGGGAAGGCTGTGTGCTTCAAATGTGTGTTGAATGCCCTTTAAATGCATGGGGGGGGGGGTGTTTCAGCAGAAAACTCAGGTTCATTGTTGAGTGATGCAAGGGCCCTTTGCTTGAAGGAGGAGGAGGAGGAGGAGGATTTCAGAGGTGATTCTTGCCCCCAGCTGAGTCCTTAACAGTAACAACGCCATCACGCCATAATGCGTCTCATAGCAGCAACTAAATTGCCTATTATAAGTAAGTGATTTACAGCCAACCACAATGCTTTCAAATCAATAGCAGGCTGAGTGCAGGGAGAGAGAAACCCACAACTCAGGCAGCTACTTTAAATAACTAGGTGGGGGGTGGGGGTGGGGAGGTCTCTCCTTATTTTTGTCATGACTCAAACATGATGGTTTTGATGTATCAGCAGCTGAAGCAGCAGCAAGACTTTGCAGGGTAAATGAATTGACCACACTGCAGTTTCTTTATGACTGCTTGTGTAGGAACAAAATAGAAAATTCTTTCCAGTAGCACCTTAGAGACCAACTGAGTTTGTTCTTGGTATGAGCTTTCGTGTGCATGCACACTTCTTCAGATACTGTGTAGGAACAGTGAGATCTTAGCCAGCTCAGTCTCGACTCTCCACTGAAACCTGGAGAATGAAAGCACACAAAATGTGTACCACAGTGGCAATGGAAGCTCGGGTGCTCTGCTTCCCAGCCAAGCCTAGTGTTGTTTCGAAACCTGTCATCCTATTTCACACAAGTTCCCCCCACACACACACACACTCTAAAAGAGGCTTCCATTTTTAAGAACATAATAAGAGCCCTGCTGCATCAGGCCAGTAGCCCAGCTTGTCCAGCATCCTGTTCTCACAGTGGCCAACCAGATGCCTCTGTGGGAAACCTGCAAGCAAGACCCAAATGCAAGATCTCTCTCTTCCCTTATGTGGTCTCCTGCAACTGGCATTCAGAAGCATTACTGCCTCTGACTGCCCAATCAGCATGAAAAGGAAACTTTACAGCCCCTGACAAGTCTTCTCGTCCTTTGTGCTGATTGAAGCCTATCAGAGTGAAAAGAGGTGAGTCATCTTGAAGACTGGCTCCTGGGCTTACCCTGGAGAAGATGTGTGGGAAGAACACCAAGAAAGGGTAATGTTCCGTCTGCATTTAGGAACAGTGAACATGTTTCAGTTTCAAGAGAATGGGGTGCAAGTTCTGTTAAACATAATGGACCTTCAAGGCCTAAATCACTTTGGGAAAATATATTGGAGCACTCCAAATCATTTGTCCATGTATGTACACTGAAAATAGTATATTTAGTTAGAAGGCAACATGTGGAGCTCTGCATAGATTGTTGTACTGCATCTAGAATTATTATTATTATTGTATAAAATTATTGCATAACCTTACAAGATTATATAATCTTGGTAGAGAGTGTGGCTGTGACTATCACGAAGCGACCCTGAATTTGCCACTACACTATTGCATGGAGAAACTAGGCTATCATATTTTCCCAGGGTCCAATTAAAAAAAGAAACATAGGTCTCCCTATCTAAGCAATGATCTCTATTTGCTCTATTTCTCAGGACTGGGTTTTTTGGGAATTTCACAGCTGAAGGAAACTCCCTTTTTCGAGCATTACTAATTTATAGGCAACCTTTGCCAACCGACTCATGTCCTGAGGAAGCTTCCTTCCAAATAAACTCATGATGATTTACTAGTATTTTCTCCTCTCTGTTCTTTTAATTTTCGGTTTTAGTGCAACCGATCTCTCTTGTTCCTGCTTCAATGGACATAACATGCAGGTTGACCTTAGTGTTTCAGCTGCAAGGCTATAACTTGCCTTTAATTATCTATCCCTGTCACGTGGGCAAAGAGAGGCAACATGGGGAGCTGCCTTGTACAGAGTCAGGCCACGGATCCATCTCACTCAGTACTGCCTGCACTGACAGGCAGTGGTTCACCAGGATTTCAAACGAGAGAGATTCCAAGCCCTACCTGAAGATGCTGGAGACTGAACCTTGGACCTTCTGGATGCAGAACAGATGCTCTGCCACTGGGATTTGGTTTCTCTTAGTTTCTCATTTTTTCCCCTAGTCTTAAATCCAATTATCCACATCAGCTTGCAATTAAGTAATAATAATAAAACTTCATGAAAATCACTCAACATGTAATGTGGATTTCTCCTAATATAGACGTGTTAATGCAATTACGCCTAATATATCACATTTTTGCAAAGCAATTAGTCATCATATAATGCACTTTCCTATGCTATTTCTTTATGCATGCCCTACCCTAGGATAAGCATTTGTGTACACATGACTTGGCTGGAGAACTGGATTGCGAAATTCAGAGAAATGTGGATTTTTGAAGGATGACTGTGTTTCAGTTTGTGTTCTGTTTCGGAAAGTTTGAATTAGGTTGGAAGAATGGGATTAAGTTTCTCCCCCATCCCTATCTGCTGCTGAGCTACGGCCCTTCCCTAGGGAGCAATAGGCACACACCCAGAAACTGCTCTCATGAACATAAGAAGAGTCAAAAACATAAGAACATAGTCAAGTCTAGCATCTTGCTTCCCGCAGTAGCTAATGAGAGGCCTCCAGGAACCCAGAATTCCCTCCGAGAAGGATTGTTAAACCACTCTGTGAATTGTAGCTCTGGATGGGAAATGGGGGTCTCCTAACAACTCCCAGCCACTGAGAGGACAGAGTGCTGGACTAGATGGTCCACTGGCCTGATCCAGCAGGCTCTGCTTATGGTCTTATGTTAAATCATGCTGCCAGTCAGTGCGGCCAATACTGAAAGAGATAGATGAACAAGCTGACTCAGTATGAAGTAGCTTCCTATGTCCTGTCCCAATTTAGGGCCCCACTTCAAAAGCGTCTCCATTTGTCTGTAGCTGACAAATAATGTGAGCAAATGCCAAACCATTGTCTGTCAACACTAGAGGGGAAACGCTGCCATAGAGCCTAATTAATCTCTTGGCTGTGATCGATTTTTGACTAAGTCAAGCAGGACAGTGTCCCGTGAGATCTCCAGACTTTGGTTTTTAGTCTGTCATCAGCTGCTGCTCTTTGACGTTCAGAAGCAAAGGGAATCATTCTCAACCCCAGGGTGAAAAAAGGGACAATGTTGGAGAGAGCTGCAGATGGATCAGTTTTCCTCAGGCTCTCTCAGTGGTCAAATTCAGCGTTAAATTGTTTTGCTTGGAGCCCCTTCACACCTAAAGGGACGAAAGCTTGACATTTTAAGACGAAGAGGAAAAAGCAGAATCTCGTAAAACGAGCAGCCAGATCTGTCAAGGGTTCACAGGTCTCTTAAATGCTAGGGCAAAGAGGAAATGAAAAATGGATTAGATTTCTTTCTCAGCAGCTCTGAAGCATCGCAGGGTTGAGATGTTATACTGCCATGCTGCCGCCTGCTTTTTGGGTGAGATGGGAGACAGTCTGGAGAGTGGGCTTTGCAGTCTGAAGGAAAATATACCTGGAGACTTCCTTAACTTGCCAAATGTGGAAAAAGAACCCGGAAGCCCAACATGATGGGAATAATAGACTGGGTCTCCTATTCAGGAAATGAGTTTAAGAACATAAGGGGATCCTGCTGGATCAAGCCAGTGGCCCATCTAGTCTAGCATCCTGTTCTCACAGTGGCCAACCAGATGCCCATGGGGAACCTGCAAGCAGGACCTGAGATCAACAGAACTCTCCCCTCTTGTGGTTTCTCACAATTGGTATTCAGCAGCATACTGACCCCAAACAGGAAGTCAAACATAGCCATCAGGGTTAGTAGTCATTGGTAGCCTTCTCCATGAATTTGTCTAATCCTCTTTCAAAACCACCTGAGTTGGTGGCCATCCCTGCCTCTTGCAGGAACAGATTCCATAGTTTCCATGTTCCTTGTGAAGAAGGACTTCCTTTTGCCTGTGCTGAACCTTCCATTATTCAGCTTCATCAGTTGTCCCCTAATTCCAGGATTATGAGGCAGGGAGAAAAGTTGTTCTCCATCCTGCCAATACAGGATGTTGTCAGGGAATGGCTGAGCCCTAGGTCTTTGCCCTAAGGTGCTGGATCTCCTGCCTTCCTACCCCCACCCCCACCCCCACCCCTGCTTTAAAACTTAAAAAAAAACTTATGGATCAAACACACTGCAAACCACAGTGCCAGTGAGTCCCTGGGCATCTTCCATCTTCAACTGTGGAGGGCCCAATCCACACACAGCATACTGGTCCCAAGAAATCCTGTTTATGCCCCACAGCTCAGAATAAGCCCTGACAGGGACAGCCAGAGTTTCGTTTCTTTCCCTCTGCATGTCAACCTAAACCTGCATCTATACATAAGCAGAAGCGAGCTCAACGCAAGCTGTCGCCGTGGGCCTCTACCGTGTGTCTCGTGAGGACCTGGAAACCAGTCCAATTCTGCAGCCGTGCACATTTAAAACAAATGCCTTCCCCCAAAGAATCCTTGAGGCGTGCTAGGAATTGTAGATCTGCGAGGGGTCAACTACAGTTCCCATGGTTCTTTCTGTGGTGGGCGGGAATGCGCTTTGAATGCATGGTGTGTACACAGCCTGGGATTACAAGGAAGGTTGAAAACGTTGAGAGCTAAAACGTCCCCTTCCTCTGTGTCACAAGGCTGTTCCTTCTCCCACTACCATGGATGCCCGCTTGCCACCTCCCACACCACAGTCCCCGTTGGCTGGTTGCCTGCCTGCTGCCTCCCACACAGCACTCTTAGACTGCATCTACAGGACAGCTTATTCCATTTCCCTGGCATTTCCCTCCCTGTTAGTTTCCCTATGAACTTGGGGCTTTCACATGATTTAGAAGCCACTTCGGGAAAACTATTGGAATCTAGGGCCTGCTTAGCTCTCCGTTTTATTTGATTCCAGGGGAAAAAATTTTTTTTTTCACTTGCAGCCCCCTCAACCCAGAAAATTGTGGGAGTAAAGTGACAAAATTTGGGGTGGTGTGCCGGCATACAGTTCTTTCCTGAGTCACGAGGAGACAGAAGCACAAGGAAAAGGCGGGAGAGTAGCGATGCTGTCCAGTGATGCTTGTTGTTGTGTCGCACCACGCCCACTGCTGTGAATGAAATTCAGCGCAGCATGCCAGTGTATCTGTCGGAAGAGCCACAGTTCCATGACACCACAGGCACTGCAGTGCAAACAGAAAATTAGAAAATGGGAAAGAAAACTAACCCAATGTTCTTCAAATCTGAATGCACCCCTAGTTGCTTCCCTGTCCTGCTTTCAACCTCCAGGAACTGTGGGTTGTTGTTGTTGTTGTTGTTGTTGTTGTGCTTTCCTTGATCTCCCATCTCAGTTTCCAGTGGCCACTACAGCGTCTGGGAAGCTTCCCGTTCCTTCCGCACCCGCGGCAGAGCCCTATCAGCCCAAATGGCAACAGAGCTCCAGCCAAGTCGGAAAGGCATTTCCCACAAAGAGTGACCTCTTCGCAAGCTGACCCTCTTCGTTTTTGCTGAGTTAACAGAGACTAGCGACAAAAAGTGCTCCCTCCGCACTGCCGGTTCCTCTGTGGCTGGAAAGGGTTACACTACAGGAAACACCAATAGGTTGCTTCAGCATTTCTGCAGGCTTCGCCTTGAGAGGTCACATTTCAGATATTCCCAGCACAGCAGCCTTAAGTAGAGAAAATCGGGATACTGCTGTTGAATGCTGTTGGGCAAACCCAGCTTGCATGTTGTCCCCAGACAGAGAATGCAAGAGTGAGGAGGGGAGGGAGAATTTCCTCTTCTTTGATTCTCTATGGCAAACCCTTCCAGCCCCCACATAAGCAGCCCCCATGCAACAATATTTTCAGCCTAAAAAACACAACAGTTGTTTCCAAGGTTTCTTGCCCATCTACTCCTGCATCCTGTTCTCACCGTGGCCAGCCAGATACCTATGGTCAAACCAGCAAGCGGAACCTGAGCACAAGAGCAACACTCTGCCCACTTGTATTTCCCAGCCGCTGACATTCATAGAATCATAGAATTGTAGAGTTGGAAGGGGCCTCCAGGGGCCACTAGTCCATGCTGCCTCTGACAGGAGAAGCAAACCATTCATTCATCAAGACTTTAGCTATTCCACTTGACTGCGTTTAAGGTTTGGTGGCTAGGAACTGTGATCTCTTTCGACAGTGGGTTGTTTCACTGATATTGCGGGTGGACCCAGGACAAATCTGGACTTTTCTGGGCAAGGTTGACACCATTGATGGCTCCATCCTTGAAAACGCTGCTAGAACATACATCATTACTAGAACCAATCCCCTGACTGAGCTCCATCTTCCAGCCTGTACACACAAACCAGCTTCCTAATGGGGATTTCTGGCTAGTCTATTATTATATACACAAATAGGTCTCTCGCGTGGGGTAATGTTAGGTTGCCATGACAATGGTTGTCAAGATCTTTTGCAATAAATTGGTTCTGGGGTAGTGGGTAAGAGAATTGTAAATATTTCTGTGTTTAATTGGGAAGTGTTAGGAATTTACTGTTATGAGAAAGCAGCTGCTACATCCTTGCAAGAGCTCATGTCCCCTGCAGGTTACCAATGACTCTGGAACTGATAGCAGCTTCAGGAGGGGAAGGGTTTTCTTCAACACAAGCAAACACATCATTTTAACAAAGGAAAAACAGGCAAATTATATGCATTTAACATATCATCCAGGAATTTGACCTTAAGAAGTTTGGCCTTCTGAAAGCTTTGCGAGGGTTCAGCTCCATGTCAGGAAGTAAGAGGTGGCACAGTGGTCTGATTTGGATCTTTCTTTTCGGGCTACCTGACCTACCTGTTCATCGGTGGAAGTCTGCTGAGGTTATTTCCAGGTGACCTGTTTATTGAACATTCATCCTGCTTTGTAAGCACAATGTTTATTGGTGGGTTATACAACACCCACAGGCTACCCGATCATTCACTCTGGTTTGCTTGTGTTAGCATATAGAGTTTACACACAGCGGCAAAGGTTAACTGAATCCTTGCTTGGAGCACACCTTTAGTTGAAAGGGATTCTGACTGAGATTTTGTATAAAAGAAGAAAGCTTGTGCTTACTAAGAGGTGTTCATTCTTGATAGGAAAGAGTTCTGCAACTCCCAGCTAACCATCTAGTTGGAGAAACAAAAAGACATGCCTGCCAAATCATTCTCAGAAGATGGCTCCAAAGATGACCTCTTGCCTGGAGGTTCCGAGAAAGAATGCAAGGAGGGGCAGGAAGTTGTAAACTGGACGCAACCTAAGAGTATCACTCTAAACTTCAAAGAAATACAGTAGAGGGAAGTCAGCATAGAGATAAAGTTACAAGGGTAGTCTGGGAAGCTGGAGGTCCCCCACTCTTTCTGCCTTAACCACAGCCACCCAATCTCAAACAGCTCCTCACCCACAATAATACAACAACAGGACTCAACATGGACACTGTTACCAGAGCCTGCAATAAACCCAGATGCCAACATTGCTGCCACATAAACCCGGACAACACCATTACTGGCCCCAACAACATCAAACATACCATCTCAGGACTATTTAATTGCTCATCTTCCAACATTGTGTATGCAATCAAATGCCAACAGTGCCCTTCAGCTCTCTATATTGGACAAACAGGCCAAACCCTACGCCAAAGGATAAATGGACATAAATCTGATATCAGGAATCACAAGACAGAGAAACAAGTAGGAGAACACTTCAATCTCCCAGGACATTCTATAAAAGATCTCAAAGTAGCTGTCTTAATACAAAGAAATTTCAGAAATAGACTGGAAAGAGAAGTGGCTGAATTGCAACTAATCACCAAACTTAAAACCATGGAGAAACCTGGTCTGAACAAAGACATTGGATTCTTATCTCATTATACATGACAAAGCTATCTTTAGCCATCTCACCCCTTGCCTTTCCCTGCCAGACTAATTGCAGCCGTTAAGAGTCGTCAACAGGTTTTCCACACCTATCAGCTGATCACCCATTCCCACCACCCTTCTGAGTAATACCCCTCCCCACTCCCTCACTATATTTAAGGATCTGGTGACTTCTGTTTCAGTGTATCTGAAGAAGTGTGCACGCACACGAAAGCTCATACCAAGAACAAACACAGTTGGTCTCTAAGGTGCTACTGGAAAGAATTTTTTGTTTTGTTTTGCCTTAACCCTTGCAACCCCTCTCAGCAAGCTGACCTGTACCTAAACTTCCAACAATTTGCAAGGAAGCTATATGATGCTGTTATCCCACACTTTCTGGTGCATCTTCTGGTGCACTTCCCTGTCTGCATAAAATCAGTGCGTTGATGCTGAGGGTTTTGGAAGCAGAATTGTTTCACAAAAGTGCCTAATCTACTTTAATTGCATGACCTGAATTTGCCGGTTTGCCATTGAATCCCACCCACAAAAGAGCAAAAAATCTGGAAGCAGCCTTTATGCTTTAATTGCTGAAAGAAAGCAGCATCAACCGCATTGCACTATGATTGCAACATTCCCTGAGAGGCAGTGCACAGGATTTCACAATATACGTTTCAACACCTACTTTGTGCCATATTGACTTCACGCTTAAAGCATCAAACCACTTCGCAGCAAAGCATATCTCTGTAACCCAGATAATGGCGACGATGAGCGTTACTCAACCGCTTCCAAGATGCAGATCCCAGATTCTGAGGGCGAGATTTGGGCAAAGCTTAACAGCTCTCGGCAACGCTGCCTACTGAGTTTGGAGAGCAGATCGAGAATAGCATCCAATGGAAACAGCTGGCAGGATTTAGGTCAGTTGAATGTAATTACCCAAGTTGGAGTGTGGCCAGGATACCTGAGCTGCTATTTCCAAGTAAATTGCCGTGGGATTCACAACACGAGGAGGGACAGATACTTAACCGCCCAAAGGAGACTTTAAATCCCTAATGCAGCTTGCTCAGTTGTGCTTGGTGGTTATGGAAAATCTCTCACTTGATTAAATTCAAGCGGATGACAAACACTACTGAGAAGAAAAGTCCTAGACTGAACTGTCTTATTATTGATAGTTTTGTAACATTGAAAAATAGAAGGGTTCCCTTCAATCTAGGAATGGATGCATCCATTTGTTTCACATTCTCTGTGTTAATCCATTTCTCCATATTAAGGTCAGGTCTCCGCATTTCCACATCCGTTTGCAAATTATTCTTTTTTTTTAAAAAAAAAAGCCCTCATTTGTTTATTTATTTAAGACATTTCTATACTGTTTAATTATTCACATTTCTAAGCAGAGTACATAAAACAACCCACTGAAAATGGGAGAATAGAACAATAACAGTTTATCATCAAACCAAACATAAAACCAAAATGAAAATTCACCTGCACTTTAGTTCATATTGCTCCTAATATACTGTACACCTTTTGTACGCAATCTACACATTTTTGCAGAGCAATTATTTGTTGCATTTATAGCCTACCTTTCCTCCAGGGAGCTCAAGATGGTATACGTGGTTCCCTTCCTCCCCACTTTATCCTCCACCACAAACCTGTGAGGTAGGTTATGCTGAGAGACTGGTCCATGATCACCCCATGAAGTTTCGTGGCTGAGTGAGGATTTGAACTCTGGTCTCCCAGGTCCTAGTCCAACACTCTAACCACTATACCCTGCTGGCTCCCATGCATTTTGTATGTTATTTTCACTAATACTGTATATGCATTTCTATGCACATTTTCCCTCTAGCATATGCAGTTTTGTACACATTGCTTGGCTGGAGAACTGGCTTGCAAAATTCAGAGAACTGTGAATTTTGAAGGATGGCTGTGTTTCAATTTGCATACTGTTGCAGAAAGCGTGCATTTTTTATAATGAGAGAAATTTTTTGTTACTCATCACTGATATGGAGCACAGTCACCTCTTTTTGTGGTCTGTGGCAGCCATTTTGTGCTGGCACCCCTGGCTTCCCATTATGCTTGGAACTGCTATCCAGAACACCTATGTGCAGTTGTGGACTTTGGGCTCTCAAATATCAGGGGCACCATGTGTGATGCTTGAATTTGGCAAAACAACCCCCCTCCACTCCCTCGCACTCTGCTCTACATCATTGTTGCAGCACACTGTGCGATGGGGCACCCAGTACAGCCGAACTGGTCATGCTACTCTAACACCACCTCTGCTTACATGATGACACCTCTGTTTCTTCCTTCAAATCTTTCACCAAACCCCTCTTTTTCCATAAAGCCTTTGACCACAGAGATGGGGAGCCTGATGGCCCCAGAAGTTGCTGGGCTACAACTCCTAGATTCCTGCATAGATGACCCTCGGGATCCCTTCAAATTCTACAATTCTATGATCTCTGACCATTCGCTATGCTGCCTGGGGCTGGTGGGAATCCAACAGCAGCATCTAGAGGGCCCTAGACTGGTGACCCCTGCTCTATGCACTACACCACACTGGATGCAGGGGTTATCCAATGAAGCTGAAAGGTGATAGGTTCAAGACAGGCCAGAGAGACTGCATCTCCATACAGCCCACCTATTGAATTCACCGCCACAAGATATACCGGTGGCCAGCAACTTGGATGGCTTTTAAAAGGGAGATGAGACACATTCGTGGAGAATCAGGTTATCAGTGACTACTAGCCACAATGGCTATATTCTCTCTCCACTCTGAATACCAAATGTTGGGAATCACAGGCTGGGAGAGTGTTGTTTTGCTTATCTCCTACCTGAGGGCTTCATGTAGGCATCTAGTTGGCCGCTGTGAGAACAGGATGAGCCTTTGAGGGTTACCCACCCAGCTAGTGAGGGTTAGGACCCTGCTAACTCCAAGGCTCTCCCACCACCCGTTAGGATATTCTACAGACCGAGCTGCAAAAGCAGCAGCGAGGCTGGTATGATTTGTGTTTTTCCCATGAGAAAGAAAGGTGTTTTGTCTGCTTTCTCAACCATGTGATATCTTTACTTTCACTTTCAGTTCTGGCTCAAAACATGCTAGATGCATTATGCACAGTTCTGACTTACTGAGCTAGCAAGCAGAGACATACTCTGCACCTTATCTACAATAAAATAGTTTAGCCTTAATGGCTTGTGTGTGTTATTCTTCACGCTGGGGAACAATCGCATATCAATGTGCCGCTGGACTCGAGTAGCCAGGAGTACACCCAGGCTTCATCCCTGCCTGGGGGGTCAGTCTCACAACTTGCCCCAGTGGGACGTTTGCTAACAACCCCATCATCTCTGTGGGAGGAGGTCTGTCATAAGTATAATGATTTATAGTAGGAGTAGAGAAGCTTTTTCAGCTGAAGGGCCACATTAACTTCTGGACAACCTTCCAAGGGCCACATGCAGGGTTGTCTTAAGCATATCAGGCGCCCTGGCGTGGCCAGCGAACTCGTGCTCCCATGCTCTGCCAGGTAGCTGGAGGGCGCGACGCAGCCGTCCAGCTCCCGCTCCTGTGCTCCACCGGGCAGCCGGAGGGCGCTGCCGGCGGGCGCTGCCAGCGGGGCTGGAGGGCAGAGGCGCCGTCCAGGCCATTGCGCCCTGGTGCCTTGCACCAGTAGGCTCAATGGTTAAGATGGCCCTGGCCACATGCCAGCAGTGGGTGGAGCTGGTGGCAAAAGTGAGTGGAGCAATGAATGTGAATGATTCAAGAATAGTCTAGTTTCTGCACACACACATACACACACCTCTCCATCCTCCATCCAGGGGAAGTCAGAGACATCAGTTCAAGGGCAAATTCCAGACCAGCCAAGAAACACTCAAGCAAGTTATGAAGGAGTGCTGGCGAGGTGATGGTGGTGGTGGGGTGTCTGGGAAGAGTTCCAAGGGCCAGATAGAGAAACCTGGAGGGCCACATCCAGCCCCTGGGCTTTCCCAACCCTGATTTACTGCCACAAGACCGGTCGGCTGCCCTACATTGTCTTTGCCGTTTAGTAACACGGAGAGATGAGGACAGTAAACCTTTTACGCCCTGAGGGATTTATAGCTCAGACGTAAACTGTGCCATTCCAGAAGGTCACGGGAAAGTTTCTTTCTTCAATCATTCAGCCGCCGCGCTCGAATTAATTTTGCAGCGGCTGTGCTTTCCTGCAAGGGGCGAGCTTTTTGCATGGGAGGCACCGGGAGCACATGCTGGAGGAGAAAAGGCCCTTCCAAACATGCCAGGACTTGAGAATGCGACAACCAGCCAAATGCATAACACGCCGCCACATGTTAGCATTGCATTGCAATCGGAGAGAAAACCATTTCCAGCTTTCTTTATATATAGTATTGCTGGAGCGGCTCACTTCCGGCCGACTCCAACTCCCATCAGCCTCAGCCAGCAGAGACAGCGGCCAGGGATGGTGGGAATTGTTGTGCAGCGATCTCTGGAGGGCTAAGGCTAGCATCCCCTGTGGTCATTTGTTTTGCAAGTTTCTCAACCATTGGGAAGAGCCCTGGCTCATTGGTAGAGCATCTGCTCTGCATGCAGAAGGCCCTAGGTTCAATCTCCGAGTCAGGCTGCTCCCTGCTTCTACAGCATGAATGTCAGGGCTGGAGTCAGACTCAGGTCAGCACAAAAGACACAGGGTTCTGTTGTCAGTGAAGTTAACTCTTTATTCAAGGAAACAACATACAACTCAGCAACACTTCCTGGTAGGTCTTGCCCTTATGGAGCAGTTGCCAGGACTGGAGGTCCCTGCCTGCCACCCTTTCTATAGTTTCTCCTCTCCTGGATGTTTCCCAAGCAGTCTCAAACAGCACCTGAGCACCTCTGGCCTCTGTTCCGCTCTCCTCATTATTCTGCGCATTCTTGAAGACAAAGCGGGAAGGGAGCTTGTCGCAGCAGGAGAGGGAGACTCCCTGGATTTTTCAGCAGTCCCTTGACCTTCCCCCCTCTTCTGCTTCTGCCTCAGAGTCTGAACTGCTACCTGCCACCAGCTCTTCCTGCTCACTAGACCCCATTGCCCTTTCTGCATCTAGCTCCCTACCACCACCAGATCTCCTCCCTCTGACCTCTCCTCAGTGTCCCACCACCAATCCACAGGGTCTGAGCCTTCCTCCTCTGGGGTTTCCCTTCGGGGTTCCCCAGCCGGTGCCTCCTACTGCTCCTCTTTGTCCCTGATGATAATCAACACTAAGCTGGGTGGACCTACAGCTCTAGATGGGGAAAACTGAAAGCAGGGATGTGGGTTTTTTTTAAGTCACAGGTTTTGAAATGATTGCTGCAATGCACCCCTAATTGTTATTCTAGCACAATTCTAAGATTATTGTGTAATCTTAGAGGGTTGTATATCCTTGGAAGGGGCTGTGAGGGGAGGGGTATGACTGTGAGTATCATGAAGGGACCCTGCACTCTTGAATTTGTCAGTATACGACTGCACACACACACACTGCTTTTGCAGGAGATCTGGGTAAAAGCTCCAGTAGAATTAACTGGAGCCTTGAAAAGCACACAGAAAAGCAGCCAGAGCAAATAGAATAATTACCAAGGAATTGCCATCCACCTACTTGGATGTTAAGTACCCTTGCCGCTTAAGAGGAGGAAAGATTAGGAGCATCTCCATGGGGTTCCAAGGCGCTATGTCCTGCTTTGCCACCAACCATTAATCCAGCTTAATGTGTTCCCAGTCCCCAGGGTGTCAAAAAAAACCGTATGTGGGTCAGGGGCTGTTATTCCATAGATCGCAAGGAGTCTTCAGCCGAAACCTGAGAATCATAGGGCAAAGTGCTAGCAGGTACCCTTTTGTACAGGGCCCCTAATTTCCTGACATTTCTTTTCTTTTTTAAAGAAGCTACAGCACCATCCTAACCATGTCTAATCACAAGTAGAGGGGACAGGCTCAGTGGTAAAGGCCATGTTTTGCATGCAGAAGGTCCCAGGTTCAACCCCCAGCATCTCCAAGTAGGGCTAGGAAAGACTCCCTGTCTGAAACCCTGGACAGCCTCTGGCGGTCAGTGTAGACAATTGGCCAATGGTCTGATTCAGTATAGGGCAGCTCCCTATGCTAGGCCACCTCCAGGACTGAGGATTAGTGCCCTTGATGCTATCAGAAGTCACACTCTTTAAATAGCCTATTACTTGTGCCTGCAAAGGCTTTCGGGTGGTCACAATGCTTCATTTCCAGTCTGTGCATTTCCTGCAACTTTGTGGTGATATCCTGTAAATTTGTGGGACAACAAATGTTCTGGTTTATTTTCATCTCGCTTTTCTTGTGTCACAGCCCCTCTGGGCAGCAGAAATGTGGGAAAGCATGGCAGAACAAAAGCAGAATAAATCCACCCCTAATGCACTGTTATTGTGCCAACATCGTGTTGCAAAAACCTTTCAGAGGGCCCCGAAGCAGGGGTGTAGGGAGCCGCTTTGCCAAGGTGGTGGGTGCGAGCGGCCGGCACCCCTCCCGACCATGCGATGACGCTGTGCAGACGCTGTGCTGCTATTCACACGCTGCAGCCTTAAAACTTGCCGCCCCAAGTGTCACCCCCCCCCAGGGCGGTACCCGGGGTGGCCCACCCCTCCCCCGCCCCCTTGCTCCGCCCCTGCCCCAAAGATCTAGTGAATCCACTGGGGCTTACACCCAGGTAAATGAGGTTAGGATTTCAACCTCAGTTATTTGCTCTGAAAGTTAGTCTAAGTTTGATTCCATACATATACATAATGTGGTGTAGTGGTTAGAGTATTGGACGATGACCTGGGAGGCCAGGGTTGAAACCTCCACTCTGCTGTGAAGTTCACTGGGTCAATGTGGGCCAGTCACTGTCTCTCAGCCTAACCTACCTCATGGGGTTGTTGGGAGAACAATGTATGCAACTTTGAGCTTCCCTGAAGAAAAAGGAGGGATATAAATGTAATAATAGATGAAATTAATGTGTGCACATTTTATGCAGAATTATTGGGGGGGCTGGGGTGTTGTTGTTTTTTAAAAGCACTAGGAACACTTCTGCTAGGGCAGCCAATTGCAAAGGTTGAGAAAGTGGCTCCTCTCCTTCAATCCTTTTCCAAGCATTAGTTTATTCTTTTAAAAAAGAATCCCATTGGGGATGGGAATCAAAGGCTGCATATATGCCATACAGTTAAATCACATCTCCCCCCTGAGAACTGTAGTTTATGGTCACAGAGCTGCAATTCCCAGCACCCTTAACAAACTAAACTTTTCAGGATTATTTTTCTTTTGGAGGGTGGGGGTGAAGATGTGCTTTAAAAGTAAGTGTGTACACAGCCAAGCCCTTTTCTCAGTTCATATGATGCCCAGGCATCTGCTCAGCATCCCTGAACACCAGATGAGTTGCACTGATGAGTTCATGGTGCACTGGCACATAGATGCTTAGCAAGAGGAACCACAGGAAGCAAAGCATCTCAGCAGCCAGGCACGCCGGGGTCCCTCCAGCTCCTCCCTCCAGCATTTAATTCCTTGAAGAAAGAAGCCCTAGAGTGCACATGAAAGCTCTTGCGGGTGTAAGGCTGCCCATGGATGAGAGCAGATGTCGTTTGGCTAACTCTGAAAGGGACACATCGGTGGCCAACCCTGAAAGGCTGTTGCGTGAATGAGGTAGAGGCAGCAGTAATAATGCACTTGTGAAGAAGTCCTGGAAGACTTAGTTCTGAGTTAATCATACATAGGGTTCTGATGAAACTTTGCAAAAAGATAGTGACCCAAAGGAGGGTAAAGTCATCACTTCGATTGTCCTTACAATGCTCCCTGCCTCTTGATCGTTCCCCCTTTCCCATGTCCCCAACCCACACTGTCACCTTTTAGAATATAAGGTTCTCAAGGGCAGGGGCCTCCCTCCACCTTTTTGCTGCTTTCATTGTTTTACGCCACAGAGGACACAATTTCCACCATTTTGGATCATTGTGACTTTTTCCACAACTCTGAAATTCCCGAGAGACACAACCTCACTGGGGACACCTTACTGATGTGAGGGCAAAGAAGGGGGGAATTGTATAACCCAGAAGAATCTCTTTCCAGAGCTGCATTGATGTGGTTCCTAACTTCTTTCTCTGGTTACTACTTAGGGATTATAAGAATTCAGAGAGAGAGAGAGAGAGAGAGAGAGAGAGAGAGAGAGAGAGAGAGAGAGAGAGAGAGAGAGTCTCTAAAGCTCTATGGTTTGTTTCATGAATGAGGAACAAGGGGCTGAATCTAGCCCATCTAACCTCTTGACTGGGCTCTCAGACCTCTTCCCAGGCCACACACCCTTGCCCCACATTGGCTCTGCTTTGCCCCCCAAGTGTTTTTGCCTGGCTTGTATGAGACCCTGAACTCTGATAACGCCTCTTGCTTGTCTAAATGGAAGGCAGGGTTGAGGGAGTGTAGAAACTAGTGGACTACACAAAGGTAAAATTTACCTTGGTTTTCCCACCCACTTTTTCTGCTGGACCAACTCACCATTGCAAGCATCCCCCAGAAAGTTGCCTAGCCAGAAATGTGGCTCTCGAGTGGAAAAGGATTCCCTGTTCCTGATAAAAATCATCCTATGCATGTCTACTCAGAAGTGAGTCCTATCAAATTCAAGCAAACTTGTGGCACCTAAAAGACTAACAAACGTAAATGTAAATGTCTTCATCTTCCAGGTGCCACAAGATGCTTTGTTGCTTTTGCTGCAAGAGACTACCATAGGTTTGGGAATCTTTCCATTGAATTCATTGGTATTTACTCCCAGGTTGTATAAATGTGTAAAGAAACCATATATCATAAAGACACCACAGTCTGCGCTGTCCTTCATTCCAAAGAAAACTGGAACCCCCTGGAATCTTGCACAGAGTGGCACCTTCAAACAAATGTTGCCAATGCCATTGCATATTTTGTCTCAGCAACAGTACCCAAAAGGCAAATGCGTAATTAACACAGACATATACAAAACAGTACAATCAAAAGAGGAGATATTTTACTTCTTCCTTGTTTACTGCTATTGTAGCAAACCTTTAAAAAAAATCCAATAAAAACAAAGCACTTTGTTTAAAAGAGAGGGAGAACCCATATATAGCACAGAGCCAAGCAATTTTGTTAAGGCAAATTATATTTCTTCTTGTTCCTTTAAAAGCTAAAATATAGATTATGTTTTCTCATGACTAGAACTCAACACTTCTGGATATTTCGATTCAACATGTGATTTTGACTGGCATTGGCTTGAGTTGATCTCAGACTTGGGGAACAAAATGTACTTAAAAAACAACAACCAACCTCTTAACTTGCTAATAGCACAAGCCTATGCTTGTTTATCCCAAAGTAAGTCCCACTGCGTCGTAGGGCTTTCTCCCAGGTAAATTAAGTGTGCATAGGGTTGCTGCCTAAAGCTGAGGTCCTATGCACACTGATTTAGGAATAAGTCCTCTTGAATTCAGAGGAAGTTACTTTTGAATAAACATGTTTAGGTTTGTGCTGCAAGGTTGCGATTGTTTGCAAACTTGCTTGGGAGTGAAGCCCACTGAACTCAGTAGAACATGTTCAATATAGGACAGTAAAGGCTGCAATTGTATTCACCCTTAATTGGGAGTAACAGTGCAATTGTACAGATGGAACCGAAGTCCCCCTGATTTCACTAGAGCTTACTTCCCATAAAGTTTGCTTAGAATCACTGCCTATATCTACTTTCCTGCTTAGGATTTCGTGCTGATAATGGCAAGGTTGCAAGTTTGATCCCTGTATGGGACAGCTGCATATTCCTGCATTGCAGGGGATTGGACGATGATCCTCAGGGTTCCTTCCAACTCTACAATTCTATTTTCCTAAGAGTAAGCCCCACTGAACACATTGGGACTTACTTCTGAGCAGGCGATTATAGAATTGCACTGCAAGTCCCACTGAACACAATGAGATTTACTTCTGAGTAAGTGTGCATATGATCAGACTGTGCCTAACTAACTGCATGCACTGCTCCTGGGAACACTTCTGTCCAGGAGTTGGAAGGTCGAGTGCGAATTCACTAAAAATGCATATTCCCCCCCCCCTATGCTGCAACTGCAGGCTTCCCAGAGCAACAACAGATCTGCCAAAATATTGAGATTGGAACATGTCAACATGCTCTATTGTCAATAAAGTCTCAGAGCCAATGTGCTAAGGAGCCCAGTACCCAGGTAGCATTTGTTAAAAGCAAAAGATAAGCAATAATAATAATAATTTCTTTTTTCAAAAAAACAACAACAACCCAATAATGTAAAAAGGAGAGACCATGTATGAAGGAGATGTTTTCACTGGATGGAATGAAAAATCAATGTCCACTTTGGGAGGCAAGAAGGGACTCTGAAGGTGCAGAAGACGAAGGAGGTTGGTCCTCCCACTTGGCCCCCATTCATCTCCTGGTGTTGATTTTGAAGATAGATTGTGCTTTCCCCCCTCCCTCCTCTTCTGGATGCAGGCAGGTGGCTGTGAGAGGCACAGTGCATTCCCTGCCCCCAATTACTCTGCCTGTGCATCGTAATTGGCACCCCCAGCTTTCTTCAGCTCGCTCTTGATATAATCCTCATCCAGCTCCTTGTGGTCACTGATCACAAACTCTTTGGCAAAATTCTGCAAGAGACAAAAGCAAAGCATGAGGCTCATCGAGGGAGGCGGTGCAAGCGTTTCAGTGACAGGAATTGTTCTGTGCCTGAGATTAGGGTAAGGGTCCCCACCCCTATCCTTAACTCAGTGCCAAGGAATGTGCATCGCATGCAAAAGGTCCCAGGTCCAATCCCTGCCATCTCCAGGTAGAGCTAGGAGTGTCCCTTGCCTGAAACCCTGGAGAGCTGCTGCCAGTCAGTGTAGACCATACTAAGCCAGATGGACCAATGGTCTGATCTGGTATAAGGCAGCTTCCTATTTTTCTGTTATGTTGCTGGACTGCAACTGATATTGGGAGTATTCTCTATAGTGGCACGATGGCTGAGAAATGCCCTTCCCTGGCTGATGTGGCCTGATGGGTTTCTGGTGCCAGTTAAATCCGTATCCTAGTATTTATTATTTATTTTCTTATAAATAAACTGCTTAGCATTTTAAAAAAAACTCACAAGCATTTGTACAATATTTCAGGTATGTTGTTTCTCACGTTCCTGATTAAAACATTGTTTGATCTCCTCCCACACTTCCTCATCTGGACCCCCAACCACCACAATGTCCTCACAGGACTTATGACACTTGTCTACACTGATGAGCAGTGACTCTCCAGGGTTGCAGACAGGGATTTGTCCCTGCCCTACCTGGAGATGCCGGAGATTGAACCTGGGACCTTCTGCATGCAAAACAGATGCTGTACCACTGAGCTATGGCCCTTGCCTCTTTCTGACCTTGCTTCATGTAATGTGGTTTCTTGCCTTACAAGCCCTGCCAGAGACTTCTGGTTGACTACCATGGGAAGCAGCATGTGGGACTAGTTGTGAGACTTGATTGGATCCAGCAGGGCTCCATTCTCATGTTCATTGGAGCATCAGAAGCTACAAGGACACCAGGCAGGGTGGTCATGTCAGTTTCCCTGGACCATCGCTCACAGCTTCTGGTGAAACCCTTCCCCTCTGTTTGATGCTCAGACATTGTTTCTAGCTCCTCTTAAATTCCAGGCATGAGACACGCATTCTGAGGACAAGAGCCTCTCAGCTCGCCTCTCTGCCCCCACCTCTCTGTGTCCCCCCCATCCTGACCTCGGCTGTGCCCCAGGAATGAATTGCCGCCTTTGTGTTTGTTCCAGAGCGTATGGGCACCACAAACAAGCGCGGCCATTTATTTTAGGCCAGGAGGCCGGGACACAGCAACAACCTGAATCGCTTCACAGAGACAACAGCAGCAGCAGCAGCAGCAGGCAAAGTCTGTGCAATGAAGTGGAGAAGCCGACGGCAAATGTTCCGTCCGAAGTTCTCATTTGATCCATTGACTGCTGCAATGAATCAGAATTGCTAAGGGACCCCACGGTTCCTTAATCTGGAAGTCTTGTTTCTTTTTGAGGGGGGGCTGTTAAGAACATGTGCAAATGCCACATTCTGAATGAGAAAGGGGTCTGTCCAGTGTATACAAGCACAGCTTCGCTGGACTTCCTGTTTCCTGCATTCTGTCGAAACAACAGCTATGTTAAACAAGCTCTGGTGGCATCACCAGTAGCAAAAGTGGGTGCCATCAAGTGTGTAGAAACCTGCGGCTTTTGCATGGCTGGAATATCATCTGCTGGCCAGATGATTACTGCGCCTACTTTTCTTCTGGCCTCATCCACCACTGACAAGCACCACCTGGAAGGTTGCCCTTCGGGCTAAAAGAGGTTCCCCCATTCCTTCTCTAGGCAGATTTCCATAGGGATTGTATGCTTTGACTATTCCAAATAAATAAATAAATATAAGTTCTTGGGCACTCTGCAGCTTTTTGACTGAAGTTGCTGAAGGGCCCTTAAGATATCACATTATGTTTTTTACCGCTGGTCCCATAAGTAGTTGAGTGGCAAATGGAGACAGGGCCTTGTTGGTGGTGGTGCCATGGCTGTAGAATGATCTTTACAGGGATCCTCAACCAGCACTGACTCTTGAGAACTGGAGAATATAAACATAGGAAGCTGCCTGATACAGAGACAGACTTCATCTAGTTCAGTACTGTCAACACTGACAGACAGCAGCTCTCCAGGGTTTCAGATGGGAGGAGGGTTTCTCCCAGCCCTACTGGGAGATGCTGAGAACCAAAACTGGGACCTTTTGCATGAAAAGCAGGTGCTCTAACCACTCAGCTACAGCCCTTCCCCTTACATGTTTATTGCTCCAGACTTTTAACAGATATTATGGTGGTTTCTTGTTTTATTGCTACAGTTTGCTGTTTTGCAGCTGGTTTCACTTTAGTCATATTGTTGCTTTATTTGTTACACTTGATTTTACTTTCTTTTAAACGATTGGGGTATTTAATGCCTCTGTTGTTTTTTGGAAATGTGTGTATATATATATATAGTTTCTTTACCTCCCTTCACCCTTGGATCACAAGGGTGGTTTACAAACATATACTGTTAATTCCAAAATATTGGAAGCTGAAAGTTGCCCCTGGTGTGTTTAAAAGAAATAATGACAAGTTGTCTTGTGCTTATTAGCAACTGCAGCGGATCCTGTGGGTGGATGAACTCCCATCAGGAAAGGATTAGGCACACACACCACTGTTTTCCTGTTTCCGTCCAACAGTCAAACAGGAGGCCGTTCCTATATCCTAGTTAACTATTAAAAGCTGCTCGCTTTTTAATTAGTTTGGACTGAAAGCACAGCCCTTGGAGCCTGCACCCAGTCAGATAAAATTATCAGGGGTGTTTCCAGGCTTCTGGAATCAAAGGGCCATGACTCAGTGGTAAAGAAAGAGGGAAGCCTGGTTACCTTGCAATTTGCTCAAAGGCACCGGATTTAACCTCAGATCAGATGGACCTTTAGTTGGCTGCAGGGACACAGCCAACCTGGCACCCTCCAAATGTTCAGGACTATGGCTCCCATAATCCCTGGCCACTGGACATGCCGGATGGGGTTGATGGAAGTTGGGAGCCCAACAGGACTGAGGGAAAAAAGACTCCTGCCTGAGACCTGGGAGAGCTGCTGCCAGTCAGTGTAGACAACACAGAGTTAGATAGACCAATGGCTTGCCTCTGTGTAAGACAGCTTCCTGTGTTCATATGACAGCACAAGATTGGCCAAGTGACACTCACTGGTTTGCCCAGAACAATCCAGGAAAGATGGAATTGTGTGCAGTCATGTTAAATACATAGTAAGGACATCTGTCTTTTGAAATCTGAATTTATCTTTTAAAAATTGCATCCTGGGGGGAAAAATGCATCCAAAAAATACATACAACAAAAAAACACAATAAAATGACATAAGACAATAAAAGACAATAAAACATAAGCTGTGTTCACCTGTAACACCAAGCCGTGGTTTAGCCAACACATTATCCTTCAGATGGAATTGACTACAAATTCCATCATCTCTGTCCAAGGCTGATGGGAGTTATAGTCCACAACATCTTGATGTCACCACATTCACTACCCATGGTTTAGCAATATAAGATGTGTTACAGCGGGTCTGCACCTTTCGTCCTCCTCTAGTGTGGTCACAAGCTTATCATGATATATGAACTGGGATAAGTATTAAATGTGGCTAGTGGAAGCAAGCCAACCACAGTTTGTGAAGCTGGGTTTTTTACTAACTGTAGCTAAGATTAGCCACAGTTTAGGGTCCGGCCGTCACATTAAACTGTGGTTAATTCATCTCCTTCTCATGGACCTGGTAGAGAAGGGGGGAAGGAGGGAAGTATGCATGCCTGTGGCTTAATGCTAAACCATAGTTTGGCATTATGCACATTACCAGGCCATGGTAAGAAGCAGCAAATAAAGTAAATTAAATACCATATTTTTCCATGTATAAGACGCCCCAATTTGGGGGGCCCCTCCAAATTAAGAAAACACCCCCTCAGCACTACCCGTGTATAAGACGAGCCCCAATTTTAAACCTAGTTTTTTGGTTAAAAACAAACAAACAAACCCTAGTCTTATATACAGAAAAATATGATACATTTTGGAGACTAAAGGAGAATGCCAAGGAGATGTAAAATTCAACATTGTCAAAGACAAGATACTCCAAGTTGCCAATATAGCTCTAGCCTCCTCAATTTGACTGTCAAGCCAAATGCTCCCCACAAAGCATGGAGAAGGGAGCAAGGGGAAATGGATACACTTTCCAGGACCTGGAGGTCCAAGGGGGCCCATTACCAAGGGAGGGAACATCAAAGTTAATATGTAGATCATGCATGAGGATGTTCATGCAAACGTATCCCCTTACACATATGTAAATACAGGCTGCTGTGAAAGGCACACGAGCAGGGATACTACTACCACTATTTTAATTTTTATTATTTTTAAAATTTATATACCGCCCCCTTCATCCAAGGGTCGCGGCGCGGTTTACGGTAAAGAAACACAACAATACAATGACTAATATTAGTAATAGTTAAAACTTGCCTGTACTACTTCTTTAACCAAAGTCTTGTCCGTCCCAGTTTTGGCTCTCTGCAAACCACTGACACTCTCACCGATCCATGTGATCAGGGCAAACTTGACTCTCTTGCTCATGGCATCGCCAGTGGTGAATCGGACGAAGCCAAACAACCGAATGTCATCTTGATGGGGAGGGGGGGAAAAATGAAAGAAAGGTTACAAAGCTGGTGGAATAAAATAAGACTAGCTGAAGAAGGTGTAACCCAACAGCTTGCAAACGCAACGAGCCTGGACCCAGGATACCTTAAGGCAGGGACTGGGGGAGGGGGGAGAGGAATGACCTGTGGCCCTCCAGATGTCAGACTCCAACTCCCATCAACCCCAGCCAACATGTTCAACAGCCTGGGGTGATGGGAGCTGGAGATTCCACAACCCTTCCTTAAGGATTGCCTATTGCTCCATGAATCTATCAAAGTGCTAAGCTCCTCTTTGGAGGCTCCGTTTTCTGGTTCTGACACCATCTGAATACAGTACATGATGTCAGGGCTATCTTTGCCTGGGGGTGCAAGGGGTGCGGGGCACCCAGGCACTGAATTCTGGGGGGTGCCCGGCACCCGCCGCTGAAGCCACCTAAGCTCTTAACTATCTACCTGTTATGAAATAATAAATAATTTTGAACAAGCTAGAAAAACAAAATACATATATACCTAGGTATTACCAAAATGTATACCTACTGTTTCACTAAAGGACTTTTGACTCTGTGTGCTCATTTACCAAAGATGCGCCAGCGGCGGCACTTTTCATTCACAATGGCGTGTTTAAATTTCATCACTTACAGTTCAAATTCGTTTAGAGAAATCATTTTTTAAAAAATGTTTATTTTCGCTAATTGTCGGCATTTTCTTTGACTAGCTACTTATACTTAGGGCTCTAGTACACATGACATAAGCATAATAAAAGTTAATTTGGGGGCTAAACTAAATTTGGGGGCGCTGGGCGGATCTTTGTACCCCGGCGGCGCATATGCTAAAGACGGCTCTGCATGATGTGTCACAAGTGGAACTGTAGCTCTGAGAGGGAAATTAAGAGTCCCCCGGATTTTTTGGGTCGGGGGAGCAATGTGGATTGAATGTGCACGATGCGGGACTTCCGGTGAGGTCGCCATCACGGGTGGTCGTGGGTTGCCTCGGCAGCGAGGCGACCCAGTCCAGCCCAGGGGTTGGAGCCCCGCTACCGCTAAGCGGGGCTCCGGTGAGGCGCGGGAAGAGCGTCCCGCACCTCGGGCTCCCCGGCGGGCCCGCTAAGCAACGTACCCTTCCCTCGTTCCCCCTGTAAAGGGGGAGTGGGGGTGAAGGGAGCGCGGAGCTGGGCCATTAGGGGACATGCCCCAACCGGGCGGAAAAGCGGCGAGTGCTGGCCGTGATGAGCGACAACGTTCTCCCTGCAGAAGATGAAAGGAAATGAAGCCCGGTGGTTGTGAGTACTTGATTGGATTAATTTGTGGACTTAACGATCCGGGAGGTTTCAGGGAAAGGAAGCCTGCCCCCCTCCCTTCGGTGGCAAGAAAATAACGGTTTTTGAGAGACTGCTGCTACAATGATGGTTATATTGTTTTGTCTTTTTGATAAGTGAGACTATTGAAATTTCCCTTTGGGGAGGAAGATGATGGAAAATATCCCTTTTTAAAGTTGTGGTCTTTACGCCCCGGTTTCGGGGAAAATGGCTGCGAAAGCTTGAGTTGGAGTGGAAAATTACTGGCATTAAGATGGAGAATCATTGAAATAGAAACTGAAATTTGACACCTATGCCTGCTTCTACCATGTTGGGCTTTGTTTTTGAGCTTGCTTTGAACTCTGGATTAACTGATGAACAAAGGATTACTTTTTTGAGACTGGAACTGCTTAACCAGAAACTGATGGTCTTGAACTGGGGCATGAAGAAAAATGTGCTTCCCACAGAGGAGACCTTTCAGGTGATTGATTCTATGGAAGAGAGCCTTGGCAAAGAGCTGAAGGGGATGATAGAAGAACGGAGAGAGATGGCTTGGCGACTCCGGGGAAAAGAAACGTCCTTTGGGGGTGGCAGGCCCGGGACGGTGAAGATTGTTATATCCAGCCGTCGAGGTGAGAGCTCGGGAGTGATGGGCAAAAAATTGAGATGTCTACAAATAGAAGAAAAATGCAGTATTGAACCGGAGAAGCTGGAAGAAGATCAATTGTGTACCCTGATGCTCGAGGCAAGGACTGTCATGGACTACGTCTGGATCTGTGGACTTATAAGAGTGGTTCCGGTGTAAGGTGGAGAAGGACAATGGTTAGAGGGGGGATAGGGTGAACTGTATTAAGCGTAAAATATAAATGGTCTGTTATGGTAACCTGAAATCGGTGTGTCAAGATACTAAGTCTTTTTAAATAAGAAAGGGGATATTTTGAAAAAATTTTTGTTATTAGCAGCAGTTTAAGGGAAAGAAGAAGTTTGTTTTGATGTGATACAAGAATAATACGTTAAGATAGAAAGTTTTGCTATGAATTGTCATGAAGTTACAATATGATTTGATTTTATCCAAGATAGAAGTGAGATATAATTGTAAATTGAAAATAAGATTTTGAGAGGTTTGTTTAGATTTGAATTTTTTTGTTTAAATGAATTTAATTTTTAGAGAGGTGAAGTTATTAAAGTAGAATCTGGATTTGAAACCGAAGGAGAGAAGGCAGGGGAAGTCAATTGTAAAGATTCGAAACAAGAATTTTTTTTGTGTGTGTGTATGTAAACAAGAAGAAGAATCTTGGTTATGTTTGTATTTGTCTGGTATAATTGTGGGTGGTTGATTGTTTGGGTAGATGTAGGTGTGGGTGTGGGATTATTCTTTGTTATGAAAAATACCAATAAATTCTTTATAAAAAAAATGAATGTGCACGATGCGGATGTGCACTTGTGTGCAGTGTAGCCTACAAAGAGCCACATCTTTTTTCCCTCTAGCCACACCCACCAGCAACATGCAGCCCACGGAAAGCTTCCCACAAGGGAATGTGGCCCTCGGGGTTAAAAAGATCCCCCACCCCTTTCCCAGAAGGTTAGAAACCAAAGGTTTGTGTGACAGCCTCTTGCAGAAACGTAATATACACAGACACACTTCACATATTCGAAGGATGCTGCAGACCCTCCTACCTACCTCAGTGCCATCATATGCAAGTCTACTTAGCAGTAAGTTCCATTGGTTTCAATGGGGGAAGGACTGCAGTCTCAGCCTTCTTCTTAAACTCACTCTAAATTCCTAATGGAAGCCTCTCCCCCCCCACCTGCCCCACACACCCTGTACCAGCTTCCTCCCCACCAGCCCTTAAAGGAGTTTAATTCAATCTTCCACAGTTGGCTGGCATTTCTGCAATGCTTGCAACAAAGTGTTTTTGTAAGAAAGCAACTTCCCTTTGAAGGAGGAAACGCCACTGTCATCATGCAAAAAAAGCAGGCAGGGTGGGGGTAGGTAAGCCACTTTCCTTGCCAGGTAGCTGAAAATGCATTTCCTTGCCAGGTAGCTAAAAATGGGAAGTCTTGCAGATAATGCCAGGATGAATGGACCCAATGCAGGCTGCCTTCCCACAGCAGTTTACAATATTCACTTTTCAAGATGTTTACCTAACTCTGAATTTCCACATTCTGTTTGAGCTTCCAGAGAACATAATGGGCACATCTAGCGACATAGTGAAATACAGCACGAGTTTAGCACTCATTTATGTGTTCTTCGCACACAGATTTTATCTGGGAACGAAAACAGAAATGAGCATTAAACTAGCACGATTCCTTTCAGAAGTTAAAAAAAAATCCTCACATAACAAACCTGGGTTAGGCGTTGGTTGTGCTTTAAATATTTGGGGTGTGTGGATCAGCCCCAAGTCTCATCAGCAAAAGGCTCTTTTGCTACTAATGAGCAGGCATTGTTCACATCCACACACCCCTCACAGAGCTACAATTCACTTAACAAACTATAGTTCCCAGGATTCTTTCAAGGAAGCCATGCACTTTAAATGTATGGTGGTGATGTGACCAGGAGACTTACAGGGCAGTGTGTCTTTACTCAGAAGTAAGTCTCACTGCATCCAATGAGGCTTACCAGGTACTTAGTCCCTAGCGGATGAATTGAGGATTGCATACTAGTGACATCTAAGGAGACCCTTTGGAGCACCAATGGGGCTGCTTTGGACATGAGCGAGTAACCATGCAATTCACACCTAAAAGACACACAACTTAATCAGCTGTTCCAAAGTTCATTGCTCACTTATCAGTAGGTGGCAGTCCCCCCACCCCAAACTGGTTTCCTGACTGGGCAGGTCAATTCTCAACCACCCAGAATCACGATTTATTCCAATAAGGCTGAAATACTCTAGTGTAGATGTAGCCAATGTGGTACCCTCTGGACTAGAGTTTCCATAATCCCTGAACACTGGTTTTGCTGCCTGGTACAAGTTGGAGCCCAACATCTGGAAGACATCAAATGGGCTACCACTGTTCTAGTGCCAGGACAGAGAAAAATATATAGTGCCATCTTAAGGTGGTTTACTTGGAAGTAAGTGCCACTATGTTAAATGGGGCATACTGCCAAGCAAGAGTAGCTAAGATTGCCGGCCTGGTGATTTACAGAAGATCAGGCAAGCATTTCTCACTCTAAAAGGTTAACAAAAGCAATAACTAATACTGTACTAATAAATCAAACTGCTAAAAGAAATGTTGGAGGAAAACCAGGCGTGGACTTTTTGTGTGAAAGGATTGAGAGGTGGTTCAGAAGTATATTGATGGTGAATTGTAAGTGTATGTACCTCCCGTCCACACCAGCCTCTATTTTACACTGGTTCTGGTTGGTGGAGGGCGGGTCCTAGTAAAAAAACAAAATAGCTGCCCACCTCTGATATAGTACCATCCTGTACCATTGCTTGGGAGGGCTGTACTCGTTTTTACAGGCATAAGATTATATTGTTGCAGCCTGCCCTGGGACCTTGTAGTCAAAGGCAAGTTAAGAGATCTGACAAAGAAATAAACGTTTTAAATAAAGCGTGTGCGCGTGTGCCTTTACATTTACATGTTCATGGTAACAGCAACATGTCTGAGAAGAAGGCCTTGCAATTAGAGATTTTGCATTTTACAAAGAATCAAAACCCAATTCCAGATGGCCACTGGGGAAGCAGAGGAACAAGTGAAATGGCATCTGCCTGACAGCCTAGGGAGGTGCATTTTGCAAAGGCAGAGAGAAAAGGAGGGGGTGGAGGTGGGAAATGATTTGCAGGCAGACAGGAACAGCCTGTCAATGAGAAACGCAACCACAATCACTGCCATAAGGAGGGTTCATCTTGCTTCTTCTTCTTCTTCCTTCCTTCTTTCTTTCTTACAGTCTTACCCTTTAAAGTAAACATGAAAAAGAGAGGCTGGCAGTAGAAGCAGAAGTTAGGAGGAGATTAGAAACCGAAGGGTAAACCATTAACCCTTGCATATTTTCCTCCTGCCAAAAGCTTTCCGCTGCTAGTCATTTTGGAGTGGGAGAGGATCCTCATCAAGCCACACAGCCAAAGATCTTAGCTAGTCATTTCGGAGTGATTGAGGTCTGCTGGGCTTCTTGAGCCAGCATCAAGGACACCGCTAGGCCCTTAGAAGACCAGAGGGCACAGGACCATGGCACAAATTTGCATACAATTTGCACAGGTTCTTTTATACATACGGACACTAAGTTTAGATTGACTTTCAGAAGTCACCGTAAAACTTTTAAAAAATAATAATAATAAAGGAGACAGAAGTGCCAGGAGTACCAGGGCCCATGTGCCACACCCTAACAATATCCCTGACCTTCTGCTGAACTGGCCCACTTGGCTGGCAGCAGCTGAATATCCCCTAAAATGGTTGGCCCAAGTAACTGACAGACCAGCACCTCTCCCAGTACTTGCCAGCCCACCAGTTCAGTTCTGTGGAGGGAGCCCTCTTTGTGGTCAGAGCCCTGGACACTGCCCAAGGGCGATGGACCAAGTGAAGGCTTTCTTGGTTGTGGCACCCTCTTTGTGGCAATGTATTGCTGGAGGTGCAGCTCTTCACTCAGGGCTTTGGGTCACTGTGCTGGTATGGCAGAAATCATAGAATTGTAGAGTTGAAAGATACCCTGAGGATCAGGAAATCTGCAGCTGTCCCTTATGGAGATCAAACCTGCAACCTTGCCATTATCAGCATCATTCTCTAACCAGCTGAGCTATCCAGTACCTAAGGAGGTCAAAAAGACCGCTGGCTGATTGAACAGTCTATGAAGTTGAAATTATCTGGGTGATTTTTGTTTTTGTTTTATTTATTTTTTACTCTTAGCTTGGCTGGTTTTTAGTTGTGTGTATTATCTATTTTATGCTATTATTTGTGAACCACTTCACTTTTCTTTTTTGAAGAGCAGTACAGAAATGAAATAATTAACAAGCAAACTTCTGTATGAGAAGCTTCTTCCAATGTCCCAGCTAGTTAAAACCCTTAGTACCGCTTGAACTCAATGGGACAAGTTAGGAACATAAAGAGAGTCCTGCTGGATCAGGCCAATGGTCCACCTAGTTCCGCACTCTGTTCTCACAGTGGCCAACCGGACGCCCCTGTGGGAAGCCCATGTCTAGGTCTCCCATCCACGCTCCCCAGTATATATTGATAGTGCAGGCACTATGCAGCAGTAATCATGACTAATGGCCATTGATAGCCTTATCCTCCAGGAAGTTGTCCAACCTCCCTTTAAAGCCATCCAATTCAATGGCCATCCAACATCCAATAGGAGTAAATGCCATAATTTAACTATGCACTATATGAAGAAGTATTTTCTTTTCTCTGTCTTGAATCTTCCAACATTCAGCTTCATTGACTGTCTCTAAGTCCTAAGTAATACATGACTTAGTGCCTGCAGAAATCAATGAGTTGACTTAAGGTCAACTAAGTTAGTCTGGATCCAATGCAACGAGTCTCACTCCCAAGTAGGTGAGGGAAGGTGTGGCAGGATGACTGTTTTTTAAATGTATGGGTTTTTTTTCACTCATTTGAAAAGCTTTTAATCAAATGAGCCTTGCAGCCAGGCCAACCTCCCTCTCAAACAGAGAATCATAACTATCTGCTATAGCTCAATAAAGTTGGCCAAAAAATACGCCTTCTATAAGAATACAGCTTGAATCTGGAGATGTCAAGCGATGGCTAATCCACGTCCTTTATTTTTTTAAATGTGCCCTATAAAATCAGATCTTTTCCCACTTAGTGACCTCATTTTTAACCTCAATTATAAGTACATTAAAGTGTTATTTTTACAAAAAGTGGATGGTGGAAAGGCATTGAAGGTTATCGCAGACGTTTCTGAAATGCACCCTTCCCTAGTTTCAAAGTGGATTGATGGCTCACAGATGCCGTTATTAATGCTGCCTCTGGAGGGATGCCATCCCTCATGGACCAAAGGGACCAGGCTCAAAAGCCTTGAATTAAATCCTTAGTTAAGGCTCAAGGAGCCCACAGAGAGACGTCCAGGCCCCGCAAGACGAGTTCTTGAAACAGGATGGGGTTGATTGCACATTAGCTTCAAACACATTCTAGCCATTTCCTTTATTTTTTAGGGGGAGGAGGGGGAGGGAACCCATCTGAAAGCCACCGGAAAGACAGATGCTGTGCATCTGAGAGGCATGGATGTAACATGCTCCGAGAAGGAGAATGCAAGAGCCATCTTCAAATATCTAAAGGGCTGTCACATGGAACAAGCTTGTTTTCTGCTGCTCCAGAGGATTCAAAGTACAAGAAAGGAAATGCTAACTAAAGATTAGAAAGCTGGCAGGAAGAGCTGTTTGACAGTGGACTAGGCTACCTCAGAAGAGGGTGGACACTCCTTCACCAGAGGTTTTTAAACAGAGGTTGGATGGCCATCTGTCAGGGATTCTTCAGCTGTGCTTCCTGCATTGCGGGGTTTGGAATAGATGTCCCTTAGGGTCCCTTCCAACTCTACAAGCCTCTGATTTTTCATTGTAGCACATGCTATACCTAATGGCCTGACCCAGGAGTGCCTAACTTTTAGTTTGGGGGTCTACTTTGACCACCACCCCAATTCCCCCCAAAGAAAAAAACAGTAAAGTAGGTGCAGGACAGTATCCAATGATTTCTGGCTGTGCCATGGGGAACTTCCCCACTCTCTCCTCATGCATGGTTGGGTGTGTGTTGAAACTGCCCTCCTGCACCATGGCAAAATTGGCATCTGTTACTCTACCCACTTTGCCACTTGCTCCATCCACCACCAGCATCTGGACCATAGCAGGTTACCTAGAATCGGAATGAAAACGTTTCCTCACAGCAAACACACAGCATTTGGGGGCAAATCCTCCTTGCAAACGTTGTGCTGTTTGTCTCTGTTCATGTGAACTGAGACCCCATAAGAAGGGGGTGACACCCCTTCCAAAGTTTATTGGGCTGGGGAAGGGAGGGGGAAACCCAACCCCCTGCCTGAATAAACAGATGCATATGAAGCTATTCCTCAAAAGATTCATACAAAGTCATTCATTCTCTGACAAAGCCACACATATTTTCTGCTTTCCTGCTGAGCCATTCTGCTTCTGCTTTGTTATTCTAAATCTAAAGACAAGCAGGAACCACTGACTGCCTCCCAGATGGGAAAAAAGAGCCAAACACAATGTACAGCTCTGCAAATAAACAGAGGAAGTTAATAAGGAAATTGTTCAGGCTCAAGATGCAATACTTGGAGGTTGGGATAATTTTGTGGGCAAGTTTGCTTCATGGTGCAAGTGTTCCCCCCTTCTGCAAGCAATATGAAGTTCTGTGAAGACTTTGGAAAAGGGAGAACACTGGAGAGTGAACATCTCTTTTGCAATAATGGGTTGTATTCCAACTAAGTTTTAACTCAGAGTGGACCGATTGAAACTGATGGACCTGAGGTCACTTCCAGACAACCTGTTTATTGAATAAGCATTCTGATTTTTGTGCAGGGAGGTTAGACAATGTTGCATTCCACACTTTCCAGTACAAAAAAGGAAGCCGGTTTCTTGTGCAACACCATCCAAATCACCTATGTGAATGACTATCCCACCTGAAAAAAGTCACAATCTGGAAGTGCCCTACATTAAGTCTCATGCCCATGAATTTCAGTGGGTCTGCTCTGAGTACAAGCATCGTATACAACTCCATTTTCCTACAAACATGTAGGCTGAGTAGGTATTATGATGCTGTAGAAGGAAGCACACAGTTGAACCAGGCGGCTCCCAAGACCACATCACCTCTGTTGCCCAACCTGCAAATCCAAATCAGTTTTCTCCCAGCCAAATCAAAGATGCTGTGACTCAGTGATCCTTACGTGTGTGTGTGTGTGTGTGTGTGTGTGACTCAAACAAAACAGCTCATTCCTCCTTGCAGACTGATGTGACTGATACAAAATCCCTATTCTGGTGTTCACAAATGTTCTGGCTCCACCCACGTCGTCCTTCACAAGTTGGAGGGTGGCTGCAGTGGAGAAGCCTCCCGTCACTCATGGTGTCTCCCTGCACATTTTTGAACCCCAGTCTTATAAAATGAGTAGGGGGAGCCTCTGCAAGTACAGGCTGTTCCCTGTTTCAGCTCGCTGCCCTCCAAGTTGTGTAGGATGACTGGAACAGCAGGTGGGGAGCAGAGCTAGCAGGCACACACCTGCTCTCTCCCCAGCACTCTGAGCCACACATGAGCACTTGCACAGGGCTCTAGATAAAGAATCCTCTGGACTGTCTGTTCCAATTTCACTTTTCTCTGCAAAGCAAAACATTATTCTTTCTTTCCATTTTAGAGGTCTTGGTGCAATGTGTCTTGGTATCTACTCAATATTGTAGGGCTGAAGGTGCTCAGGGGCTGAATGCGCCCCACTAGGCCTCTTTCCCTGGTCCTCAGAAATGCCCCCAGGCCACACCCCTCACAGTCCCCCAATGGCTTCTGCATGGTGGAATGTGTCCTTGAATTCTGATGATGTCTCTTGCTTCCCTGGATGGAGGAGAAAGAGGGGTGTGTTGCATGTGCCTAGAAACCAGCCTACTGTACAATTTCCATTGGTTGATGTGCTCTCATTTGCCTCTGGCCCCCTCCCACCCCTGGCATGTGGCCCTTAGAAGGTTGCCCAGAAGGCTGTGAGGCCCTCTGTTCCACATTTATATATAAAAAGCCCCCTGGAAGCAGGTGACCCAAAAATTCATATAAGTGCCATTGACATGCTCTCTAAGACTGCATCCAGCTATATTTTAAGACACAAGTCTTTCAAGCATACAAAGCAACTTGTCTGAATCACTTCCTCAAGATCTTGTGGGCCCAACATTCCAGCTACCTGTAAATAGTATCTGAAGGACTGCCTTCTCTTCTATATGCTCTAGGTACCCTGGAGTTATTAAATAAACCAAATTAATAACACTAATATTAATACAGGTGCATCTGCTGAAGAGCAGGGACAGGGCCTTTTCCATGTGGTGCCCTGGTCATGCAATAGCTGCACAGAAATATTCATTTAGCATTAACCAATCTATCTTTTATATGCCAACTCAAAATTGACAAAGGGCTCGTCCACACTTCCGCTTGTCCCAGAGCTTTCCTCCAAGAAAACCCGCTCTTTACTGCTGAATTGGAAGAAACGTCAATGGGGTTTTCAGCAGATTGACGTTTGCTCGGATTCAGCAGTAAAGAGCAGTTTTCCTGGAGGAAAGCAGTGGGACAAGCAGAAAACCTCTCAGGTTCTAGACACAGGACAAGCAGAAGTGTGGACAATCCGCTGGTTTCTTGAGCATCTTATAGATAATTGTGTTACCCTAATTGCTATCCCATTGCTTCTGCCATTTCTTTTACTGGATTGCGTAGCTGGATAGATTTTAGGTTTTTTGTTTCTTTATTAAAGAAATGATATTATAAATATTTTATAAACTATTTTATTTCTTTTATAAACAGTTCCTTATTTCTTTTATAGTTTCTTGTTCATTTTATAAGCAGTTCAAACCTATGCATGTTTACTCAGAAGGAAGTTCCATTGCACCTAGTGGGCTCTGCTTCTCAGCACTGCAGCAATATCTTGGTTTTATAAGCTTACATGGAGGCGTGGTAACAGGAAGTTGGGGTATAAATGTATGAAATTATTTTTATTTTAAAAAGTTGCAGTGTGTTTCATTTTCAGAGCTTTCTCTTGCTCCAGAATCCACCAATACCACAAAATATTCACACAAGAGCTCCATGTATGCACAGATGCACAAAGAGAGGGAACGTGTGCTTAGGACTTTGATGGTGCTTTCAACAGAGGGAGCTAGCTGCTCCATAAGGACACAAGGGATGCAACACGCAAGCAAGAAGGTATAACCTCCTTAAAAAAATCCAGCCCAAAACATAAAAGCCCACCATTCTCCAGCCTCTTGTAACAAAGCTTATTTCCTTCTCCTTCCCAACTAATTTTCCTTTTATGGCATTTCTTCTTAGATTGTAAGCCTGAGGGCACCACTGTCTCTTTCTCTCTCTTTTTACTGATTCATAAGATTCTGGGAGACTGGGTGTGTGTGTGCATGGTCAGGATTTTTAAAAAATCGAATAAATCAATAAAATGGATGGATTGCTGAATTAATTAATAAAACAAATTTGGGATTCTGCATTGCCTTTTTATCCCCAAAAGATTGCTGGCTCTTGGATGAAACTATAACTTCAAAAAGACCAAAAAGAGAGAGAGGAGGGGTCCCCAATGGAAATAAGTCATGAAAGCTGCCATCATTAGTTTGAAGTTTTGTCTGTGTGTGTGTGTGTTTAAAACAAAACTCCATTTGCTTTACAGTTTAATTGCATTATTAAGATGTTCCCCCCTACAAGATGCCCCTAGTAAAGAGAGCTCACCATTTACACTCCAGCAATGAAAAGAAGAACATTTCCTGAAGAAAGGAAGAAATTGCTCTTTGAGGGGGGGAGGAACCCCCTCCCCAACTCAAGCCAAGGGTGAAACAAAAGAGGGATTAGCTGAATGAGATCATTCCACTGGGCTGCTTAGACATCCAGGGTGAGATCATGTAAAAAGCCAGACATTCAAACTATCTTGAAGGAATGAGACATTTGGGGGATGTAAAAACCATTTGCAATCCACAGCTCACCTCATTCAGCCTTTTGTATTCCTTTCCCCACCCCCAACCCCATGAGGTCATCTTCGGAAGAAAGTACATCTGCCCTCTTCTTACCTGTGCATTCCCTGATGAACTCCTCATAATCGGCTCCATGGTGCCCTGGGACGATGGTGGATCCTTCGTACTTAAACGTCACCCTTGGAGAAGTGGGGGGGGGGGGGGAGAGAGAGAGCATCGTAAAAGATGTGTGGGAGGTCTTTGCATTTTGACTCTATGAAAAAAAAATTCTCTCACACACACACACACTGTACCACACACTAGACACGGGGGTGGGGAAATGAGTAATGCGATTCCCAACTTCCAATCTTCCCCATCAGTGTATAAGCGGCCTAATGCTAACCTCTGGGGCATTAATCACAACTGCATGCTTTTTGCCAGTGATTATATCCACCGGTCAAGGATATGGGCACATGAAGCAAGGCTGAAGTCCACGGGCATCTGCTTCAGTCTTTAAGCCAAGGGGTGTGGTACTGCTAAAGCTTAAAGCTTAGAGATCGCTCCCCCCCCCCAAGATACCTTTCTTTTGTCTTTGTTACATTTGCACTGCTCTCTAATAGTCATTATTATTTTCACCGAAGTCTAACGCTGTGCGCCTTACCAGTTGACATCCGTGCCGTCGTCCCTCACGAGATTGTACGCCTCTCTGCACGCCTCTTTGTCGATTTTCGTTGCCATTTCTGTCGAGGAAAAACTTCTTTATGAAGAGTGGGGCGGGGTGTGTGTGTCTCCTCTCTCACGATTCCAGGGATAGTGGGCAAATGCAAAGATGGGGTCCGGACGAATTTAAATTTAATAGTAATACCGATAATGCTCCCCCTCACCGATATAGGCTTAAGATACTTGAAAAGACCCCCAAGGAGACGACCCTCTCATTCAGAGCGGCTGCTCCGATCCGCTCCCAGGAGCCGATTGGTAAAAGTCCAAAGGAAAGAGAAAGGAAAAGGTCTGCTGCTGCTGATGTAGCCGGTTGCTGCTGCCGCTGCAGTTGCTCATGCGGTCCTGCTCGCACAGCCTCGCTGAAAATGATCAGTCAGAGCAGATCCTGCTTTTAACCCCTTCGCTGCCTGGCGGAGAAGAAAGGAAGAAAAAGAAAAGCTCAACCAACCTACGTCTGGCGCGACTCTATTGGTCCTTTGTCACGAGGAGGCGCGGGGGGGTGCCCTTTCCCTCCCACCTTCTGCTCCTTTACGAAACATCCCACCCCCCTCTCTCTGAAACCGAGTGGTCTTTTTGCTTACCGCCTACTCCAGCCGGCTGTGTCTTTTCTGTTCTGCAAAGCATTGCTAGGATTTCTGTGCGGTGATGCAATAGGTTGGGGGGGGGGTGTCTGTGTCGCAAAAGACGTAGGAAGTCTTTGAAACGCATATATATGCGAGTATAAATATTCACCGACTTGGGATTTGTCTAAGTAGACCTGATGTGTTTATGTGGGTCTATAAAATTATATCCACCGAATTGGGATTTGCCTAAGTAGACCCTGATGGTTCTTAGAGCTGTCCTTTGGATGTCGTGCGGAGGTTGCTATGACAACTAACCAATCTTTGGCTGGAGCACAAAGTGTGACATGAGTTGGGGGGAGAGGATATGTGCTCTGGCGCAATCTGGGGCAGGGGTGGCCCTTGATTGTACAGGAGCCCGTTAAGCCCAATCCTTAAACTCATTCCCCCCCCCCTTATTTTTTTTTCGTAATGAATTGAACGCTAGACTAGTTTTCTGCACTGTCAACATAGGGGCTGTATCCATTCAACGAAGACCCGTTGAGAGTCATATCCCTTAACTTCAGTGAGTCTGCTCTGAATAGCACTGAATGCGACCTTTGCACATTGTCAAGAGACAAGAAGGCTTAACAATGTTTGGAATACTGACAACTAAAGAACAAAAGGCTGAAGGTATGATAAATGGCTGGTAGTTCACAGGGAAAGTGAATAGGCCAATAAACAGTGCCCTTTATCAGGAGTTGAATTTATTATAATATAATTCTCACGCAGCAGCTGCAGAAGTTATCTGAAGCTGTGGGTCTTTGTTCTGGAAAGGCTGGCCTAACCCTATGCATGTTTTCCCCCAAAGGAAGTCCCCCTCTGATCAACAAGCCTTTTTTCATAGGAGCGAAGAAGAAAGTTGCTAGAACAATTTCCTTACTCCAGCTTATTGACCACTTCCTTGCTGTGAACTTGATTGCTGTGTACTGTATGTGTGTGAGAGACCTTGGCCTGTTATTAAACTTTTTTGCTCTTGATGCCCTCCCCCAACCTCTTGACATCGGACCTTATCCCCTGAAATGTCATATTTGTTTTTATACTAAGTCTACCAGAACCTGGTGCAAAATTGCGCCTGTGGGCCACGACATTCTTACTATTTCTAGGGGATCCTTCAAAGCCATAGCTTTGGATTCAGGCCAGCTGAGGTTCAAGACAAAACCAGCTCCTGGTCTGTTGTTTTCTTACAATGGCATCACCCCCAGTCAGGGGAGGGGCAGAGGAGGCATGCCTTCTGTTAGCATCTCCAGTTAGTAATTGCTGTATTGTTTAGTCCTGCAAAGAGATACTTATCAGTCCCAGCTAGTGCCTTTAACTTAACAAAGGCTCATGTTTGCTCTGCATCCAATGTGCTCCCACTGCCGATTTGGGGAGCGATGTACACATGACATTAACCACAACCCACATCTATCCTGTATCCTGTTTTAAAATTGTTTAATGAAATGCTTCATGTGGATGTGTTTCCTACCTCCAAGCCAGCTTTGAATTGAAGAAAAGAAGCTTGAAGCTGCTAATGTGTATATGCAGCCAAAGTCTGACCCCTTCAGCTGCCTCTTCTTAACACACTTGCAGACTGTCACATTTTAGGGTGGGATTCAATCACATATCAGCAGTCTCTGGTCATGCAGTTATAGTCTGCAGAGAGGTCTTGCCTACAAACCTGCAACCCCCATAAGGCTGGACTTTTCGTGATACGGAAAGTGATGGGGGAAACGCACTGGAAAATTTGGGGTGACATGCAACATCAGCTAACCTCCACACATGTTCTCACAAACATCATCTAACCTCCCTACCAACAAATGGGGATGAATAAACAGGTCAGCTGGAAGTGCAATTCTACAAAATCCCACTTTATAGATATAAAATTACAGTCCTGAGGGGGAACAAAAATATGACATTCAGATGAATACGAATATGAGACGTCCAATCTCATAACTATACTGTATTGCGACAGGAGAAAATCATTGCAGCTCCTAGTAAACTCGGAATGGAGGTGAGATTTATATACCAGTTTGAGCCTGTGATGTGCCTGCATTATACACTGTGTTAAATTACAGGTAGGTAGCCGTGTTGGTCTGCCATAGTAAAATAAAAAATAAAAAGTAAAGAAATTCCTTCCAGTAGCACCTTAGAGACCAACTAAGTTTGTTCTTGGTATGAGCTTTCGTGTGCATGCACACTTCTTCAGATACCTGAAGAAGTGTGCATGCACACAAAAGCACATACCAAGAACAAACTTAGTTGGTCTCTAAGGTGCTACTGGAAGGAATTTCTTTATTTGTTATTGTGTTAAATTAAAACAACTTTATTGCACCTGTGTCCTGCTTGCAGGCTTCTCACAGGCCTCTGGCTGGGCACCATGAAAACAGGATGCTGGACTAGATGGGCCATTGACCTGACCCAGCAGGCTCTCCTTGTTCTTACCTTCTTAGACCAACTTAGGCTGAGTTAAAGATATTATTTGAAGTAGCATTCTCCTGCTTTGTTTCAGATGCAGCTACCTCCCCCTGCTGGTCTAGAATGTTTCTAGTCTCTATGATCCCAAAGCAGTACAAAGAGCAGGCAGAGAGGCATTAGGGGAACAGAAACCCAGGTGTATAATAATATAAGCATGACGGTTGGCATCTAGGTTGCAGCAGAGATTAGGAATCAGGCTTCCCCTCCTATCTAGCTCATTGAAATTACTGCTGCCTTGTTGTTCTGCAGAAGTTTTGATACCCCTGGGTTGAGAGAACTTGGAGACTGGGGGGCATATAAGCCCCAGAGATGATAGGGAATGGATAAACGTTTTAATGTATTTTTAATTTGTTGTTGGAAGCTGCCCAGAGTGGCTGGGGAAACCCAGCCAGATGGGCGGGGTAGAATAAAAATATTATTATTATTATTATTATTATTATTATTATTATTATTATTATTATTATGTGTCCATCTTATGGAGCCTCTCAAAAGGCTCTGCTGAAACCACATGTTTGCTTAGCAGCGGACCAATTAAGTTCAAGGGAGCTGTCTCCCTATTTATTTTTATTCATTTATTTACTGGCACACATTTGGATCCCAGGCAGTTTTCCCAAACCAGATTCACACCTGCTTAGCTTCAGCTATGTGGTGGCTTCTTGTGCCTTAAGCTCGGGACCATACCCTGGGTGTGCTTGGGATTGCAGCCACACAGTAGCAAAATCCTGAGCACATTATATCAGTAGTTTGGTGCTGTTAAGTTCACACTGGGATTTAGCTCCTGCAACCTGTGCTTAGCATTACTGTCAGACATTTGCATTTACCTGTATGGTGCATTCACATTTATGGCTCACATTGCAGGGAGGTCATTTTTGCTCTTCTACATTTAAAGCCATGTTCGTGGTGTTGTACACCACAAAGGAGGTGGGCAGGTCTTCGCCTGATGCGCATGATCTTTTCCCTGCCCTGGTTTTCCTGCCCCTGGAACTCCTATTCATGAAGGAGTTATCTGCACATGTGCAATGGCTGTCTCAAATTCACACGACATTCCTAAGGCTTAAGTTTTCTAGTTGTATTAAAGCTGTTTTGAGAGGCCCCCCACTATCTGCACTTTCTAGAAACAAATGAAGACCTTTTTGGTCTAACAGGCTTTCCCAGCTGGATAACTGGGTCTTTACCACAAGTGTCTACCTGTTCCGGTTTTAGTCTTGTTTTAAATGTATTTATTGTTCTTGGGTTTGTTTTTACTGTTTTTCATAAATCACATTGGGGTATGGTTTTATTTAATAAATCAGTAATAATAATAATAATAATAATAATAATAATAATAATATACTGAGGATAGCTCAGTTGGCAGAGCATGAGACTCCTAATCTCAGGGTCGTGAGTTTGAGCCTGTTGGGCAAAAAGATTCCTGCCCCAAAAGGAGGTTGGACTAGATGACCCTTGTGGTCCCTTCCAACTCTATAATTCTATGATTCTAATACAGTATAATAATAATCCTGGTGGCATGGGAAAGTTTTCAGCAAGCATTTGAAGGTGGAAACAGAAGGCGCCTGCCAATCTCTCTTGGAAGAACATGCCACAGGACTGCGTTGTTGTTGTTGTTGTTGTTGTTGTTGTTGTTGTTGTTGTTGTTGTTGTTGTTGTTGTTGTTGTTGTTAAGAAACAGTGAAAAGCTCTTCCTTGGCTGCAAACAGACGCTCTTTTGCCTCTACCCTCCTCCAAGGCAAAGGAGAGAGGCGCCTTCCGCTCGCTGCTGCAGCCTGAGCGGAATTTCAATGCCCGAGGGAGACCTGACCTCTTTGCTGCAGCAGCAGCGAGATCAGATTCCCTCCGCGCTTTGCTCGCTCCCGACTTGGCGGAGAGGCGCAAACCCGAGTTAGCCCCACCCTATGTGCCAACCTCCTCCTCCTCCTTTCCTCCCCTCTCTCTCATTGGCGCGCTCCCCTTTCAATCTGGGCAACAGTTCCTGGATGATTTAAAAGAGAGAGAGAAAAGGGGAGACATGGCTGCGAGAGGAAGAGGCGAGCAATGTAGCCTTTTCTGCGGCTGCGAGAGCAGCAGCGCTCCTGAGCCCTGCGGTAAGAACAGCAGCAGCAGCAGGGCCCTCGGCGCCTCCTTGGGGAGATGCTCGGGGCGAAGCATGATGGGAAACTCCCGCTGCCTCGAGCCCCTGAGCCCAGCTGCAAACCCGCCTCACCATCAGCTGCCTCCCCCTACCCCGTGATGTTAATTGACTCTCATCGTGGTTGGGCAGATTTGGGGTGACGACAGAGCTTTGGAAGCGTGGTGGAAAGTGTGCGTGTGTGTATTATGTGTGTGTGAAGGCCGATTCCCATTGGCTGTTTTCTGGGCAGGATATGCGTGTTACAATCTCTTCCTGGGCACATTTAAGATTGATGTTTTGTTTTCCCCACCCACATGCTTACTGGGTTAATTCCCCCCCCCCCCTCTTTATGCATTGGAGTTGCTGAATTTCAATTCCCCTTTCTGCCTCTTTCACCAACTTCCTTTCCCTATTTTCCTTTGGTTTTGCAGAACAGGCTCAGATTTAGGACAAGCCAGGAGAACCCAAGTAAACAGGTCTGGGACTGCACTGTTAATTTCACAACCTAAAAGCAAACTAACACATTAGTTAAGTGCAAATGCCATCCTTAACTGCCTAGAATGCTGAAATATTTGTTAAGAACATTTTCTTTTACATGTTTTGGTTTCAAATCTCCTTTTTATGCCTCTAAGGGCATAAAATAGTGCAGTCCTATATATGTGTACTCAGAAGTAAGTATTAAGTTCAATTTACTCTGTGTTAAATGGCTACAGAATTGGATACAGGATTGCAACACACAAACAAACAAACAAACAAACAAACTCATATGGAGCTAAAGTCAGGATACATGACCCATTATTCCCCTTTTCTTCTTTAACCTCACAACAACCCTGTGATATAGGTTAGAATGAGAGAGAGACTGCTACAAGTCAAATTTAGCTGAGGGGCAGTTGGATGCTGGGCATCAGATTGGACTGCACAGTCCTCTTGAGATTAGACTTCAGTGCAATTCTTTTTTTAAAAAAATAGTATAAACTGGTTTACTTTTTAAGTGGAAAAAACTATTCTTATTATTATTTTTAAAATTGTGCTTCATATGTTCCAGTTTAGTCATTGCCCTCTTCTCCCAAACTGATATTTTGGTTAAGCTCTGTCCTAGACAGCACTCTTATTACATGACTTATGCAAAAACAAGACCCACTGTGTTCAATGCTGTTTATTCCTATAAACAGCATTGGATTGCAGTCTTAATCTATAGCTAATTTTGTGTGTGTGTGTGCGCGCGCGTGCACATGCGTGTGTGTAGATCTCTGGTCCCTGCTAAATTTATTCTCCTTAAAATTGTATTACTCTCATAAAAATTGTATCTGTGCTAGTGGAAAGGCTGTGCCAAGATTTCAAGGAATGATGTCTTACCTTGGGCTGAATGCACCCTCCTCTCTGGCAGTTGAAATATTCTGCAGGGGGGTGGGGAGAGAATTGCCTGCCAAATAATGGCTGCCTTGGAAGGTGGTGGGCTAGTTTACCTTTATGATTCTTTCTAACTTTGTGATGGGGAGCCTCCTGAGTATGGCTAACCTATCAATGAAACCTATGAGACGTTTGGTACAATCCTATTGTAGGACACTACCAACTGCATAGCAAAGGACCGTAGCATTGCACTATAAATTGATTAAGCTGTTGTCCCAAGCTTGCAAAACTTTCCATATCCTTAAAAACAATTTCATTTTCACTTCTTTATCGCACTGAAGAGGATACCTTTTTAAGGTGGCATTTGCCGCCTGCAGTTTTAAACAATATCTGTTTTTAAAAACAGCATTGGGTGTATATTTTTATCTGATTAAAAGTGTTTCTTTATTCAATGGAGGTTTCAGTCCTATACTAGGTCCCATTGAACTCAGTGGGGTTTGCTGCTGGGTGGGGCCCCACCCACTTTTGAGTTGGGTCCCACCCACTATTGGAATGCTGTCTCTGACAGCAGTGAAGAAGGGGAATGTGGCCCCTGGCCCCCAAAAGGGTTTCCCACTCCTGTTCTAAGCAATTGGCTAAAGTTAAAATGAGTTTAAAAGTTGACTATATTCTAGTCCCCCATGTTTAGAGTTCATTTTGCTTTCTCTTTCAAATGTTGTTAATTTGTTTTTTTGTTTTCCACACTCGTAGGATTGCAAGAAGCTGCACAATGATGGAAGGAACAAGACAAGCAAGGATTTCACGCCCACACAAGATAAGTGAATCCGCAAAGGTCTGTGACTTTTTGCACGTATTGCTTGATACATTGGCAGACTTGAACTTGTCCCACGGATATGGGAGACTTGCATGTCTCTGTTTAATACCCCAGAGTACCCAATTTTACATGTGGAATGTAAATAATGTATGAAAATAACATCTCCTGTATTCCACATGTGCTGATTTATTCACAGGTCTCTTGCCCAGGAAAAAGAAACAGGGATGGTTGCTTTTAGAAGTTGCTTTGTTCCAAAAATGTCTAACCCTAGGTCACAGTGCTGTTGTCTGATGAGGAGACCAATGTCTCTTAGGAAGCTGCCGTGTACTGAGTCAGACCATTCATCCATCTAGCTTACTGCAGTTATTATTGGCTGACAGCAGCTCTCAAGGGTTTCAGACAGGGTCCTCTCCCAGCCCTACTTAGAGATGCCAGGGATTGAACCAGGGACTTTCTGCGTGCATAACATCCAATCTGAGATGTAGCTCTCCTGAACTGCCCAGGAGAGGGGCAAACGGCCAACCTGTGACTGCAGGGCTTTGTGTGACCTTCTGTCTAATTCCAGGCATATACCAAGAAGATGGCGGGGAGTTAAGATCATCACTACCCAGCATTTTCTCTCTCCTAAGATAACCACTACTCCATACTGTATTTGTTTTCTCTCCTCCATTCCTCTCAATTCTCCCATAAGAAAGAGAAGGAAGGGTGGTGGTCTTCTTAAGAGATAAACAGAGAGTGTGTGAGGTGGCTCTGAAACCACTCCCTGTGCTGCCATGTTGCTCCCAAAAGATTACCTCTGAGGGAACATGGCCCTCTGCCTCAGGTGAATAGCAATTTGACACCCATTCTCTTCCTTTCAGGTATACAAATGGGCTGACCACTCCAGCCTAGTTCTTCAGAGCTTGAATGAACAGAGGCAACGGGGCCTTTTCTGTGACATCGTTCTGGTTGCGGACGAGCAGAGGGTCCCCGCCCATCGGAATATTTTAGCGGTCTGCAGTGACTATTTCAACTCAATGTTCACCATTGGGATGCGGGAAGCCTACCAGAAAGAGGTGGAGCTCTTTGGAGCATCCTATGTTGGCCTCAAAGCCATCGTGGACTTCCTGTATGGGAGCGAGCTCTCCCTCGATGGTGGCAACATCGATTACATTTTGGAAACTGCCCACCTGCTGCAGATCTGGAAGGTGGTTGACTTCTGTTGCGAGTACCTGGAGAACGAGGTCAACGAGGAGAACTACTTGTACCTGCAGGAGCTGGCCTCTCTCTACAACCTCAGGCGCCTGGACTTGTACATCGATTCCTTCATCTTGAGGAACTTTGGCACGCTGTCTTTCACGCCACACTTCCTGCAGAACATTTCCATCCGGAAGCTGTGCCAGTACCTGGGCAGTGATGCTGTCCAGCAGGAATGTGAGCATGACTTGCTGCAGGCTGCATTGCAGTGGCTGACACAGTACCCAGAGAGGGAGAGGGAGGCCTACTCCGTCTTGGAAAACATCCATTTCCCCTTGATACCAAAGAGCGACCTGCTGCACCGTGTCAAGCCGGCCGTCTGCTCCCTCCTCTCGAAAGAAACCAACTGTGAGACCTTCGTCGAAGAGGCGGTCCACTACCACAACAATGTCGCAGCTCAGCCGGTCCTTCAGAACAAGCGGACCGCTCTCCGCGCGAGTGAAGAAAAGCTCCTCTTCGTTGGCGGGGAGGTGTCAGAAAATTGCTTGGAGCTGAGTGACGACACCTGCTTTCTGGACACCAAAACGGGGCAGTGGGTGAGGGAAACACCGCTCCCTGCCCCGCGGAGCCATCACTGCGTTGCAGTGCTCGGAGGTTTCATCTTTATTGCCGGAGGAAGCTTTTCACGTGACAATGGTGGGGATGCTGCCTCCAATCTTCTATATAGGTATGACCCTCGGTGTAACCACTGGATAAAGGTGAGGCTTCAGCTGCAATGGGCACATATATGTTCTTGTAAAATTTTATGCTTTTAGCAGAAGGTAAAGACTTCTGTCCTTAAAACACGAAAACCAAGGAGTGCAGCCATCTATGTAGCAATGCTTATGCTGTGAACTGCGGAATCTGGTTTCCATATTGCAATATAATATCATGCCCCTCTAGATTCAATGGAGGCGGGGGGAGCAGTTTCTTAGCATTCATGGTGGTGCATAGAAGACTGAGAAAATGAGGCACTGTTCTCTAAGAAAGGTCAGAAATTGGGGCAAGGGGTGGTGTCGGAATTTTGATAGGCAGAGAGTGCGTTGTATGGCTTGTGAGTCTGGCTAGAGGTAGACTTTACCTGTTGCAAGCACATGCACAGAGATGTTTGTAGAATAAGAAAATAACAAAGCAGTTTATTATAGGAAGTACGTAACTTGAAGAGCTTGGGAGGCCCTGAGTAGTGAAAAGATTGTGTTGCCCCTCCTAGTTAATTCAAAAATACTTAACCACAAAATAAAAAACTATTTCAAAATGAAGCAAAACTTACATTGTATATTAAATTAAAATAGCTTCTTTCTAGAGTTTCTCAGTACAAAATTTTGAATAAATTCATCAAAGCTTTTTTTAAAAAAATAAATAAATAGCAAGTGTCAAATTCTTCCTCCTTGGGGTTCCAACAGTCTCTCCCCTGTAGCAAGTCACTTCTATTTTACTAACTCCTTGATTTCCTGTTCTCATCAAGAGAGATGTTCGAGCGAGGAGGGGTTTGGGTGCTTCTCTGTAAATGGATACATCTATTACTGAATTAATCAGGCTTCTGAAGATATCTTTCTTCTGATATGGTTAAAATAGTCTAATCTAGACACGACCAACTCCTTTATCATGCATTGTTGTGAGCCAATCTGTTTTCTAGACTATTGTCTGGCCATCAAAAATATGTTTGGCTGTAAGTTAATTTAGAATATGCAGGAAATGATAAAAATAAATTTAAGGAACTGCAGAAAGAGGAGGAAGGAAATCAAGTATTGAAATGTTAAAATGACTGTAAAACTATTGAAATGAATATAACTGAAAATCATAAATAAAAAATGATACACACACACGTATGTATGTGTGTGTGTGTGTGTGTATATATATATATATGAGACTATTCAGGTATGTTGTGGGGCTTCCTTTTCTTCCACAGCTTGCTTCCATGAGGCAGCGTCGTGTGGACTTCTATCTGGCTGCCATCAAGGGCATGCTAGTGGCTGTCGGTGGAAGGAATGAAAATGGAGCACTTTCATCTGTTGAGATCTACAGCCCGGAAAAAGATGCATGGACCTATGTAGCAGGCTTGCCAAGGTAACCTAGATCAGGATCTGGAGGCAATCATTCACACGGGGGTGTATATGTGAACCTCAGGTCTGGGGGCCAGATCTGGCCCTCCAAGCCTCTGTATCAATCCTCCCCAAGCCATGACCCTGCTTTGCAGTTGTCAAGTATATGTATAGTGTATGTGTGTTTCTCCTCTTGCTATGGGCACTAGTGACAGGTGAGCCCTGGAAGGGAATGGGGTCTCAGGCTGAAGATTATCCCCCCACCTTTGTTTTATTTTGGCTTTCACCCAGTCCAGCACCCTCCGTATGTTCTTGGAGCATAACTGCCATCCTCCCTGGCCGCTGGTCATGTAGGTTGGGGCTGATGGAAGTTGGGAGTCCAACAAGGTACCAGGTTGGGGAAGGCCGTTTTATTTTGCAAAAACAGCAATGTGAGTTTTCTGGGAAAAGTTGCAAAATTAAGTGGTTTGCTTGTTGCCTCTTACTCTTTGTGGTGGCAATTCAAAGGAAAAGCTGTAAGGATCCTCAGACTGTCCAGGGGCAAAGCAGAATTTGATTTATTGGCTTGCAGAACCAGGAGTCATGGCAGTGAAGTCTAGCAGAGACTGGGACACTGAATCGGGTCCATGTGGGAGGCCATGGCACACAGGAGAAGCAGAGCTTTTCATCTGTATTTCCTCAAACAAAGGGGGCATTGCATAGGAGCTGTGGACAGTAGGCAGAGGCTCACAAAGCCTCAGATCACTTCCAGCCCCCTAAAAGGCAAGTTGCTCACTAGGAGCTCTACTTGGTGCTGAGAGCCAGAAGTCTAGGAGAGGTGCGTGGGAGGCAGAGGTTGAAAAGACTTCACCGCCTCCAGCCTTCATAGGAGCAAGTGGGTCACTAGGAGCTCTCCTTGGTGCTGAAAGCAAATGTCCTACCTTTCTCCATTGTGTGGGCCCCTATTCAGGACCAGAACACCGAGGTGGTGCTCGCTCTGGTTATCTCCCGCTTGGACTACTGCAATGCGCTCTATGTGGGGCTACCTTTGAAGGTGACCCGGAAACTGCAATTAATCCAAAATGCGGCAGCTAGACTGGTGACTGGGAGTGGCCGCCGGGACCACATAACACCGGTCCTGAGAGATCTGCATTGGCTCCCAGTACGTTTCCGAGCACAATTCAAAGTGTTGGTGCTGACCTTTAAAGCCCTAAACGGCCTCGGTCCTGTATACCTGAAGGAGCGTCTCCACCCCCATCATTCAGCCCGGACACTGAGATCCAGCGCAGAGGGCCTTCTGTCGGTTCCCTCACTGCGAGAAGCAAAACTACAGGGAACCAGGCAGAGGGCCTTCTCGGTAGTGGCGCCCGCCCTGTGGAACGCCCTCCCATCACAGGTCAGGGAAATAAACAACTACCTGACATTCAGAAAAAACCTGAAGGCAGCCCTTTTTAGGGAAGTTTTTAATGTTTGATATTTTTGTATTTGATTTCTGTTGGAAGCCGCCCAGAGTGGCTGGGGAAATCCAGCCAGATGGGCGGGGTACAAATAATAAATATTATTATTATTATTATTATTATTATTATTATTATTATTATTATTATTATTATTATTATTTGTGTTGTATCCTGTAGCCTATTATTATTACCTCTACAACCACTATTACTATTACTATTACGATAACAGTAAAGTTTAGTGGGATTTCTAAAGTATTCATCTTGTTTGAAAGGGACCCTGAAGGGAACCCCACAACTGATTATATCTTTCCCTCTCCCCCTTTCTTTCTGTCCTAGGTTTACTTATGGCCATGCTGGCGCAGCCCACAATGATTTGGTTTATATATCAGGAGGCCACGATTACCAAATTGGTCCCTATCGCAAAAATCTGCTCTGCTACGATTATCGCACCGATGTGTGGGAAGAGAAGAGACCGATGATCACTGCCCGCGGCTGGCACAGCATGTGCACCTTGGAGGATGACATTTACTCCATTGGCGGCAGTGACGATTACCTTGAAACAATGACCCGCTTTGACATTTTGGCTGTGGAGTCTTACAGCCCACAGTGCAATCAGTGGACCAGAGTGGCACCCTTGCTGCAAGCCAACAGTGAATCTGGAGTGGCCATGTGGGAAGGCAAGATCTACATCCTTGGTGGCTATAGTTGGGAGGACACTATCTTCTCCAGAACCGTCCAGGTGTACAACAAAGAGAAGAACAAGTGGCAAAAAGGAACTGATCTTCCAAAAGCGATTGCTGGGGTTTCTGCTTGTGTGTGCGCATTAAAACCAAGATCAGAAGATAAAAAGAAAAGGCCAAAAATGAAACGGCATCAGAATCAAGGGAGATGACAAACTTTTGGACAGTTCAGCCATGAAGAAAGAATGTGTACCAAACCTCTAATCATTTTTTATATAACATTGTAAATGGCTTTGGAAACTTCCATAAAACTACAACAAAGGGTCCCCACCCCCACCCCCTTGTCAGTTGGACTGGGTAATTTCTGATGATGAAATATCTTCATGGTTCCAGGAAAGGCAGTTGAATGTTATGCCATATTGTTCTTGGGACTGTCATGTCATCATAGAACAAAATCCATTGGAAGAAATGGTAAAATGCATGTAAAAAATGGTGGTTGGGAACATCTGTTTTGAAATCAAAAGGAGGAGACAGGAGTTGAGAGAAAAGCAGGTTGTCCTAAAAAAAACTGGAACGGAAATTCAAAGAGTTGTCCTTCAATTCTCACTTATCCAACGTAGCTACACGTTGGGAGGTAATACCTTTAATTGTGGGCAATAGGTGTGCTCCCTATTCAGACAGAAGCGTGTGGAAAGCATCTGAAGTGAGAGCGAAGTGAGGGTTACTTGTGTTTAAAAATTCAGGTGCGCTGAGTATTAAAAGCTGCATTTGTTAAAGTCTCCCAAGCTTGAATGGGACATTGTTCTGGAGTAACTAATTGGTATATTCCAGCAACTGGGTTGGTTACCTGAAACAAGGAAACATTGCTTTTGTCTGCTGCTGTATTGAGGCCCTTGTTACTTGTGTTTGGCTTGAACGGTCCATCTGTGTCCATTGGCCAGTATGTTTATTTTATACAAATGTACTACTGTATCATTTTATAAGAACTTAAATGCTGCCATTTGGATGGAGTCTCAGTGACATGGTGGGGAAGATTCCCACTCCAGACAATGAAAGTTTTCTAAAAGTTTTTGAAACCTTTTGTATCATTTTTTAAATGAGACACGTTTTTGCTAATACCTAGCCTGTAACTTGTCACCTGGTGTGTTAATTACTCTTAAAGCTTCTGATGCATAATTATAGTCCTGTCATTTCTGTTTGGGAGTGTGTCACACTGGGGCTTTCCCAGGCGATGTGGATAACTTGGTTGTGAAATCTTGCCTTGGAAAAAACAATGACAAACCTTTGCATTGTCAGGTGGCTACCATTCTTCTAAAACAGGCATGTCCAACAGGTAGATCATGATCTACTGGTAGATCGCAGGGTGTTCCTGGTAGATCCTAGTTGATCTCTGGCCCCTCAGCGATCTCCTTACAAAAAAGCAAAAAACCAACAACTTTGGCTTACTAAAAAAAGCTCCACAACTTTGGGTAGATCACTGCCAGACTTTTTACGACAATGGGTAGATCACTGCCAGTTGTTTTTTTTTTAATACTGTGAGTAGATCGCAGTCTATTGGGATTTGGATGTACACACCCCAAAGTATTGCCAGATTTTGCCTCCTTTTGCAATAGCCTCTGCCATATGTAAATCTGTATCACTCAATTTGGTAATAGGGCTAGTCACATTCTCAGCCCCGGAGATCTCCCCATCCCTGATGGTTTATGCACATAACTCAGTTACAGCTGCCTAATATTTTTTTTAATACAACATGGGAACCAAGATTGGCATTCCAGCTGCTGATGGAAGTGAGAGGCATGGGAACAACTGTAATTGGAGTGATGGAGCCTTGGGGAACCAGTCAGAGGGAGCTTCTGTGGGAGTTTTAGCAAGACACAAATCTGAAGCCAAGCTTGTTTTTCCTTCATTGTCAGGTGTCATTTCCCCACTCCTTTAAGGACTTTGCAACCACAGAACTGCGTAACTCTACAGCCAAACTCAACCAGCCCCCAGAGTTGTGGGATATCTTTTCATCACCAGTAATGTCTGATGGTCATGGGGCATGATTCAAAGACCTGTCCATGACATGCACAGGATATGGTTTTAATCACTGCCAAATTTGGGTGATGTGCTAATAGAGCTGATTCCCGTACCTATATAGATCAACATGACTACTTCACCCAGGGTTGGGAATCAAGATGGGTAGGGTTTTTCCATGGCTGCTGAACAATAAATTGAATGGCTGAAGTATTTACTTGTTAAGGAAAGGATGAAGAACCAAGACCATTTAGATCAGGGGTAAGTTATCTCTGACCTGCAGACATAATTAGAGCTATGAGGCATCTGCAATGGGCTCGGAAGGCCAATGCAGTCAAACAACACCAACATGGCTCAGCTGAAAGGTTTACAGGCACCTGATTGAGGATACCTGCAAACCCCTGTGCAAAGTGCTCCATGAGACCCGGTGATCCATCAGGTCTGATGGAGTGCTTTAAAAGGCACTTGCAGACTATGCATTTGCCTGCACGGTTTGCTTTCAACCATGGGGGCAAAAAAGTATTGCCTGACATGATGATTTATAGGTGTGCAGCCCTGCCCACCTGTTAAATCTGGCCTGCAGGGTGGGTGTAGCAGATAACTATCAGGCCTGTTGGGCAGATCCAGTTGCCCCTCCCCCCCTTGCTCCATATGCTGTGGGATCCCATCAGTGTGGCCAGCGGTCAGGAAGGGAGTTGTTGTCTGAACATCTGGAGGTTGCCAGGTTTCCAATCCTGAGTTAAGGGATTTATTCCTGGAAGGGCTACTTGGAAGGAGCGACTGAAAATAAATACAAAGCATAACTTAGTGCTTCCGATTCTCTAAAGATGTGTTCACCCCATGAAAAAGCTTCATTTTAAAAATAAAAAATAAGGAATTCTGTCATTAAAAGACATACCAAGTTATCTGTAGGAGAGAGAGAAATATATGAGAACTAATTCATGTACTAGAATGAGTTTAATATAGCTGGAGTTGAATACATTTATAAACCGTTTTCTAGTGTAAACACTAAACATGGCCTGACTCTGATTTCTTCCCTGCTTTCCATTTGAGTACCGGTATGTTTTAAATCTACAAGTTTGTGAATTGGGAATTCAGAAAGCAAACCATTTCCAAAGAAGAGGTGGTTATACCATGTAGTCATAAATTTTAAATTCATTGCCCTTTGAAGATGACACGCATGTCAGCACTGCATCAGAAGAGGCCTGCCAGATCAGACCAAAGGTTTTCGTTTTGTGAGCATAACAGAAAAACAGGAATGTTTACAAGGTGAAAAAGAAGCTGGAGCTGGCCTAACTTTTACCAAAAATTACAAGTATATTTAGTGCTTTCCCTTGGAACTGAAATTAGGAGGGTAGGGGTGGCAGGTGTTTGAATTTTCAGGGGGTATCGGTGAGAGGAAGATCACTTTGATCCACTCTCTCTGTGGCTCAAACCCAACATTCTCTTAGCAAAGGATTTAAAACAAAGCCAAGTTTCAGTTACATAAGTCTTGGTTTGATGCTCAGGATTTTACAAAGTCACCAACTGGCACAATATATTGGATTCCTAGCAATATTTTGGGAAGGTTTGCAAGAGAGCGTGCCTTGTTTCATTTAGACCATTGTCCTGCTGCTGCTGGCAACACCATGCAGCAAATTGGTGAAACCGGGCTGTCCACATACACCTGTCAATGTTCTTATTTGATACACACAGACCATTTTCTGAAGTTCAACCCAGAGTATATCCTGCAAGTAGGGCTGTGACACTGGACACCCGTTTGCAGATCGCTGTTAACAGGTGTCGCTTGTCAATGTACACAAGAAGAAGCATCCAGTTCATTTGTCATCTTTGCCCTGGGTTTTCCTGTAGACCATCTCTCGGAAGCTTGCCAGAATCTTGTTCTCCCTCTTCCGCCTCTCCTCCTGGTTGAAAGATGCCAGGGCCCTCTTTTCATCTGCACTGTAGATCTGGTTCTCCTTCCGCAGGCGCACGGCTTCCATTCTCCGGTGCCTGCTGCCGCTCATCACGTAGCCAGACTTCTCAAATGATGCAATCTCTTCGCTGGTTAGGCCAATCTCACCTCTCCTAGGGATGCGTTTCCCGGCTTTTACATACTCAGCCATGGCAGCGCCTTCCCCGGGGAGTAAAGCATGCCCATAGTTCAATGGTCGATCCTCTTGAGAGGCATGGGTAATGGGAGCTTCTGGTCCTATGAGATCTGCCCCATCTGCATTTCTTAATCTCTCAGTCCAGAGATCACCCTCTTGCTGTTGGTCACCATCGGAGTCTTCGCTGCTGCTCAACTCCCTGCTTTTCTTCCTCTTTCTTTTCTTAGACTTCTTTTTCCTGTGCTTCTTTTTCCTCTTCTTGGCTTTCTTTCCCCCTTCCTCACCTGAAGCAGCCTTCCTCTTCTTCCTCTTTTTCTTCTTCCTCTCCTCCTCTTCTGAGCTGGAACCAGAGGAGCTGCTCTTTTTAGATGCACCCCCCTCGTCTTCTGCAGGGGTGTGCTCATCAGAGTCCCGGTCGGGAACTTTGGGCGAGAACCCCCAAACCTCAGGTGCTCCAAGCTCACTTATTCTCTCTCTCTCGTTTAGTCGCCTCTGCCTCAGCGACTCTTCCTGCTCCTTGCCGTAGTGCTCGGCGCCGGGCCGGGGCCCGAAGGGGTGAGGGGGCCCGGGGCGCTGACGAAACCCGCCGCTGCTGCCGCGATCGAGGGACCGGGACCGGGCGCGGGAACTCTTGCAGCGGCTGGACCTGGGCGGGGACGGGCTGCTCGAGCTGCCGCTCCGCTTCAGCCGCGAGGGCGGCGTCTTCGGTGGGCTCCGCGAGCGGGACATGGGCGCCATGGCCTCGGCGGAAGTGCCTCCGCTGCGTCGAGGGGCGGAAGCGGCGCCTCCGGATTGCCGTTGGCACACCTTTATTAATGGAGAAGGAGCCTTTACTAGGGAGGGGTGCCCCTCCCCTTTTCGCCTTCTCTTCCCCCTAGCCCTCCATAAAAAAGGGAGGAATCCACAGATGTGATCCACCGCGGGGACGAGCAACCCATTGCAACACAGCTTGGCCCCTCCCACAAATTAGTGTTTTTTATTGCAGTTCTCACTAAAATTGTTTTTGGGGAGTTCCCTTTAATAAAGCCAGCCAGGCTGTCTCTGTTGCTAATTGCACCATTCTAGAGGCCTAGACCCTGTTTTCTTTCCGAATCCTTTATAGCTGGAGCACATGACATGACATGGTTAAGAAAATCACCTGTCAATTTAGGCACCCTGTACCACACCCGCTTTCAAACAAGCATTTAATGTTTTTCACCTGGAACAAGATATATAACTTAAAATAAATGGGTTTCCCTCCCCTAATTTATATTCCCACCCATGCCAGGATTTGACTGGTAATAACTCCACCCCTCTGGCCCCTTGGAATGGGGAGTTGTGTTAGTTTGGTGCAGCCTAATACCAAGCTGCTGTCCTCTCATCTGAGTCAACAGAACGGGTCTCCGCTACATCCAGTGGATGAATCAATGTATAATTTGCTTTTAATTGTTTGGAAGCCTCCCTGGACCTTGGGAAAGGCAGATTAAAAAGTATATTCCTTTAAAATATTTGTCACTCTGTCAAAACATTACACAGAAGTGAATGACACAACATATACATACAATATAAAGTACAACTAATAAGCATAAAATATGAAACAATAGGCAGCAAATGTGTTTATTGCATTTCACTTTTTGTCAGGCACCCAAGGTGGTTTACAGTTTTAAATAATGATTTATTTTTTAAGATTTGATCCCACTCTTCCTCTGTGAAGCATTGTGTATGATTCTGCCTTTCATTTTAATAACCCTGTGAAAGAGTGGGTGGCTCAAGAGTGGGTGGTTTCATGGCAAGTGGGAATTTGATCCAGCGCCGAGGGCCTTCTGGCGGTTCCCTCACTGTGAGAAGCAAAGCTACAGGAAACCAGGCAGAGGGCCTTCTTGGTAGTGGCGCCCGCCCTTCAGATGTCAAAGAGATAGAAAACTACCAGACATTTAGAGGACATCTGAAGGCAGCCCTGTTTAGGGAAGCTTTTAATGTGTGATATTTTAATGTATTTGATTTTTGTTGGAAGCCACCCAGAGTGGCTGGGGAAATCCAGCCAGATGGGCGGGGTACAAATAATAATAATAATAATAATAATAATAATAATTTGAACCCAGGTTTCCCTCACCCACACTGGTTATAGCAGTACCCTGCCTGCAGCACAGAATCAGTAGAACAATGGTTGCTTTTACAGCAATTTTTTTTTGAGGAATTGCAATATAGTATATGTGACCACCGCCCCCATGACAATCCAATTTCCTCCAAACGCATTGGACATTTATAGAACTGGGATCCATAAATCTGCCGCCTGCTGCAACTGTTGGATTAGTCTTGTTTCGGTTGTGTGTACCTGTATATATATTATTATAATTGAAGATATAATTGCAAGATAAGAACAAGAAAAAGCACCATCCACAACTCTTGTCAGTGTTGCTTTCCTGCTCATTCATTCACATTCCGCCCACTATGTTGAAACAATCCTAGCGCAGCACAAGCGCTTCAGCATTTCTTTGCTCATGCGTACCAAACGGAACCGCCCAATCCCGCCCCTTGGTAGTGCTGCGCACGCGCGGAATATTCATTCATCTCTTGATACAGCAAGCCCACATGCACGCTCTCGAGCTCGGCGGTCGAACTACGCACGCGCAAAATGCATTTTTATTCTTTCCCTTCTGCGCCTTAAGGGCCGCATGCGCAGAACCCTCCTCACCCCCGCCCCGCCTTTTCCTTCACATTCAGCAGCATTGATTTGCCTTCATCCCAGCGCAATAGTAGGGAAGAGCTGCGCATGCGTAATGTGTCACCAGCCTCCCGTTTCTCTCAGCCTTGTTTTTTTTTTCTTCCAACCCCCACTCGTTGTCTCGCGGTCGCTTGCCGAAGCAGCTGCGCACGCGCAAAAACTTGTTCGCTTGCGCCTCCCTCCCTCCTGTCAATCTCGGGCCATCCCCGATTACGCACGCGCGCGCGGGGAAGGAACGCGAGATCCTCAACAAGAGCCCTTTTTTGTCAAGGCGCGCGCACGCGCGCGACAGGAACAGACACCGGAGCGCGCGGCGTGAGCCAGGATGACTAGGTGCGCTCGCGCCTTTGCGCAGGCGCAGCTGCCCGCCCCGCCTCGCGCTGCCCGCCCTCTCCTGTGTGGTGTGTGTGCGCGAAGAGAGAAGATGGCGGCGGCGGGGCCAGCAGCGTGAGGCGTTGAGGGAGACGCTGAGCTCGCTGCTGCCGCCGCCTCCCCCACCGAGTGGGGACGGGGGCGCCATGGCCGTCCACGGCGCGCAGGTAAACGCCTCAAGCCGAGCTTGGAGGCTACCACCTTTTATGCCCTTTCCCTGCCTGAAGGGGTTTCCGCTCCGCTCTGTGGCCCGGCCAGGCCTCGCCTCCTCCTCCTCGGGGCAGGAGCACGCTGCGTGTGTGCCTGGCAAGGGCTGGGCCTACCCGGCCGATTTCTGCAGGCTCATCGCGCCGTGTGTGTGTGTCATGGCGAGCGAGCGGGTTGTGGCGGGAGGGCTTTCTTCCCGCTAAGCCACGGGGCGCCTCTCTCTCCTCTCTGTACATGATGAAAAGGAGGGGCTGGTGGTGGTGGGGCGCCCGCGCGCCCGCGGAGGAGCACAGCCAGGCGAGGGGTTTTAAGGCAGCCATCCCATTGCACACTTTACTTGGAATTGAGCAGGAAAGAAGAAATTGCGCGCGGGGGGGGGGGGAATCTCCATTGACCTTAATGGAAGAGCACGCCTAAAATATCGTGTATGCGGGATTTTATACCCCCTCCCGAGTTTCAAGCACACATGGGTAGGGGGTTTCATCGATACATTAGTAAGGATGAATTTCCTTGAGCGGGTTTATTCGGAGTATAAAACCCATTGGTAGGACTTTCCATTTTGTTTTGTTTTAACTCGCAGTTTAAAGCGGGAGGAGGGGTTGTGCTGCTGCAGCTTTGCAGCTTGATTCTCTGAGCAGGTTAGGGAACCTGGCCAATATTCAGTCATGAGACTTTGCTCCTGGGTAAGAGTGCGTTGGTAGGAAACCCAACAGCATGCTTTGAGAGAGTAAGTCTCCCTAGGTTCAGCCATAGGGTTTTACTCAAGAGTAAGCCTCATAGAGGGCATAGGATTGTTGCAGCTTTTCAGCCAGGCACCCTTTACTTTTGTTGTTGTTGTTCAGGAGTAAGTTTCCCTGGGTTCAGGTATAGAATTTTACTGCTAATGTTGGACTGTAACTCCCATCTCCCTGATAACCAGCCATGCTAGCTGGGGCTGATTCCAGCTTGATCCCTGAGCAGGCTTATTATTATTAGGAAGCAAATTATACCACATTCATAATAGGACTTTGGTCCTAGATAAGTGTGCATGGTGTTGTAACCTCAGTCTTTATATCTTTTTAAGTTGGTGGGTAGATTCACTTTGGAGGTAAATGAAATGTTGCCAGTGATGGAGGCAACAAATGCAGAAGGTAGGGAAACACCGAAAGTAGGCATTGCTTTTTGTAGAGGAGGGGAGGGAATTGGAGAAAAGTGCCCATGGTTGTCCTGTGCTGAGCGTTGTTTCAAAAGGATTTGCATCCATTCATTCACTCTTTAGTTCTCACATGCTTAACTTGGAAGTTTTATTCCATGCTCATGATTACAGACTGCCAGACATGCATGAGAGTTAAAAGTATTGGACAGGTACTAATTGCCAGTAGTTTTATACTTGCTTGTTGCACTCTGGTAGTAGGTGAATACATGGGGTATACATAGGACACACAAGTAACTGGGAATATTTCTTTTGCTCATAGAACTTGCATCTAAAGGTCATGTAATTGAAAAAAAACAGTCTACAATCAGCCTCACTAAAGTAAAGTGGAGGATCTGGGCACACTATGCTAGGACACTGAAGGACAAGGACATTTGTTTTAGTAAAATGAATTTGTATGACTTGCACAAAGGAGCTATTTCACTGACTATGGATGAAGGTGACTCACACCCTAGAGTACCCAGTAGTCTGACCTATATATATATATAAAATACCATGTTAATATGATGGATCATGTTGACCCCTGGGATTTCAAAGAAACAAGGTTATCTCTTCAAGAGAGAGAAAATGTTACTTAAATGCCAGTATAACTTGTTTTGTATCAAATTTCAAGATTTGAGATTCATCTGATGTCTTGGTTCGTAGATGGAGTACAGTGGTACCTCACTAGACGAAAGGCATTCGCTAGCGAAAGGCTGTCTTGCAAGACGAATTTTTCTATGGGCTTGCCGCGCAAGACGAAAAATTTCCGCGATTTCCCCCCCGTCAAACCGCTATTCCCCCGTTGGTGCTTCGCAAGACGAAATTTTCGCTATACGGCAGCACTCGCAGAACGAATTAATTTCGTCTTGCAAGGCACCACTGTAATACAAATCCCTTCCCATTCCCAAGTTATTTTCTAGGAGACCTTTGTTTTGGGTAAGGCAGTGGCAAATACTAAGTGCTGTTTTCACAGAGAAAATTGGAGGGGGGATTAATATTGAAATATCCCGAGAACTTGAGGTACAATTGCAATGAAACTTTGTCTAGCTAATTAGAAAATATAACTTGATACTTAAGAAAAGAAAGAGATTGGATGTGAGTCTTAGAACTGAGACACATGGTGGTATATTCTACATCATAATCTAAATTCTGCTATGTATGATGCCTGGTTGTTTCAATCTGAAACTGTTACTACTTTGCTGTTTGGATCTAATTCTTGACTTTGGCTCTTTAATAAATTTGTAGAGGATCTTTGGTCAGTGCCTTGAGAAATATAGTAAATGACAAGCAAAAAATGAGTGTAGGCATTTTGTGGTTGTATGTTACTGTTCTACTTGGTTTTCCCGTAGCTTTTTGTTCTCATCAAAGACTTCTGAAATAAAGTGCTGTTCCCCATTGTACTGTTAGGCTACTGATGCCCAGAATGATTCAGTTCAGCCAGATCTCCAAATCTGCCTTCCATATGTTTTGAATTACAGCTTCCATCATCCCCAACCAGCATGGCCATATTGGCTGAGGCAGATGGGAGTTGGACTTCAAAACATTTGGAGGGCATCAGTTCGGGAAGGCTGTCTTTGGTAGTGTATCCCTGTCTGATGTGGGATATATATATATATATATATATATATATACACATACACACACACACACATACATACATACATACAGTTTTAGTATACCGGTAAGTTTTATATCCACTCGCTATTACTGTGTTTCTTTAGTATTACCTGTATGGTTCATCTTATTAATTGGCATCTCTAAACATATCTTTGATTTGTATACTTGGATGATCAGTTTGCAATTAAGTTTCCTTTTCAGTGATGTAATTGGGGGAGCAGCAGTTGCTGCTAGGTGAACACAAATGACACCTATAGTCTGTATACATTCTTTCTGGCTAGTCTTTTGGGCATAGCTTAACTTATACAGTGAAATGCCATGGTTCAGTGGTAGAGCATCTGCTTTGTGTGCAGAAGGTCCTAAGATCAAACCCTGGCCTTTCCAGGGAAAATACAGGTGAAACTCGAAAAATTAGAATATCGTGGAAAGGTTCATTTCTTTCAGTAATTCAACTTAAAAGGTGAAACTAATATATGAGATAGACTCATGACATGCAAAGCGAGATATGTCAAGCCTTTATTTGTTATAATTGTGATGATTATGGCGTGCAGCTGATGAGAACCCCAAATTAACAATTTCAGCTTCGGGGTTTTCATCAGCTGTACGCCATAATCATCACAATTATAACAAACAAAGGCTTGACATATCTCACTTTGCATGTCATGATTCTCTCTCATATATTAAACTCCAGTAGCTAATGAAAACAATTGCTTACATAAATGGACTTTTCCACGATATTCTAATTTTTCGAGTTTCACCTGTACTCTGAAATGTTGGAAAGCTGCTGTCAGTAACTGTTGACAGTATGCGCTAGCTGGACCATGGGTAGAACCAAAGGTTAATTCTACTCAAGAGTGGACCCATTGAATTTAATGGGCCTAAGTTAATCATGTCCATTAATTTCAAATATTTTACGCTTGGTTGGGTAGAACTAATATTGGAAACAACCTCAATGGTTTCCGTTGGTATAAAGTGGCCTACTATGTTCCTGTAGGAAGTTGCTTTATAGAGCAGTCCAAACTGCCTATCTGCCATGCTGGGATTTGGATGAGCTTCAGCTGGTGAGTACCGGTAATACCAAAGTGCTCCTGCCCAAGGGATGAACAGACAGAAGTTAGAGCAAACACCAAAATGGCCTGATCTGGCCTCCTTGCTGCACCAGTCTGAAAGCTGGTGTAACAGAGTCATTTTTCTTCTACCCTGTCTGGCATGAAAGGCAGGGCTTTGGATGTGTCTGTGGCTGCAGGCATGTGTGGCCTCTCTTGCATATGAATTTGCCCTTTTCGTTTTGGTGCTAGCTATGGTTGGTGTTATAACAGCATAATTTGGAGATTGTGCAGCATTTTACCTGTACTGATTGATAGTGGGAAAATTTATAGAGATGATCGTAAACCTTTCAAAATACATAAAGAATGAGAGAAACATGCCTTAAAGTATTCTCATTTAAAGTTTTTTTTTTTGGCGAAACAGGATGTTCTGAACACCTGAAAGGAAGTGTGCATTTGCATTTCTAGCATTTTAAATAGTTAGTTTAAAATGTGGTCATTGGATTCAAAATTCAGAACTTTCCACGAGGCTTTAATTTCTTCTGCAACTGAAGGTGTTATAGTTGAAGCCATTATGTACATTATTTTAGTAATAAGCAATTAGACTTATTTAATGCCAGAGAAGCTTCATGGACATGATTCTTTGCAGTTTGTATCTTGTGCAGTGGCTAGAGTGATTGTCCTGAAAGGTAGGATAGAAATCTTTTAATAAATAGAATGTTAGGTTTGATTAGAAGAAGCCAAGGTTCACATAAATGAACAGCTGCAAAGCTCAGTAGATGGCCTTAGACAAGTTACAATCTCTCAGCCTAATCTGCTTCTCAGGGTTGTGAGGCATTGTGTGCTGTAACATTTCTTGTTTGTTATAGATTTGTTCCTGGTTAGAAGAGGTCATTTAGGAGAAGCTAGTGACATGTTTGCATGTGGGTATAATGGTGTCCCAACTGACTCATGAACACGCTGCTCTTTGCTACTTCAAGGACTGACCAATTACTAATAGTGATCACTTATATTGGTTTTTGGAAGTTTAAAAGCATTATCTCAGTACTTGGTAAAATGAATCCGCTTCTAGTTTGTGTACATGGATGAATAGCTGCAGCAGTCTAATACAGGCATTCCCCCACTTATGCACGATCAACTCGTGCGCGACCATGTATACATGTGGCACTGGGAAATAAAATTTTCAAATAAATAATTCAATTCAAACCTGAAATGGTGGGAGAGAGCTGGAAAGTTTTTGTGGCTCATGAGGAGACCCTCCCCAGAGCCTGAAGAAGACCCCAGTGAGTCCAGAAAGAAAGTTTAAAAAAGCTATTAAAAGAAAAGGAGTCCAAGGGTTCCAAAATGGTGTGCAGGAGATCTCACTGCTTCCATGTTATCCTAGTCAACAGCTGTTGGGCAGGAAGCTGTATTGCAGCAGGCTCTCCACTTAGACACATTTCACTTATGCATGTGGTACCCAGAAGACAACCCTCTCATAAGTGGTGAGTCGCCTGTATTTGGAACTAAGGACAACATTTGGCAATGATAGCAGTGGCACAATAGACAGGCAAGTGGTAAAAGTCAGGTCTGCAGTTTCTGACAACGATTCTGTAAACTAGACCAGTATTACTACTATTCCCTGTACAGTGGTACCTCAGGTTACATACGCTTCAGGTTACAGACTCTGCTAACCCAGAAATAACGCTTCAGGTTAAGAGCTTTGCTTCAGGATAAGAACAGAAATTGTGCTCTGGTGGCGCAGCGGGAGGTCCCATTAGCTAAAGTAGTGCTTCAGGTTAAGAACAGTTTCAGGTTAAGAATGGACCTCCAGAATGAATTAAGTTCTTAACCCGAGGTACCAGTGTATAGCAGATGGGGGTGGAATTGAATTTGAGAGCTAGTGGTTTGCCAAAAATTTCCTAGCAAGTTTACGTTAGAGATGATATTTATGTATGTTATAGACTGTGGGGGTAGCCAACATAGTGCTTTCTAGATGTTGGAGAGTGTCTGATCAGCACTGGCCAGCATAGCTAGTATACAGGGATGGATGGCCATTGTAGTCTAGCAACATCTAGATGGCACAACATTGATTATTCTTGCTATACATTTCTTAAGTTGTCCAGGTGCAGGTCCTGCAACCATGTTGAAAATACAAAATGATAGTTGCTGTAAATTGATTTCCACCTATAACCTGTCAGCTGTTCACTTGCAACATCTCTTTAAATACTGCATTAAGTTAGATTGATCCCACTGAAGTAAGTGGCAAATGCTCTTTTAATTGTTTGATCTACAGGCTTAGCTAACTTCGGTTTGTTAGTTTAGAGTCTTTGATTTCAATGTGGATTCTTCGGCTTAAAATTTCATTAACAGGCTCATTCTCAAACTGCTAAGTGTACACCTTAACTTTACTTGCTTGAATAACTTTGATAAAATAGATCACATTTTTTAAAAAATAGTCTTGACTAATTTATCTGCAGGATTCACTCCTTTATCTTACTATAGCTTCTCTCTGATATTCAGGATTTTTCATTCTTCATACTTATTAGGCAAATATTCCTGAACCTGAAGTCTGTTAATTCCCTTGTTATGCATATTAAATGTTCCTGTTCCACTGTGATTATGTTAGTCATTGCATAGCACAGATATGTGGGTTTTTAAGGTGTTACAGTAGTACAATTACTTTTAAAAAGAAGCAAAATATTAACATGAGCATTTCTGGAATTAAATGAAAACACTCAAAGTTTGTTAGAATATGCTGTTCTGTATATAGTATTTTTCTATATTTTAAGGCTAGGGGGCATCAAGTACACACTGCTAGGAAGGCCACTGATTTTCTTGGAGTTTAGACCAGTGTTTTTCAACCTTTTTTGGGCAAAGGCACACTTGTTTCATGAAAAAAATCACGAGGCACACCACCATTAGAAAATGTTAAAAAAATTAACTCTGTGCCTATATTGACTATATATAAAGTAATTTTTCAATTTTTCCCACGGCACACCAGGCAACATCTTGCGGCACACTAGTGTGCCGCGGAACAGTGGTTGAAAAACACTGGTTTAGACCAGTATTCCTGAAAATGGGGCCCCTCGCCCTTTAGAGTGTTTAGAAACTTGGTGGGGGAGACAGTTCCAGCTACTCAAGCATTTTTGCAGTAGCATACAAATAACAGAAAATGACAGGAGAGCAGTGGCTGTCAGAAATCTACATAGAAATTTATTTTGGAGTTCAGTATGCGAAAGCAAAGCAGTTAAATCCTGACATTTGGATTTAGGATAACATATACCTACCTAGCAAACAAGTTAGCAAAAGTGGAAAGGCAGGATACATATTTAATAAATAACCTACCTGCTGTAAACATTTTGGTAAGTCAAATAAACAACCATCATTTTATAAAATGTAGTCTTATAGTTGACAAAAATTTAAATCGCTGTTACTCAGTGTAGATGTGTTTCCGAGCCTTGTGCATTCTGATTGTAAATGTGTACTTGGAAATATGTACCTCTAGTTTCAGCGAAACTTAACTCCCACATAGTTGTGTTAGGATTGCAGCCAAAGTTGAAAGGCCATAGTATGCCCTCAAGTATACCTTTACCTATAACATCTGTCCAGAAGCCTTGACTTCTGCATACTAGCCTGAGACATTGCACATCAAGTCTTGTTATGGAAAATGGCTTGGCAGCAACAACAAAAACTACCCCAGCTTGACTTTATCTTCTTGTTTCTGGCAGTTCTTTGGTTGCAGTAGCTTTCAGTGACTAAATCACTTGACGTTGAAATACTGTTGCTAACTTCATTGGAGTAGTGGGCTTGCAGCAGAATGAAATAACAAGCTGGACTTGAGCACTTCAGAGTACAGTGGTGCCCCGCTAGACGAATGCCTCGCTAGACGAAAAACTCGCTAGACGAACGGCATTCGTCTAGTGGAAGCTGCCCCGCAAGACGAAAAAGTCAATGGGGCTGCTTCGCAAGACGAAAAATTTTCGTCTTTTTTCCGTTTAGCGGAGCGCGGCTGTCATTGCCGCTTCGCTAGACGAAAAAACCGCTAGACGAAAAAATTCGTAGAACGAATTATTTTCGTCTAGCGGGGCACCACTGTATATGGGGAGATGCAGTTTTGGAATATTCCCCTATGAGCATCCTGCAGATGGAAGACTAGAACTTTAGTGGGAATTTAATGTTAAGGAAGATTTCAGTAATGTGATTCTGTATCTGCAGCCTTTAGTGGTGCAGCCCATTCTACCACCATATTCTGTTGCATATACAGACCAGCCCTCAGATTGCGCTGCCTTGATTCTAGAACAGAGTTTGAATATCTCTGCCTCATCACCTTCATTTAACACTGAAGGTGGTGTTTTAGTTTGAAAGGCAAGCATTCCATTGCTCTAGGTCAGTGGTGGTGAACCTTTTGGAGACCGAGTGCCCAAACTACAACCCAAAACCCACTTACTTATCGCAAAGTGCCAACACGACAATTTAATATGGGATAATAATGATTGCATGCACACATACAAAAATATAAATAAATAAACCCAGCCAGATGGGCGGGGTATTATTATTATTATTATTATTATTATTATTATTCACTCTTTTTTGTTACTGGCAACCCAGCAGCTGCAGCACTTGTGTGTGTTGTGAAGCAGACTGTTAGGCAGAGCGCTCTCGGGATACTTTCCCTGCATGTGGGGGAGTGTGTGTGTATAGATGTCTGTCTGTCTCTCTCTGCGGCTCCTTCGGCGCTTCTATCCCGGGCATCGGAGAACAAGAGAGAAGCAGAGAGGAGACAGACAGACAGACAGACAGAGGACTCAGTGTGGGACTCTGGGAAACCCGTGGCTGGCAAGCGACCAACCCATTCACCAGGGAAGCTGGAGTCACTCTATTGGGTTGGGGTTTGGGTGGGCAGGAAGAGAACTGAGGCTCATTGGGCTTCGCAGTGTGCAGGCAGCAAGGTCTCCTGTTGTGAGCTGTCTTCAAGGAGCAGCTCGCCTTCACCCCCTCACTGGCTCCCCCTCTTCCCTGCCCAGTCCGAGCTCTCCAGCACAGGTGAAAGAGCAACCTCCTTCTGAGTTCAAAAAAAGGAGGGGGGAAAGGCAGGGAAATCTGGTTTACGCAAAAGCCAGGCAGAAGCATCTTGGTGTGGCATATTGCGAAGCTGCCCCCTCTCCCATGTGTGTTTTGCTTCGCACAAGTGTGGCCCAGCGTAGCGCTTCCCTCCATGGCGTTGGAGGGCAGGCTCCTTCTCCACCCCCACCCTGCTCTGCATCTTGGATCTTGAAAACAGCAGCACAGCCTGAGCCTGCTGTTTGTCCTCAAGGGTAAGTGATAGACCCTTCTGTTAATTGATGGCTAGCTGAGCTGTCGCTCCCCGCCAAAATTAAAAATAAAAATCCAAACCTGCTTTGGATCCAAACCCATACCATCACAACCCACTGTCTCCATGATTCCTTACCCAGCACCCTGTTTTTAATTGCGGCATGGGGTTGGCCGACACACAACTCTCCCTGATGCTACTGTGGGCGGCGTGCACTCTAGGGAGCGTTTCCTGCCCACATTGGTGGGGTGGGGAAGCTGCACGTCCGCCAACCAGCTGGTTGGTGTTGCACAACTCCCCTAAAGCTGATGAGGGCGTTGTGCACCTTAGGGAGCATTTCCCACCCACATTGGCATGGGGGGGGGGAAGTGGCTGTCCCCTTGCCAACCCCCAGCAACGGCCCTGCTGGGGCTATGGTGTGCGTGCCATCAGAGAGGGCTCGTGAGTGCCCACTCTGGCACATGTGCCATAGGTTCGCCACCACTGCTCTAGGTTTATTATAGTAACATAGCTGCCCAAAGTTTCAAAGATCTTTCTTTACACCAAGGAAACTTATGTATGTGATATCCCATGTTTCATTATATGCAAAATATATTGGATATGCAGTCTTTTTTTTGTTTTGTTTAAAACATGCTTTCTACTTGGAATTACGTTTAGATGGGCAGTATTGTACAAATAGTGGTAGCCTTGAAAGCTGTTGTGAAATTACTGGGATGACATAAGAGAAGAGAAATAATTTCTGCCTGTTTTGTTCTGTGCAAATCAATTGGGTAGAACAATTTTAGTGCTCTTCAGAATTACAGATATAAAATTTGTGGGAATTTTGAATCCTCACTGGAGGATGCAATTTTTTGCCCTGAGGGATTTGGGGAGAAAGGGATTTTTTTTTAAAATGGAAGAAAAATCATTTTTAAAGCTTTCTTTACTTAGGGGAATATTTACAGAAGTTGAACCTCAGATATAAATTCCAGGTAGGGGGTACTTTGTGACCAAGAGTTGTTAATATGAAAGATATGAGGGTGTGGAAAATTGGGTGAAGTAATTAATGTATATGCAGCTAAGCAATATGTTTAAAAAAACTGTCATGGAATGCTGGGTGGGAAGTCATACAGAACTATTGTGTAAAAATGGGAAAGAAGTGTAATTGTAAAACTCAAAAACTCAAAAACAAAAATTTTAGAAGCTTTCTTTACTTATCAAAAGTCACTTTGTTACTTTAAGAACAGAAAATGCCTTATGTATAACTTGGTTTAGCATTTATCTGGTATATTAAAAATGTAGTTTATTCAGACAAGCTGCTGAACTGTAAGGAATCTAGCTTCTCTTACGGTTTTGCAAGTTTATGAAGAGCAGGAAAACCCCCAATAAAGATGAGCCATCAACATAATATTTAAACAAAGTCTTATTTAGTCATAAAACTATTATGTCTCCTCCAGTCCTACACAGTGTCAAGCAGACATAAAGCACTAATTTGTTTATTAAGAGAGCCAAGAAAAAGGGTAGGGGAACCAAAACTCACTAAATGAAATGTATTCAGTTGCTTTTTCTTCATATTTATCATGGACTTCTAAAAATTGAAAGTTTACCCAGATGGAAACACATGCCTACCCTTTCCTGTGTCAGTTTATTTCTTAATTTGGTATATTTCCAAACATAGACCAGTTTTCTTTCACGTGCTTCAGAATGTGGAGGAATCTGAAGTAGGTAAGAAGCAAGAGCTGGAGGCTTTGTTGTGCAAAGGCTTTGCCACCATGTTGCAAGAGGGATGTGTTTGGCAGGATCCCAGACTACATTTCTTGGCCAAATACCTGAAGAAGTTTTGTACTCTGCAATATTTGAAAGTACCTTTCCAGCATCAAGTCCTAAGTATGCTGCTTGCTTTGTAATCCATTCAAATCCGGAAGTAGTGATAACCCTCACAGGATTGATTTATTATTATTATTTCAGTTTCTATACTGCTTAATATATTTTTAAAATATCTCTAAGCAGTGTATGGGAAACTGAAACAACAACAGAGAACTTCAACAAAATATTGCAAAACTACACAGTTACATATAAAAATGATACATTGATTCACCCAGGGTCAAACAAACTCAGCTCACCCACAAAAGTTTCACAATGAGAAAAGTTCTTGGAAACAGCGGACATCACCGTAGTCTTTCTTTCTAGGCTAGCTTTTTATGGGCAGGCTCAAGGTGGATGGCACCTCCTCAAGCTGCGCACAGCTGTGTCCCATTCAGCTGCACTCTCCACACCCAGTTCCTGGTACAGCAGGTTTATTGGGTTTCCCAGGGTGTCCAAAGGATGGGTAGAGGGGCCCCCTTCACTCACAACTCTTCCTTCACCCTCTGTCCTCTCCTCTTCTAGCATCTTTACTGTCCCGTAGCAGGACGTGCATTTTATGGGCAGACACCAAGGGCGGTACTTCCTCAGGCTTCCCACAGCTGTGACTCATTCACCTTCTGTCCTCTCCTCCTTCTCCATCTTCTTAGATACTGACTGGCTGCTGTTACATATGCATGCATCATTCCCAAGATGGTCTCCAAAGTCACTTGCATTTCTCCCTTGAATCTTGGGTCCAATGTATTTGCAGCAGCATGAATTGGATGGCAACAAAATTATGTTGTTCTGTACTTCCAGTCTTTTGAGGCTTAGCGACAAGGAAAAAATAGGCCCACTTTGGCTGCCCCCCCCCCAAAAAAGCTCCTGTAGAAAAGCTCAACAACTTCAGGTCCCCCCCTCCCCATGGGTAGATCATTGCCTCCCCCCCCAGTAGATTGCAGTCTCTTGAGAGTTGGATGTCCCTGCTTTAGAAGAAAGCCTTCATACTTAAGATGATTCTAATTCTTCTTTGAATCTTTGTGTCAGCCATATTTTAGAATCCCCATTTAACATTTTTTGCATGTACAGAATGTGCTTTCTTTCTGCAAATTGTCATATTGCAAGAACTCTTCCACATGAACCTAATAATATAGGCAACCTACACAGTTCAGTTTCAGTTTACTGCCATAAACATTGTACATGCTGTTGTCTGCTTTGTACAGGTCTGTTTGTAGTAGAACTTGCTGGCCTTGAGCCACTGGATTATAGTCATTTGTCAGTTTAATGCTGCTTCAGCAAAGTAGGTACTGAGTTTGAAAGAACTGCATTGCTAGAGCTGCAGTTTTTTTCTGTTCAGTTGAAATGCTTTATATATAACCATTTAACATACCACTCAGGATTAAGGAACTTTGTGTGGAACAATGGTACTTCATGACAGGAGAGCTTCTAGCAATTCTAAAACATGTTTATAATTGAGACTAGAAATTCCTGCTTTTCCTGTGCATTATTCACGTTCTTCAAAAGAAGCAGCTTGTGAAAAGTGTGTACTGTGCAGTGGTAGTGAACTTTAGTGTACAGTGTCTAGTAGTAAATGTGCACATTGCTTTGGCTCTGTGGAAGCTTCCAGGAAAGGCTTCTTTGTGACTGCAGTTTTCTCTTTGGGAGAGGTGGGACTAATATATAGAAACATTTTTTCTGAAGTGACTTCTCTGTCATAGTGTTACTGTCTGGTTTGTATATTGCACATATTAAATTGTGGGGCATTTTTTCCAAGGTGAAGTCAGAAAGGCCCTTGCAAGTGCACATCAGGAACTGTTAGTTCACTGGTGAGACTATAAGAAGCTTATTAGGTCACTCAGTATCTGATTAAGTTGAAGGTGGCCTGTGTTTGATCAAGATAGAACAAGAGTTGAGTGTTGTATTGGAAAAGTTAACATGGTCAGCAGTATTTAGAATTTTTCAGATGTCATAACTACTGGTAGATAGTTTGTCATGCAGTACCACATGTAGGGGTGTGTTTTTGAAAATAAGTGCAGGAATGTCATGGACACAATCCACTGGGATTTGTCTTCACACTGTAGCATTTTGTTACATCACACTGCTGTTTTAAATTTGCTAATTTGGCTTGACACTTTTTTTAGCTGATAATTATTTGGTAGAAAGCCTTTATTATGCCCCAGAAACCACTAATCTCTCAACCCTTTCCCTCAGTAATTGTCAAATAGGTAACATGTGTTTTTGATTTGTTGTTCTGGTAGTAGCTGCCACAAACCCTCCTCATCAACCTTGAGAGTTCCCTAGCAGGATCTGCAGGTTTTGGAATGCAGATGCTATCTGGGTATGGAGTAAAGTTTCACTGGACAAGTAGACTACTCCCTGCCTTTTTTTCCACCCTCAAATCATCCTGATTTGATTGTCACACTGAGACAGTAGACACAGCTTTTGAGACTATTGCATTATACATGTGTTCTGTTTGTGATTGGAACAGCTACTTTCACACCCTAGTTTGGATGGTGATGCGGTAGTCGGGGTGGTAATCCCAGAGTGTCTGTCTCTGTTTGTATGTGAATGACTTAAGTGTCAAATCAAACTTTTTATAGCAACTTTTAGGCTTGGAAATGTCTTCAGGTGTTCATGCTATCATAGTTTCTCTAGAATTAAACCAAAATTCATAGGTGCATGTCAGAGTGGAAAGGGCTAGTCTGGCTACTGCCTAGCTTCTAATGTTAGTCTAGAAATTGGCTGAAGCATATGTGCTTGAATACAGAGGTGTTAAATTAGACTGCAGGTGGAAAATAATGTTGCTGAATATTTCCTTATGTAAAAAGAAAAGGAAAAAAGAAAACAAAAGAAACTAGCATGTTGGATGAAAAGGCTCCAGTCCAGTGCTGCACTAATTTTGTTACTTGTAGAAAAGTAAGGGGTCACTACTAATTGGTACCCACTTGCATTCTGAAGGGTTTCAGTCAATTTTTCTACTTCAATATCTACCACTTCATTCTCTTGAATGGTCTCATTCAGAATAGGGCATTATTGAAGGCGGCGAAATGAGAAGAGTAGTTTTTAGTTGGGACTGTCAGTGCCAGGGGAAGGTTGTGATGATATACAAGGTAGGCTTGGCTAGAATATGAAATTGCTGCACTAACTTTAGATTAGCTGTGGTTGGTTGGTGTATCCTTTGTCTCACAGCATATTTTCAGTTACAGGTGGGTAGCCGTGTTGGTCTGCCATAGTCAAAATAAAATAAAATAAAATAAAATATTCTTTCCAGTAGCACCTTAGAGACCAACTAAGTTTGTTCTTGGTATGAGCTCAAGTGCTTCACCTCATCTCTGAATGAGGTGAAGCACTTGACTGTTGGGGCATCCAGCAAAAATTAACTCACTGGAATGGGTGTATTTTAGTTTGTGGTGTGGTCACCGTGCTTTGGTCCTGAATAAACAAGTAGCAGCACCAAGGAGGGTCCAGACTAGCAGAGTTCACAGCAAGGTTTAGATGAGGTAAGGTCAGAGCACTTCAAGGTCTGGTTTGACACAGGGCACAGAACTGCTACATAGAATGTATCTAGTCCCTTCTCTCCAGAGGTTTCCTTGAGAGGAAAATCTTACGCTCAATGAGCTTTTACTCCTGAGGAGTCCTTGCCTGCAATCAGACACTTTCCCAAATGGACTAGGCTTCCACCTGGCATTTAAGGCACCGTCTTTCCCTTGGTCTTTGGACTGTTCAGTCTCAGCTTCATTTCAAGGTCCTGGCTTTTTGCCACCGGGTGCAGACTGACCTGGAGCCTGGTGTAAGAACAAGGCCTCCTGGGTCTCCTCTGATGAGAGTACATAACACAAGTGTCCGTTGAGTTGGCTTTGCACCTCTGTTTTGAATCTCTTTGAGAAGTTCATGGATACACTTGTCACAGACCTGAGATGGTAATGCTTCATTTGACACACTTTCTTGGTGGCTGTAGTATATCAAGCACTTCACATATTGATTTAAGCCTCTGAGAGAAAAATGTGGTGGGAACAAGTTTTATTTGTGTAACAGCATTTTAAGCTGCATGATTGCATTTCGTGCTTTGCATGACTTCATCTAAAATGTTTCTAACAAGTTATCATTGAATACGTTTTTGTGCAAGCAGCTATTTTTACTTTGGTGTGAAATTGTGTCTGTTGAATTGTTGCATTTGAAATGAGTGTTACTCCTTGATTAGTGTTGAGAAATCCACTGAAATATGAGAAAGGATTCCAGTATGCTTCAGTTGTGGCTTACTTTGAGGTGTAACATAGTTGATATCAAGCAGCTGCTTAGATGGTCCTTAACAGATTAACAAAACTTTAACCAAGTTCCAGAAGCAGAATTGGTATTGGAGGCTGCAGCATCATTGCAATTAAAATTGTCACATTTAGTTTTTGAGCTTTTAAAATCATAAGAGCAGTATCCATTGAAGTATTTCCAGTAGCAGAAAGATTTTTGTTAGCAGAACAAAATGTTCCCTTCCCCTTCATGCCCCCCATCTGCTCCGGAGAGTTGAGGGAATCCCCAACATAGATTTTTTTTGGGGGGGAAGCACGATAAGTTACATTGTTCAGCTAAAAGTCCTTTGTAGTAATTAAACTACTTCGTTGGATACTGCCCAAAGCTTCTAGTATACATTGTTGTTTCCAGGACCGTTCATATATGTTCGCACCATTAGTAGCATATCTCCATCTGCTTGTTAGAAGCTCCATTTGTAAAATTGCTTGAAAGGAATCCCCAGACTGCAGTTTTTCTTCACTGATTGAAAAAGTGAAGATGCTTGAACGCCAGGATGGCACTTGACATCTCTACCATCTGGAGGTGCATGCCTAGGGTTCATTGGATTTGGACTGTTTTTCACATGATAATACCCCATTGTGTATAATTCTGTCAGTTATATTTTATCTACAAAATCAGAATGAATTTCAGGAACCAAAATGCTTTTTCTGTGCAGGAGCAGTCACCATTGAGAAAAAGAGGTGGGAAATAGGCCAGTATTTTATGGTCTGTCCATGGATCAAGTGACTTTTCTTCTTTTAGTTCTCAAAGTTCTTAGCCTAGCTCAAGGTTGTCATCTGAACTATCCACATGTTTAACTGAGAATCACAGTCAGTCCATCATGTGAAAAATAAGACTTTAGAGCCGCCTTGCCCCAAAATGGCAACTAGACATTCCGTTTTAGCAACTGCAACCTTCATTTAAGGAGCCATTTGGTGCCTAGCTTATATATTGCGTTTCTAACACTAATTACATATGTAACCTTTACAATAGCTGTAAACAAGACATGGCTCTTTAAGCAAAAAGCATAAGCATAATTGATCTAATCTTTCAAAATCTAAGTGCTGGGGCCTTCAGTTAACCATCTACTTGCAGTTTTAGAAGTTGTGGTTGGACCTCTTGTATAAACTAGAGGTCACACAAATTTCCAATGAAGAGATTTTTCAGGATTCTTTTTGACAAAGGCCATTGAAATTTCCAGCGAACATATGCAAAACAGCTAAGTTGTGTTGCCGTGATCTACTTCAGTTAATCTAATTAAATACAATATGTTTTACATTTTAGTACATCTTTGGGGAATTCAGCCCCGATGAATTTAATCAGTTCTTTGTGACTCCTCGTTGCTCTGTTGAGGTAAGAACTATTTTAAATTTATTTACCTGTATGTGTGAAATGTTGAAATCTACTGTATGTTGAAAGCATAGAAGAAAGTTCAGTATAGATCAGTGAGTACCCTATAATACTGCCACACAGTTTTGCTTCACTTCAAATTTTGAATGTTGTTACAGTTGTCAATAGCATATCAGTCCGCCCCCACACCACCCCATAAATCCAATGTGTTTATTTTATCAGTCAGTCTGGTAAAAGACTGCTGTGTATATCAAATTGTAAAGAAGCAACGGTTAATTAAAGGGCACACTAAACGACTAAACAACAACAGCAGCAACATTAAGGGCACAGGAGAATATGTGTACAAGAGAGGAAGGGTGGTTAGTGAGGGTGGTTAGTGGTGGGTTCAGATTGTTCCATTCAATGCAGACATAAGTTATCTTTGGTGAAATCATCTTTCCCCACCACCAATGCAACATTTGTTTTATTTTCTGTACAGCTTCCACCCTACAATGAAACCATTTCATGTGGCCTTAAGTCCACAGGAGAGCTCCATGATGGTAAGAAGCCATTCCTTCTTCACAACTGTTTCCCCAATCCTTTTGAAGTCCAATGTGTTGCAGGTTCGTTTCTTCTGTTCAGCTTTGGGGGTTCGGGTTAGTTTGCTACTTAAATGTACTAACCCAGTTAAACTTAATAGCAATCCATATTTTATGGTTTCTTTAGCTAACAGTAAACCCTCACTCCCAACTGATGGCTTTGGAAAAGTTCTTTTAAAAGAATCCAGTGGTTTTGAGGCCTTGTTAGATCAGTGCTGTTAGTTGTTGATTATTAGGGACTTGTAAATGTTAAAACTTCAGCACTTCTCAATACTGAAATCTGTTTTTCATTAAGAAAGAGAATGACTTGGACAGGGCTAGAAAAGTAAGCATGACTGATCACTGATCTGTTGAGACATGAATGTATCTTGTCTGTACTGAAAGCTTCATTAGATGAAGTTTCTTCCTGGGCACAATTAAGACTTGGTACTGGTTTTAATCTTCACAGGCTAGTCTTATGTATGTTTACTTGGAAGCAAGTGCTACTGGGTTCAATAGGGCTTACTTCCAGAAGAGTGTAAATGAGAGGGCAGCCTTAAATCCCTAAATGTTTTAGTCCCATATAGACCAGCCCAGTTATTAAGATAATCATTAGTGGCCTAGGTGTCACCACCTGCTAAGGGGGTTTGTTTGGAGATGGTACTTCAACTTGGTACCCTTTGTTTCCCAAATTTGACATCTTTTAGGGGTCAAATTAAAGTATTATATTTTCCTAGGGTTTCAGCAGAATAGTTATTGAAAATATTTTCATCCTTCATTTCAGAAAAAAGTGGCCATTTCTTGGATGCTGGTATCAGATGTTTATGTTGCTTAGTTGCAGTGACCTTTGAAATTCCTTGTCTTAGAGATGGGACTATGATGGTTTTACAGAATGTGTTTTTGTTTTTCTTGGTCAAAGCCACAAAATTCTACTCTTAGTGCCAGCCATGTGAAATATAGACCCTTGAACATCCTATTGTTGAAAATCTTTTGACATCCCAATCTATGCTGATAATTAAGCTATTTTCATATTTTCAGTCTGCACAATTTATATTTGATTCGGAATGTTTTTAACAAATATTATGAAAAGGAATAACTTGAGGTGAAGACAAGTGATTGCAAACCTATCTTGTATCTGCCCCCACTTCCCAAGAAAAAAAGCACCACTTTAATAGAAGTTTATTTTTCTCTCCTAGGGGAAGAGTATCAGAGAATTGAATTTGGTGTTAATGAGGTTATTGAGGCAGATTCATCTGTGCTGAATAACAATGACTACAGTATTTCAAGTACTCTGAATCCTCAGGCACCGGAATTCATTCTTGGTTGTGCACCTTCCCAGAAGACGCCCAGTGATATACTCAATGAAGCCAACTATAACTCCATAGACTGCCAGTTCACTGATTCTGCTCTCGCTTTGGATAGCAGTTCTAATGCTGAAAATGATAGTTTACCTGGGAGCCTTGGGCAAAGGGAACGCAAAAAGAAGAAAAAAAGACCCCCTGGATATTACAGTTACTTGGAAGATGTTACTGATGGCATTGTTCCTGCCGAGGCTTTGGTAAACGGGCATGCAAATTCATCAGGACTTAATAGCATAAGCACAGAGGATGTAGACCTTACAGGCGACGCGCCATCGGTCACTCCAAGGACTTGTAACAGCCCTGAAAATTCTGTGGACTTCACTAGCGAAGCCGTGTCTGATGATTCGGTTTCTAGTGCGCTAGATGCTACAAGGACTGCAGGGCAGCCTGAAGTATGCAGTGTTACTAATTTGGAACAGTCTTGTGTCCCCTCTGAAACTGGGAGGGACAGCCCATTAAGGACAGCTGTTGTACAGCCATATGCTGGTACTGATACTACTGAAAACCTTGGTGTTACAAATGGACAAACACTTGAATCCTCTAGTGAGGGCACAGCTGCCAATGGGGTAGACTTGCATCCTGTGGAAAGCACCAACTCAGACCAAACTAAGCCTGAGGATGCTTTGCCTACTACTGAGGCAACCACCCCTGTTTCAGGAGCCGTTTCTGTTAATCAGCCTGCAAAATCATGGGCAAGCCTCTTTCACAATTCCAAACCTTCTGTTTCCATGCCTATGGCTTATGTTGAAACTAAGTATACCCCTCCTGCCACATCTCCTGTGGTCCCTGAGAAACAGGTTGAAGTCAAAGAGGGGCCTGTTCCAGTTTCTGAGGATCCTGTAGCCATAAGGATTGCAGGTATCATTAATGTGCTTCAAGCTTGAGCTACAAAGAGTGTAGGAAGGTTTGAAGGAGTGGAAAGTTTGAGTGAACCTAAATGTCCTAATGCTTTAGTAGCACAATAGTAAGAAAATATTTAACTGTGTGTAAGAGTGACACCTCTTGTTTAGTGTAATGCTTCCAGCTTTTTGTTAATGTAGTATCTGTTTAAACACACAACTGTGGATTGATGTACAAGTAAAAATGAACTCTTGCTTTTATGTGCACACACGAAAGAATGAACAAAATCGAAAATCGAAAATTCTTTCTAGTAGCACCTTAGAGACCAACTGAGTTTGTTCCTGGTATGAGCTTTCGTGTGCATGCACACTTCTTCAGATACGAAAGAATGAGTTTGTTTAGGCTCGAGCAATTTTGTTCTCTCTTCTAGAGCTAACCTTTTGCTGCTGTTGTGAGAGCCTATGTGTGTGACTCAGTTTGGAAAGTTTTGCCAGCTCAGCACTGAGAGCTTGCTATGTTAGGGGGTCTTTGTTCTTTTTAATAACTCCTTCCACCCAGGACCTCTTTTGGGAGGGCTGAACACTGCTCGTTTATTGCTAGGGAATATTTGAATACAACTACTCTCCTTCACTCCTACATTTATCTGTCTCCCTACAAATAAAAACACACATTTTACTGGCCCGTGGCAGCCTTTGAGCCACCAGATGAACACTGACTTTGAATGTATAAACAGTCTTAACAGTGGCCACCAGGCCTTAGCTTGTGATCTTTGCTGTGAGCACCACATTGCTTTGTAATATCTGATACATATTCAGAATATGCAAGCACATGCAGCTTGACATTCTGCTCATTGAACACAATGTGAAAGTATTCTTTAAAACTGACACATGCCCTGTAACATGATAACGGGGCACAGAATGGTGCTGAAAGCTGCTGATTCTTCAGAAACGTATAACTGTATCAGACATACAGTACAGGCAACTCCCTATTTGCATGCATTCAAGGCACAAGCGACCACTGACATGAGTGCCATTTTCAGCCCCAGAAGGGGGCAGAGTGGGCCTATGCGCAGTGCCATGGAATGGCAAACAAATGGGGAGTTGCCTGTAAATCAGAGTTGCATCCCCATAGGCAACTACATTGCATGAAGAGTTAACTTGTGCTGCAGGCAGAACTTTTTATATAATACAGAAAAATAATACTCTTGACTATAGAAATGCAAGGCGTGTATAACTTATTTATATTCCTTTATTTCTAAATAGTTTTTTTCTTTACTAGCAAGCCATTTTCTGCATGTCTAATCCCCCAAAGTGGTAGTACTTATCACATTTGATTTCAAGTCTAGGTTTATTAATCTCTTTGACCTAAATTTCAATAGAAACATTCAAAAGCATAAATGCATGCAACATTGCCGGATGGTGTGCTTATAATGATTTACTTCATACAAGTTGGCAATATGAAGATCACCAGTGTCTATTTGATTTGACTTTTTTTTAAACAATCACTAGTGTTTATTTGACTTTTCATTAAATAGTAGTAACTTCTTCAGTAGCATTATTCTACCTGGGTTATTAGAACCTTTGGTGGTGGTGGGAACAAGACCTATCTATATATAATGGCAATAAAAGTGTAATATGTGGCATTTTAAAAATTATAAGCTTGTTGGGCGGGCTTCATTCTGTTTAGTCATTGGTGTTTGTATCTGCAAAGAAAAAGCAACTTGCAAGAAATAACTTGTTTCTATAGCAGAGCATTTATTAAGAATTCTTGTTGCTAGTGTTGATTACATAAACAGGGTTGGTTGCATGTCAATCAGGATCTAGCTCTTAGAACTTTATGCTGCCATGTAAGCCCAGCCCTGCTTAAGTTCCTAATGCAGATGAGGTCAAGCACTTCGGAACAGGCTTAGAGTAATACTGTCTACTGCTTCATTTTACACCCTGGTCTTCTCTTGAAATGCACTTAATGCTTGTTGCTGTAACAGCAAATGAGATGTTTTTGCACGTCCCTTGATTGTGTATGAGATTAGAATTCAAAAATGGATGTTGCAAGAAGCTTTATACAGAGTATAAGCAAGCATTGGAACAGTAAGAGTAACTCTTAAGCGGGGAAATCAGAACTGTTGTCCAGGTGATACAAGTCATTAGTGGACAACTGATGGTACATGCATGTTGGAGCGGTTCCAGGTGAAGTTTTATACCTATACTTTGCCTCACCTTGCCTGCAAATCTGTGGGAGGATAAATACTGGTAAGCATGATAAGACATAACCAAATGTCTTGCAACAAGAAAACAATGTGTGTAAATTCATTTCATTGGCCACAAGGGGATGCTAAAATACTGTTTGATTTTCCTGCGCTACATATGTAATAGGCAGTATATTTGTTCAGTTGGAAGTGGATTTGCTGACATTTTTGGATGTGTTCTTCATTTAACAGAATTACTGGAAAATGTAAAACTAATACATAAACCAGTATCCTTGCAACCACGAGGGCTGATCAATAAAGGAAACTGGTGTTATATCAACGCTGTATCCTTACATTGGAAAAATATTACCTGAATTAATTACCTGCTTGTGTTTCTAATACTGAAAACAAAATAGATCCTGTTATCAGACTTTAAATTTAAAGGTTCAAAATGGGAATGGGGTATATTTCAAGTTAGCAGTATCATTATGGCTGCTGAATGGCTTCCTTGTGCCATACAGTGTTTTAAGTTCATTTTCGTTCTCCCCCTCTCTTTCTGCACAAAGACTTGGGTGTGTTAAATGCTGTCTTTATTAACTGACTCCTTAATGCAGTTCTATAGACACTGCAAGCTTTGGTTGCTTGCCCTCCTATGTATCACCTAATGAAGTCCATTCCAATGTATTCGAAATCACAACGGCCGTGTACTTCAACACCAATGATAGATAGTTTGTAAGTAAATTGCAAGACAATCACAATGTTTGAATTAGAAATGTAAGTCAGTAGACATTCTTAACTTCTTTTTAAAAATAATACTAATTAAAGGTTGGAAACAGTCAATGATACTACGTATTTGGTAGCTTAATTGTCCCTTCACAGAGCAGTACCAGGATAATATTTGGAGCAAACATAAATTAATTTCTAATTGCCATATTGTTTGATTTTCAAATTATGCTGCCATAGTCCCAACTCCCTCTCTTCCCTATTCTGTGATTTGGGAATATTTCAATTTATCAAAGGTAAAATACACATCCATTTCTAAACCAAAGCCCTGAGCTTTGGAGAACCTCTCATTCAGTGGCTGGGTTTGGACTACCTTTCCTGATTTCATAAATCAGATCCTGGTTTACTATCCTAGTTAAGCCAGACTTCTCCAGTTAGGTATAACAGGGAGCTTTGGTTTAAGCTAAAGCCAGAACATGAAGGGAGGCAAGGGGCAAGGATGGAGCATGAGGCCCCCGTGTGCATTCCAAGCTTCATAAACTGTGGGAAAGATTGTCTGAACCTAGCCAGTGGATTGCATTCAGTAACAGTTCAACATTGCCATTGTGAATTGGGGCTCCATCTCCTTCAGCTAATGTGAGTCAACTTTCCCCATCATGGCTCTCCCTCCAGATGTTTTGGATTATAACTGCCACCAGATGGGAGTTGTGGAAAACATCTGGATGGTGCCAGGTTGAGAAAGGCCACTTAGTTCACTTACCACATGGAACGAAAACTTGTCCATCTCAGCGCTAGAGATGAAAATACTGAAATAGTTGCTTTTAGTGCATCAGCTGAGGAAGAGGACCAGTAAAATAAATGTATGTTGACACTCAAATGAGATTGTAATAATCTGAAGAGGCAAATCACCAATTTTTATCTTGTAACAAACAAGTTAATAATTTTATCTTATGTGAGCCTTTCCAGTATTAACTTGATCAGATGTATGTGGCTAGTTGTATCTAGTAACATTTGCTGTCTCTGTAGCTGACACCGATTTCCTTTTGTTCTAATACAGTGTCCGCCTAATGAATGAGTTTACAAACATGCCAGTCCCTCCTAAGGCAAAACAAGGTGGGTAGAAAATAATCACCTGCTAACTGTCTGGTGACATATTGGTAGAGTGGAGGAGTTCAATGCTGTCTTTGTATGATACAGCTGAGGTACTTACATTTCTGCAGTACAAATTGGCTTTCACCAAGAGGCTTGTGTGATGTCAGGTAAAAATAAACTTTCTGTTTAAAAGGCATACAACATTTTTGCAGCATCTTTTTCAGATCTATTAGGACCTTGCATAAAATATGATCTTGTTTCAGGAAGAGAGTGTTCCTTCTGTACTCTTAAGATTGAGTTGTTTTTAAGGTGGCAACAAACCTCTTGCATCAGTTTTGGAGGTGTTGGGAAACTTGCTGTACAGTCATACCTTGTGTTGCGAACGCTCCGTGTTGAGTAAGTTCGGGTGGCGTACTCCGCAAACCTGGAAGTGAAACACAGAGCGCGGACACTTCTGTGCATGTCCGCGTGGTCCGTGGATGCGCAGAAGCGTTCTGCGCAGTTCGTGCATGTGCAGAAGCACGATCTCGCGCATGCAGGAAAGCACCGCCCGGGTTGAGCACTGTTTGGGGTGCAAATGGCACCCTGGAACGAATTAAGTGCACAACCTGAGGTACCACTGTATTCAGACACAATCCTTAAGTTTGATGTAACAGCACAAATAAATTGTATTTCATGGTTGCATGAAGTCAATTGCTGTCATTTTCTCCATGCTGATCCAGTGCCTCAGTTTCTTTTGTATAGCTCTCTTAATCTTTGCATCACTCACCTATAGGTTTTTTACCTAAATTCAGTTCTCGGTAATTTGATGGTGTAAGTAGCCACCTAGGAGAGCTTTAATAGTTGCCTTGCCTGCTTTTAGTGTTGTGTGATTGTGATTGAGCCACAGACAAACCTCCACAGCATAGTGTTGCTAAAAGAACAGGGGCAGTGGTTACTTCATTATTTGTTGAAAATGGAGCGTTGAATTGGCCCCACCCTGTACTTGAAATTCTGGCCTTTTGTAACAAATTGCTCTGTCTTTCCCCTTTTTGTTTTGGCAGCTTTAGGTGATAAAATTGCAAGAGATATCAGGCCTGGAGCTGCCTTTGAACCTACATACATTTATAGATTGCTGACAGTTATCAAGTCAAGTCTCTCGGAAAAGGTGAGATTAGATCTTTTTAGCTGTTTCTTACCCTGTATTATGTAAGTAGCTGTAGAAAAATAGTGTTTGCAGTACCATTTAATTGCGGCACTAATATGATTAATTTCATTCTTCAGCAGTGGTGGGTTATCCTTGGTTGCATCTAGAACACCCTAATAGTGCCAGGGAGCAAGAGTTAAAAGAATAGTAGGCTTGTTTTAAAAAATGAGTTAGATGTGTTGGATGTTAATGTAAAATGTAAGATAATGATAACTTGTGGTAAGAATACTGAAGGTGTGGTGCCAGCTTCCTCTTCAAACCTTGTGGCCTAAAGAATTAGTCTTCACATGCAGTTCTAGTATTTACATGCAGTGTTTACATTTAAATGCAGACATATAGAATGGATGTCTCCATAACTCTGGAATCAACAGTACAAAGGAGACCCTAGGATATAACACAAAGTTTGTAGTTAAGGTTTTATCCAAAGCTAGGATTAGCAAACCCAATGTTTCCTTCATTCAGCTTCTAAATGTGCCAGAATAAATGCTTCATTGAGAAGTGGTACTTTTATCAAAATAAGTTGCATTCAGACATCTTGTCATTTGAAGTGAGACCTATTGAAAGGAAGTTCCTTGGACTGATGAAAGCCCATGTTAGAGTACTTTTTCTATGTAGAAGTTCTTGCACCAAATTCTCAAACTTTAAACTCTCCCAAGTTTTAAAAAGCAGTTTGGAGTACAGTAGGGAGTAGTACTGCTTTGGAAACTTAATTTCACTTCAGTGCTCTAAGTAATGTACTTGTGCCTTTGGATCACTCCCAAGATCCTAAATAGGAAAGTGTTGGAGAATGAGTGGCTATACTAAAACACCTGTTTCTTCAGGGCAGACAAGAAGATGCTGAAGAGTATCTGGGATTTATTCTAAATGGCCTACATGAGGAAATGCTGATTCTGAAGAAGTTGCTATCTCCACACAGTGAAAGTAAGGTTTTTTTTAATGCAAATTAATATGTATATTTATATATGGCATATTTGTATAGAGACTGTGTGCAGACATGATGCTTATTTATGGTTTATTTTCTTTAAGTCTTATGCCTATAGTCTTAAGTTTTGAAAGAATGGAGGTAGAACTACTCATGTAACTGCAATAGTTGCCTGAGCAGGTAGAGGAATGATACTTGCTTTTAATGATAAAGTTTCCATAAAGCAGTGTTTCCTTCTAGATGGAAATTATCTACTCTAATATACATTTCCTCCTCCCTCCAGAACTTGCAGTTTCCAATGGCCCGGAGACCCAGCCTGTAAATGAAGAGGAAGAACAGGAGGAGCAAGGCGAAGGAAGTGAGGATGAATGGGAACAGGTTGGACCACGCAACAAATCCTCTGTCACTCGGCAAGCAGATTTTGTCCAGACACCAATTACAGATATATTTGGTGGTCACATAAGGTACAATAAATTGTAATTAGTGTTAATAGAATGTCAGGATCATGTTTATGGGTGAGGGGAAATGGACAAAATGAATGTATGCCACCATAAGTACAGTCGAACCTCTACTTACCACCACCTCTTTTTATGGTCGTTCCAAGTCGCGACCGTGGCAAACCCGGAAGTAACCGGCAGGTTTGCCGCTGTTTGTGCATGCGCAGGAGTGGCGGTCGCAGTTTGCGCATGTGCAGAAGCAGCATTTGCACATGCGCTGAAGCGGGCTATCACTGCCTGCACACAACGGCGCCTCTCCCAGCGACCCGTTTCAGACCTCTGGAACGGATTATGGTCGCAAATCCAGGTTCCACTGTAGAAGCTTAGTGTTCATAAATATAAAATGTGTTGTACATTAAGGTACATCCCAAAAGCTGATATAGTGAGATTCCTATAAGTCAGATAAGCTGGTGCTGCCCCAAAGAATATACCTTCATTTCCATTCCTTGGTGACAGGAACTCTGAAGAGCCAGCCCTACATATTTTTGAGCCGACTTCTTTGTATGTTTAATCTGGTAACAATTATTAATGGCGAGCACATCGTCCTGTCTTGACATCCAAAGGAAGCAAGATGAAACTGAGGGATTCCTGTTTTCTTCTTTTTGCTGAATGGGAGAACCACAAATCTCTAATCCCACATGTGTAGTCTGCTTTTTGCCACGCCTGTCCTACTCACTATACAAAGTAGGTCACCGCAGAAACAAGATCCCACGTTAGGATGTTGGAAAGCTTTCACTTGTGAGGCCAGCAACGGAGATAGGAATGGTCTAATAGTAGTCTACCAAACATAAGCTCTAGAAATAGTTGTATTTTCCATCCCACAAAAAATGTATATTAGTACTTCCTCCCCTATCGTGTTTTTGGCTCTTTATTGCCTTCATGAATACAGTGGTACCTCAGGTTACATACGCTTCAGGTTACATACTCTGCTAACCCAGAAATAACGCTTCATGTTAAGAACTTTGCTTCAGGATAAGAACAGAAATTGTGCTCTGGTGGCGCAGCGGCAGCGGGAGGTCCCATTAGCTAAAGTGCTGCTTCAGGTTAAGAACAGTTTCAGGTTAAGAATGGACCTCCAGAACGAATTAAGTTCTTAACCCGAGGTACCACTGTACCTTGTTTCTTGCAAAGAAATAATAAGAATGCATTAAAATCCAAATCTGCATATATCTGAGCTTTTCATGCCAAAATGTACTTATAATTATCATGCTTCACTCTTCTATGTGTCTTTGTGTGGACTTTGCCCTTAAAAGTAGTAGTTGAAAAGTGCTGTGCTGTGGTGGATTTTTAGTGTAGAAAAAAGAACTAAAGATTGTGGCAGGGGACATGAGAGAAATTTATAAATTATGTTTGGTCTCGAGAAAGTAAATACGTAGAGATGGTCTCTTTCCCCCTTCTATTAGAACTCAAGCTCATCAGAACTCAAGCTCATCAGATGAAATTAATTGGCAGTAGATTTAGAGTGGTTAGAATGAAGTACTTCATCCAGGTTCCAGAATTCATTGGCACAAGATGTGGCGATGGCCCCTAGTTTAATGGCTTTAGAGGAGGATTACACAAGTTCATGGAGAAAGGACCTGTCAATGACTATGATAGTCAGGATCGCTTTGTAGAATTTTGGTGTTCACTTAACACCCATTTCTCATAGGACATGGAGCAGAGACCCCCACCCCAGTGAATTCATTGACCAGGCAGAATTACTTGGAATTAGGCTTGGAAATGAAAAACTCAGCACATAATAGCATGGATGTAAAATGCTCCAATAAATGTGGCTGCAGCCTTCTGCAATACCTGTAGTTTCTGAACACATTTCAGAGGCAACTCCACAAATTCAGGGGTATTTTTTATTTTCAGAAACAACCAAGTCAAGATAATTTTCATCATTGCTGCTATTGCTAGTACATGCTTATGTTTTGTTTTTAAAAGAACTGAAAGAAAACATTTAGAAGTTGTGGATGCACTAATAGAGATAAGACAGCCAGAGGGAGAGATTGATAGAGATTTTCCATTCTTCTGTTAGTCCATAATGTATAAGCTAGAAAAGATGTGTTGGTCAGTCTTGATAGTTTCAGGGTGGATATAGTTTCAGGGTGGATATAGTGAAAATATATTATATATTGATGGAAAAGAGTTATAAGGTTGTATGTAGTTAATGTTCTTTTTGTTTAAGAAATTAATGAAACTGCTTCATCTTTCTAAGATGGCATTGTGATGGTGATTCTTCATTGCTCTTATTTGATAAGCTAGCTTAGTTAATAAAGTTATTTCCCAAATTATTTTAGCCACTTTGCACAGGTCAGAAGAACTGTGTGTAGCTGTTGGTCATTATTCCAGACCTCTGATTTAAATTCCCAGGATAAAGGGGAAACTATAATCGTTTAATACCTATAGCTGGTATAAATTTGTAGCTGGATATACCCTCATTTGAACAAATAAAATTTTGAGGTCAGACTTTATTCCTGGTGGGCAGCAGTTTAAAGAAAGAATGAGTGTGTGCCACACTCCTGGACTCTTCACCAAACATTGCAGTTTTATTGGTGCTTTTGTGTGTTGTGGAAAAATACCGCTGCAAAATGCTAACCCGAAATATTATCTGGATTAAGTGTGGTCTCGGTCTGAGTTGAAGAAGCCTCTGAATAAACAGCATGTTAGTTGTTGATGAAAAAGGTATCCCAAATGTGGCTCTCATGCAATGGGTGGGGCAAGTTGTCTCTTACAAACATCAACCTTGCCATTATGAGGGCTTCACATCATCCAAGAAAGACCTTATTCTTACCTTAAAATAAAGGTGCTACTGTATAAAGAGGTGACTGGGTGCCAGTATTAAAAAGAACCTGGGGTTATGTTTGAACCAAAGTAACAATTTTATTCACATTCAGTATTCATGAATAAGCTTAAGCAAGTTGAATAAAATTGTTTTAAGAATCTGGATGTGTTGGTAACTTTCAGTGGACTGTAAATCTGAAAAATAATTGGACATGAGAAATGAAGTCCTGTATGTGGCTATTTCCCATTCAATCCTAATTATGTTTTTAAAGAAGAGGATGAGAAAGGAAAGTACAGTGGTGCCCCGCTAGACGAAAATAATTCGTTCTACGAATTCGTGCTAAAAAAATTTTTTTTTTTCGTCTTGCGGGGCAGCTTCCGCTAGACGAATGCTGTTCGTCTAGCGAGGCATTCGTCTAGCGGGGCACCACTGTACTGTGTTTAAGCTAGGAGGATGGGTCAGGAACTGAAAGAAGTACTACTCATTTCTCCCCATCCCTTGCAGGGGATGCATCTTTAAAGTGTATTTGATTTCTGCATAAAACCTGACATATTCAATTTCTGGATACTGAATCTGGTCATTACTTTAACCATATGTCTTTATATCTGTCAAAATCTGGCAGGGCTTTGTAACACAAGAGCATCATTTTAAGCCTGCCTACTGAGTTTGGCCATGAGACATTTTTATATGGGTTTCAGAAAGATATCGGTATATGTGAAGGTATGTGTTGGCAGTCTCACCATCAGTCATTCCAGAATTAAATTTTGAAGAGTTTTCACAAATGAAACTTCTAACTTGTTTCTTTAGATCTGTGGTTTACCAACAAAGTTCGAAGGAGTCTGCCACTCTGCAGCCATTTTTTACTCTGCAGTTGGATATCCAGTCTGATAAGATACGCACAGTTCAAGATGCTCTGGAAAGCTTGGTGGCAAGAGAGTCTGTTCAGGGTTATACTACAAAAACCAAGCAGGAGGTAAGTTCTTTAATGGCTGGGTACACTTTTGAAGTCAGATATTACCGTTAATCATTATGTGGGTGTTTAATATTGTCTGTGTTGACTAACAGCAATTGTCAAAGATCTCAGAAAGAAGTCCTTAATCCTGTTACCTGACATCCTGTCAGCTGGTAATGCTAGGTACTGGACCTGGGACCTGTGCAGCCAAGGCACATTCTGTCCCATTGAGCACATTCATAAGACGAGTGCAAAATGTGTTATGCATCCATAAAGCCTAGAGTCTCATATATGTGGCTGATTGAACATAGCCATATTGGGACAAACTAATGGGACAGTAGGAGAGAACCAGGAACCAGGCAACTCCTCCAGTCTATTTTGTGCTTCTTCCATTTTATATGGCAGCTGGGTTGTCTGTGACTAGTTTTTATTATGTCTGTGTAGTATAAATACGGCTATGCTGCTTCATTCTAAAAGCTGATTCAGTGAACTGCTTTTTGAAACCAAAGTTATTTCCCCCCAGTCTGTTCCTAATGAGAGTCTTGTGGAATTTAGTGCTCTAGAATGACATAGTGCTTAGCTCATTTATGTAATTAATTTGCATACTTTCTCAATTTATCTTGCATTCCAAAGAACCCCAAGCAATGTACAAAACAGAAATAAAAGAGACTATATATTAATAATTGAATATAAACCTGTGAATTTTGGAACAATGCAGTGCTATTTTAACAATGACCATGCCAATATTATCTTTCTGGGAAGGCCTGTTGGAATTAAAAGGTCTTCAGTAGATGCTGAAATCACAAATATTATTGTATTAAAATGGTTTCTTTTACATTTTTGTGTGATGTCAAGCCATGCAGATGAGTAAAAAATGCAGTGCTTTTGTCCTGAGTTTTTCAATAGTTAATAGAATGATGTGCCTGGTTGTATTTTTCCACTGCTGTGCACTGATCGTCAGGTGATGCTTTGATAGAATCAGAGATGGGTTATTTAACTAGCCTCAATGTAGGAAGCACACATAATCTTTGTAAACAGAGTGGTTCTCTACAAGATAGAAAAGAGTGGGCTTAACCACAGTGCTTAGGCATTGGGAGGAGAGGGCAACAACCTGAAAAAAGGGTGAGAAGCATGTTGCCCTGAAATTATGTGTAGGCAAATGCAGCCCGTCTGGATTTTATGTCTGACATGATGTGTGGGAGTGGAAGTGGCAGAACATCTCTTTGGTTGTCTGAGAGACCTCCTTGTATGGGAGGAAAACTTGCAGTGCAAACTCCTCAGGGCTTGCCACACGGATTTGGTTTGGCTAGCCACTCAGTTCTGGGTTTTGGTTCATATATGGTTTTAGTCTCCTCTTTACTTGACAACCCAAATGTTCAATTATGGCTTCTAGAAGAAATGGGTGTTCACTTGAGGTGCTAGTCTGGTCTGGTTTATATTTTAGTGTCTAGTCTGGGAAGAGTGCAAACATCTCGTATTGCATTTTTAAAAAATAGTTTTCTCTAACGTATTTATGAACAAAATCTTATTTTGCACTTTGCACCAGTCATTAACAAAAGCTGATTAAATATGTGACCATTAGCTCATAGGAGTAGTGTGTAGAACTGGAGTCAAGAGCTGAACTGAAAACAAATTTTGAACCAAAATTTGTCCACCAAGTGCTTTCTCCATTGAAAACCTTCATGCCTATGAAAGTAGATATATAATATATAGGTAGGTGACTTTAAATGTTGTACATAGCCAGAAACATTATTCCGCCCCACTTGTGGTGGAAATCCCTCATCTGTTAGTCTGGCAGTGCCTAAAAATGGAAGGTATGTGTGTGTATTAAACTGATTTCAGTACTTTCCACTTCTGATTCTGAGGAAATAAGCTTAATTAGTGACTAGCAGAGATTTGAGGTCCAACTAAAATTCTGTGTTCACCATGCTAGGTGGAGATCAGTCGAAGAGTGACACTTGAAGAACTCCCGCCTGTCCTTGTCCTACACCTCAAACGATTTGTCTATGAGAAAACAGGGGGGTGCCAGAAGCTCATAAAAAATATTGAATATCCTGTTGACCTGGAAATAAGTAAAGGTAAATCTTCTGAACAAAGCATCTGGGTTTTTTGTTTGTTTGTTTTACAGAAAGAGAATATTGTTGTTTATGCTTTTGGGGTGGGTCTGTTTAGAGATTTCAGGATCAGTGTATATCCTCAGGACTGGTTAAGCAGCACAGATTGAGCTGAGTTTAACACCAAATATATCCAGTGTTATTTTCAGTATATTTAAAAAAAGCTTGCCGTACATTAGTTCCAGAGTCTTCATAAATCAGCCCATTAATATTTCTTCCTCTGAATTTAATCACCAAAATCTTGCAGCACTTGGGTGGACCACAGTGTAATGCTAAGGTTCCATCAGCTTAAGAATTCTTGCCTGTGCAATTGAATGTTTGCTCCCTCAATCTGTTTAGGATATTTCCCTAGCCCTCTGGCGCAGATTTGGGGAAGATGTGGGGCACATGCAGCTGGAGGGGCCCGGCATCCTGTTAGGCAAGCAGAAATCCTTGTGCCGATAGGACATGGTACCAGAATACTGCCATTTCTCTCAAAACGGAAGCTATTTTTAAAAAATTGCTATCTTTTTCTCTCATTCCAAGGTTTGGAATGCTGTGATTTAACTCCTTTAAATAACAACAATCTCTGAAGTTATTTAATCTCACATCCTAATCTATAAGCATTTCTTTTTAAAATAAAATAAAGACCTAAAAATAAAGATCATCTTAGCACCAATGTACTATAAAACCTATTGCCTGCCATTTACTCTTGTGTATCATACCCAAATCTTGGCCAGGTATCAGACAAAAGGAAGCCCTCATATTGGCAAAGATCAGTGAGAAGCTTATATCTCCTCAGGGAGGATGGCAATACATCCTGAGCAGTTGCAGTGGAATAGAAGAGCTATTGTTGACAGGCTCAGCTTTCAGTAGTTCTTTTGTTCCTTGCAGTGGGTGCTTGCTGTTTGGTTCGTTAAATGTGGGTAAAGGAGAGGTGGAAGTAATCTGATAATACTAAAGACAGTAATTCACTTGAAATTCTGTTTGCTTTTTCAGAGCTGCTGTCTCCGGGGGTCAAAAGTAAGATATTTAAAGGCCAAAGAACCTACCGGCTCTTTGCAGGTATGTGCTCATTTATCTCAAATGTAATTAATTTTGTCACAAGGGCTCTTGCTGTTTTAAAATATTGGCAGTCCTCTCAGATCAAGCATATGTACTGCTAAAATTCATTCTTTTTTTTAAAAAAAGTTCCCTGTTGTGTGTCTTAATCCAAGAATGCCAGTTCAACAAAGATGATATTCTGCAACCACTCCATATTATTAAAATCAAGGAAGTTATTCAGAGTTGCTTCACATTACTCAGACCTGTCAGTTGATGGCAGCCAAATGTGCAGTCAACCTTGTGGAATTTAGTACTTGAGTCAGTACTGACTGGTTGCGACTGTGGATTGAGAGATAGTCACTCGCAAAGTATTGAAATTGGAGAGGGAAGTAACCTGCTGCTTTCAAAAAGCTTGCATTTAGTTGTTTGTTGTTTTCCTGCACAATTTTAGTGATTGCAGAAGTTCAGCAAACAAAGCACTCTCTCCCAAGCAGCCTAAACTAAAAGAGTCAGAGTTTTATCTCTTCCCCCATTTTTAATATTCTCCAAAATTGCTGAATGAATTTCAGGTGACTCCCCTGTTTTCTCAAGCCCTCTGGCAACTAAGTTTGGGAGAGAGATGGAGTTTTCTTACTCTTGAGTTGAGGTTTGAAGAGCATAAAAAATTCAGTATCTCTCACTATTTTTGATGTTTTGTGCCTGCCCAATTGAGGGCACTCCTTGCTTCTTCCTTAAGCCCCTTTCTCATGCCCAAGGGTTCTGGTCTTTGTGTGGCAAGATGTAATCATCTGGCTAATAAAGCAACCTGATATTTGTGGAACTCCATCCCTCCACATAAGCTGACAAACATTTGGACATGCCAGCATCCATTGAAACTTGTTAATGTTGCTTCCTTCCCTGTTGTCTTATTAGTTGTTTGGTTTTGGTTTTTTTGACAGTTGTCTACCATCACGGAAACAGTGCAACTGGTGGACATTACACTACAGACGTCTTCCAGATTGGTCTCAATGGCTGGTTGCGCATAGATGACCAGGCTGTCAAAGTGATTAATCAGTACCAGGTGGTGAAGCCGTCTGCTGAGCGCACAGCCTACCTCCTGTACTACCGCCGAGTTGACCTGCTTTGAAAACTCACTGTTTTTCTGCTGTGTTTGCCAGATTACCTGCTTTCTAGAACGCCAACTCTCTCTAACCCTTATTTCTCTTCCTCCCCTCAATGAATTCTTTTCCCTCTCTCTTCCTTCCCCTTGCAACTATGGGATAGAGTGAAAGAGAAGACTACCTTTTTGAGGTTTGTGAACAGCCTAGTTGGTGTTGGCTTATTGACTTTGCTGAATGAAGTCATTAGGGTTTGAAAGACTCAGTCTCACGAATCACCCACAAAGTATTTCTTCTTTTTTGCGCTAATGCTGAATCCTAAGAGATTATTAAAACGGGGGATTTGCAACTGATTCCCACTTTCTAATTGCATAGTAGAAGCAGCCCTGCACCAGCAACAGAACTTGTAGATTTCTGTGAAAATGTTTTATCTTTACTTAAATAAAAAAACTTTAAAAAAATCCTCTCTAATCCTCCCCCACTAGTTTTTTGATAAATGGTAAAAATGAGCCAGTGTCTATCAATGAAAAAATGGTCCTCCTTAAAAAGAAAACACTCTACAAAAAAGTATAATATACAGAGTTGCCGGTTCCTGATAGGGAAAAATACACATTTTAATAATTGTGCGATGAGAAACTGCTTAAGTACACATTGCAGATCAAAATACTTTTGAGTTAAAATGTTAGTCTATATAGATGGGTGATTGTAACTTTATTGCTATTAAGAGATTTCAAAACTGCATTTATGCTTCTGTGTACATGGGATTTTAAAACAAAAAATGGGCAAAATAATGAAAGTTGATATTTTTTTCAGTCTGCTTTGTTTAATTTTGCTGTCCGCTCTCCTATAATGTTGAGTTCCTAAGTGTACACAGTCTAGTGATATCTAGGAGTATAAAGTTGTCGCCCATCAATAAAAAAAGTCACAAAGTTGATTTAAAGCTCTGAGAGTGTTCTTTGACCACGGGGCTCAGCTGAAAGCAACAGAGACATTCAAATGAACAGGAAAAGCTATGAATCCAAGTCTCCTGGTGGGGTGCCAAACAGAAAACTGAGAAATACCAGTTTTGTACTTCCTGACCGACTTCACTTTCATCTCCAATCAATTAGTCTAAAGGAGATTAGACAAATCTATTTGGTGTAGTTCTGTCAATGGCTATTAGACCCAGTAAACTAAATGGATGTTCAAAAGCAGTATGCCTGGGTGGGGCAGTTTGGGGAGGGTTGCCTTTGGGTCATCTGTGAAACATCTGGATACGATGCTAGACTACATCAACCTTTGGTCTGATCCAGCAGGTCTCAGACCACTTGTCTAAAGTCTCACAATCCAAGCTTGCAAATGACATTTCACTTTGATTGCTTTTTGAATTGGAATCTTCATAAGGCAACAATGCAAAAAGCTTTTGTAAACTGCCAAAGTTAACCATTTGTTCTTTCAGGCTGTCCATGTGCCACACAAATGGGTACAGTAGGTTAAAGTTCTGTAAGCCAGTAACATCGAAAGCCATTTTAAAAAGTTTTTTATTTCCTCCTCTCCCAATACAGACCATCAGCAATTGACAACTTGAATCTATTCTGACTTCAGAGCAAATGGCATCTGCTTTCGTTGCAGTGGCTGTTGGTTCTTGGGAGTTTTTAGCGGTGGGGAGAGTCGTTTGTCCCACAATGCCAGCCTGTCATCTCTATTGTTCCATACACACGTCACTATCATCCAGCCCCCCCCTTCCTTCCATATGACACATTACTCAACTTGTACTTAGGATAATTCTGGCCCACAATAATTAGCAAGCAGAGTATGATTTATGGGGAGGGCACCAGGGCCACGTCAAGAGTCCTGCACTCCCAAGCTGTGTTAACTCGCCTCTTCATTGATTTAATATTTCAAATCCTTTTTCCCAGAAGGGAGTTAAGAAACCTGTGAGCTTAAGTAGCCATTCCTGTTGTAAATTCTTTCTTAGAATATTTATTTTCCCTATCTCTACCACCTGGAGGAAAACATAAGCTTGAAGACCTGGGTGGATGGCAGTGTCTGTTTTAAATTATCTTGAAGGTGTTGCAAAGGCAGGGGACTCCCCTTGTATTGCTTCTTGGGACATACGCCTGTGGCCCTTGGTTACTAAATTTCTCATACTTTTGTGCCCTAATACCTCTCTATTCACTTACTCCATTTTCATAAAATGCATAAGTTTATAAAATATGCTTTCTGTGTTGTAATTTTAAATTTTAATATTTTTTATTTAAAAAACTATGTAAACCATGTAGAGGTTAGAATTGATTAAGCAGTATATACATTTTGTTAAATGAACAAACCATGGCTTCTACGATTCTGTACATTAGAGAAACAAAAATAGCAGACTAGCAGTTTGGTGATCTGTTACCGGTACATCAGAACACCTCTGGCATCCTTTGCTGTTCCGAGATGATAATCTCTCTCTAAAAAGTTGGCACAGTCAGCCTATTTTGAAAAGGTAGCATGTTTTATCTGCCTTGTATGCAGAAGGTTGTAGGTTTAGTCCTGGCATCCCCAGCGATTCAGTTAAATGCGTTGTAAACTTAAAAGTTCCCTTGGCAAAAAGATGGGACTCCACAGCGCAATCTGGTGTCATAGTGCTACAACGCACATACAGCGCTTTATCTTTACAAATGTTGCTGAGTCCAGGGAAGGGTTGGGAAAGACCAGGGCTTGTCAACTTGGTCCCTACCGCCCACTAGTGGGTGTTTCAGGATTCTAGGTGGGTGGTAGGGGGTTCTACGGCACAAGCTGAATCCTTCCATCGAGCACTGGTGGGCGGTAAAGAAATTTTCCTATCAAGAAAGATACATTAGTGGGCGGTAGGTATAAAAAGGTTGACTATCCCTGGGAAAGACACCTGTCTGAAACACCGGAGAAGCTGTTGCCGGTCAATGTTGACAATGCTGAGCTAGATAGACCGATAGCTTGACTCAGCAATTTAGAAGGCAATTGGGCCGGATCCAGCCCCTGGGCCTTAGTTTGCCTACCCATGAACTTGGATATACATTTCCTATGATCACAGAGGTATCCTAGTGCTACCATGCTCAGTAGCCTGATCTTCCATGGATTTGCCCAACCACTCTTTAATATATGCTAGCGATTGTCGCCACTTCTTGTGAATTCCATATGTCAACTATAGACCGTATGAAGAAATCCCATTTGTTTTGAATTTCAAACCAATCACATCCATGGAAGCCCCCCAAATTACAGTATTACAAGAGAGGGAGAAAAATATCTCTCTGTCGTGCATTATTTTCATGTTCTCTTGTTTCATTTTCACAAACTAAATAATCCCAAATTATGCAATCCTTCCTCATAGAGGAGTTGCCCCAGTCTCTGGATTATTTTAGATGCTGTTTTCCTGACTTTCCAGATCTGCCATATCCTTTGTGAAATGTGATGATTAGAATTATTAACACAGTACTCCAAGGATGACATCACCATAGATTTGGGGGGAAACATTAAAATATTGGTATTTTTATTTCAGGATCCTTTCCCTAATGATCCCTAGCATGGAACTGAGCTTTCTGCTGCACACTAAGTCAACAGTTTCATTCTCCACCATAATCCCTATATATTTCCTGTCAGGAACCCTATATATTTCCTGCCATCATCTGTATATATTTCCTGTCAGGTCAGACTCTAGCTAAAGAAACCTTGACCATTTATTTGGACTTGTGTCTATTAGTTCTTGTGTTTTATGGTCATTTCCAAAGGACAGCTCCTTCTGAAATATTGCCCAACAATTATCTTGTTCTTTTTACTTCACCTTTATGAGAAAGTTGTACACCTTTGCTAAGAAATGACAAGTATGGCTCTTTTCTCCTGCAGTACTTGCCCTTCTAATTGCATGTATGTTTTTAACGATCCTCTTGGATTTTAATTGCTATGTTTACTTTTATGAGGAATCTCTAGTGCAGGCTGTAAAGGAGACATCTGAAGTGGGCTCCTTTATGATGCATTAGATTGGAAGGAAATTGTGAAAGAGGGAAGGAATTGCGTGGTTTACAAATGAAACATCCTGTCTAAAGTGAAAAGTTGAGATCGTGGTTTTGTGTATTGACGTTTGTTAACTAATTGGATTTGGGTTCTATCACTTTTGAATCACATTAGCTGAGAACTGCAACAAGATACCATGCTGGCACAAAGCAAAGATAACTAAGAACCTTCTTTTTCTTAACAGAATACTTCTGCCATGTAATCCTACAGAAAAACAAGTGTTGAAATCCTGTCAGGACTGAGTGGCTTAATTGGGTTTTTCATAAAGGATCATGCAATATGCCCTGGTTGCCAAATAGCAACATTCAGGCACTTACAGGAACTAACCAGCTCCTTTGAGCAACGCACAACATCGTTATCACCTAACCACAATTTTGATTTTAGTGTGGGCTTCATGGCACCACATTCTTTGCTTTGGAACGAACTGTGTGTTGTCTTAAAAGAACTCTGTAACTGACTGCCTGTGCAAAAGTTGGGGAGGGTATTGTATTACAGTTATTCTTCAGTATCAGGGAAAGGCTTTGCATGCAGAAGGTCCTAGGTTCAATCCCTGGCATGTTTAGGAAAGGCTGGCAGGGAGACCCCTGTATAACACAAGCCAGTCAGCGAAGGCCATACTGAGCTAGATGGACCCAATGCCCTGACTCGGTATATGAGAGCTCCCAGTGTTCCTGTCAGGATTTCGGGCCAAGAATAACTGGTTTGACTGACTATTAAAGTCTGGGTTTTGTAATATGGAGACCCCAAATGAGAATGCTTCCCCCCACCCGTGGTGAGATTCCAGGTGGGCCTTATTTCTGAGAAAGGGCATAGTACTGTATAGGGATCACCATAAAATGGCTTCTCTCTGTGTGTGGCATAGCACAAAATGGTGGTGATGGTGGTGTGGCGTAACAACATGGCTGCTGCCTTTAAAAGACCAGAGAAAAAGGACCACAGAATGGTGCTGGCATGCCACCCCAACAATGAATAAAGGTGCCTGCACCAACCATTGCCATGTTTGCTCACAGAGAGGAGCTCTTTGCGCCTCTTCTGTCCAGAATGGGAGGGAGGTTGGTGTCCCATCTTACTATTATTTAGACCACTTTTATAGTGCTTGATACATATTTTTTAAATCTCGTAAGTGATGTATGGGACACTAAAACACCAGTCAACTTAGAAAAATACCAAATGTTACAAAAATGCAGCGTTGCATGTTCAAATATTACAATATACAACTTCCTAATAAATATATAGACAGACAGTATTTCCTCCTGCTTCTGATCTCCCCTCTCTCAGCATCATATCTCTCTCGCTTGTATTGAGGGTAGAGAGAATTTAGCTATATTTTTCAGGAATGTAAAAACAGTGCTCACTGAAGAGCTTTAAACGGTAAGAGACAAGAGTTTTGGTGGGTCTCCTGTGTTGTTGGCACCTGTCTGTCTTGAGAGACAAAGTGCGCCTCCAGGGGTGAAGTCAACCTGTTGGAGAACCACAAGGCCTGCTTTGCCCATGGAGACTGGAAACTCGTAACTGCTGCCTCCCGCATTGTTTTTGCTGTGTTAGCAACACCGAACTGAACACTCCGGTGCAAGCCTGGACAGTGTATATTGGCTGCCCAGACGACAAGCCGACAAGCCTCACTGATGTGGTCCAAAGGAAAGCAGGTAGGGTTTACTCCTTAGCCCTTCCTTCTGAAGATGTCCCACAAGGCAGCGGGTATGGACTTTTCCTTGGGGTTTACTCCAGAAGCCTTTCTCACTTATGAGTATAGCTGGCAAGGCAGTGGAGGTTTAGGATCAGAGTTTTCCTTCTAGATGGACTACTTTCCCAGGTTGACAAGCCCCATCTACCCCTCATTTCCCTCTATGGCATGTGCAGAAACCGCCTTCTCGACAGTTGGCCCTACTATTGGTCTCATCTGCCCAGTCTGATAGAGCTTGTCTTTGCACGCAGGGGAAATCCCTCTCTCACTGAGGGTTTGAGACCCATTGGCTACCCTCACCTAGTTTAGCCAGTCGAAGCCATTTCCTGGGATGTGGCTGCTGTCACATGCTGACAGCTTCAAGAAGCCACAGGTGAGAACTGAGTGTAGGGTAGGGACCGAAGGTGGACAAACTACCCCAAAAGGAGCACAACCTGTCCCTCACCAGAGGTGCTACCTGTCCCCTAATACCTTTTACAACCCATAAACTCTGATGTAGAGTTCTGGATAAAGGAAGAAGCAGCCCTTGTCATAGTCTAATGGTGGCATTTTGGACCATGCGAAGTGTCTTGACTTTAAAATGGCAGCCCCATATAAGATGCATTGCAGTAGTCCAGGTTTGACGTCACTAGAGCATGAACTCCTGTAGTCAGGGTTATCTTCTGCAGGAAAGACTACCCAGATCTCACATTCATGATTTTTTAAAGAATTTCAACACTTACTTATTTTATTTAATAAATACTTTATAGAAGTATTTATAGACCACCCTCTCAGAAAATATCAGGGTGGTATACGATAATTGGTATATATAAAAGCCATTAACACAGAACAAAGGCATCATTAAAGTAACAGACTAATCAACGTTTTTATAGCTGCAAAGGCCTGTCAGCATAAAAAAAAAGTCTGCAGGCGACTCCTGGAAGTCAGAAGTGTGGCTGCTTGCCAGATCTCCGCTGGAAGAGCTCCACAGCATGGGAGCTGCAACACTAAATGTCTGGCTTCTAGCTGAGGCCAGTTGGGCCTTTGTAGTATGGTACACAAGAAGATTGATCGCCGGAGAATTGATGCTTTTGAATTATGGTGCTGGAGGAGAGTCCCATGGACTGCAAAAAGATCAAACTTATCTATCCTTAAAGAAATCAGCCCTGAGTGCTCACTGGAAGGGCAGATCCTGAAGTTGAGGCTCCAGTACTTTGGCCACCTCATGAGAAGAGAAGACTCCCTGGAAAAGACCCTGATGTTGGGAAAGATGGAGGGAACAAGGAGAAGAGGACGACAGAGGATGAGATGGTTGGACAGTGTTCTCGAAGCGACTGGCATGAGTTTGGCCAAACTGCGGGAGGCAGTGGAGGATAGGGGTGCCTGGTGTGCTCTGGTCCATGGGGTCACAAAGAGTTGGACACGACTGAACGACTGAACAACAACAACAACACAATGAGCAGAGCTCCTTTGGACAATCACAGTGATTGAACCAAGTACTTAGCCCTGTCTATGAAACCACTAGGCCCACAGTTACCCCACGTTTTTAAAGCAGTATGATGCCACTTAAAACAGCCCTGGTTGGGAGCCATAATTTTGTAAAAGGTGCCAAAAGTTGCTTGGAGATCCCTGTTTCCCTCCCAGAGCTACAATTCCCAGGGAGGCTTAACAGTTAATCCATCTTCACAGGAAACTCTGGAAGTTGTAGTTCTGTGAGGAGAATAGAGGTCTCGGCACTCTTAACAAACTAGTGACCTGAATTTTTTGGGGTAGCCATGACTGTTTAGACAGGAGTGCCTGGCGTGCTCTGGTCCATGGGGTCACAAAGAGTTGGACACGAATAAATGACTAAACAACAACATGACTGTTTAAAGTGGTATTGTAATGCTTTAATTATATGGCATGGATGTGATCCTCCTGGTGGTTTTCTAGATGAGGCTGTGAGAAAGTGACCTAGGTCTGAAATCCCACCCAATGCACTTGCTGCTGTGGATTTCTGTCGGCATCTCAGCAGCCATGTTTTACATTAGAGGTTAAGAAATGCCTGCCAGACTAGTCCAGCGTCCTGTTGGAAGTTCAAAAAGCAGGAGCTAAGCCACCTATGACTCCTAGCACCTAGTATTCAATAGCCATTGATAGCTTTATCCTCCTTGAATTTGTCCAATCTTCTTTTAAAGCCATGCAAGTTGGTGGCCATCACTGTCTCCAGTGGCAGTGAGTTCCATAGTTTAACTGCACTGTACAAAGAAGTCTTTTCTTTTGTCCATCCTGAATCTTCCAACATTCAACTTCATTGGCTGTCACTGGATGCAACAGCACACATGGCTCTGGATTATACATGCTGCCCTTGAAAATACCCCCCCATCCCTATTTTCTTCTTACTGAAGAGTGTGCTTTCCTGGGTTTTAAAAAGTTCTGTTAGCTGGTTCTTTTGGGGGAGCCTCCCTTGATGTGTACACACTCTCCTAATCCAAAATTCCACCTTGTCCCTTTTGCTAAGGCCTCACATCAAAGCTTTGTGTGGCTTTAGAGCTCTGTCCAAAAAGTGGATTAGGGAGCAAAATTTATGGCGTATTAATTATGTGTCTGCCAGTAACTGATTTATTTTTCCTTTATAAAAAAAACAACAAAAACGAAAAACACCTTAGTTCTCTTTTTGGCCAACCATCTTCTGACTCAGCTTTTTTGGTAAAGAAATCCATTGAATGCTTTTTGGAATCAACAGAACTCTTTAGTGGTTCAGTGGCTCACATTCAGGAGACCTGACCTTCAGTCTTGGAACTTGCTTAATATTTCCACATTGCACATTGGAAAAGGGGGTTCCTTTACTCACTGCACAGCAAAGTAATATACCATATATACTTGAGTATAAGCCTAGTTTTTCAGCACATTTTTTGTGCTGAAAAAGCTGCCCTCGGCTTATACTTGAGTGAGGCGGGCGGTGGGGGCGGCGGGGAAGAAGCCCTTTCTCTCCGCTTGTGCTGCCACCTGCTCTCCCCAGTCAACCATTCCTTAAGAAGCATACAAGAACAGCGGTTCTTTACTCTCCCCAGGCAGCTTGTTCCATTCCTGAACTGCTCGCATAAATGCAAACTTGCCAAAGGAGGAAGAGGAAGGAGCAGCCCAAAGGGCTGCTTTCAGGCTGCTCGTTCCTCCTCCTCCTCCACAGCGGCAAAGGTGAACCGGCTTATACTCGAGTCAATAAGCTTTCCCAGGTTTTTGTGGGAAAATTAGGTGCCTCGGTTTATATTCGGGTCGGCTTATATTCGGGTATATACGGTAGCAAGTTCCCCCCCTCCCCGCTAATGACCTGTCATCCCCAACCACTTGCAAAACATGGAAGGGTGGGTGATCAGTGGGGTGGGGGGTCATTGGGTTGGGTTGGGAGCTTTTAACCTCTCCTCTCCACAATTTTTCCATTACAGCTCAGCAGTGGAACTTAGGAACATAGGCAGCTGCCTTATACCAAGTCAGGCCCATCTAGGCCAGTATTGTCTACACTGACTGGCAGTGGCTCTCCAGGAATTCAATCAGGGGTCTCTTTGCAACCCTACTTGGAGATGCCTTTGGGGATTGAAACTGGGACCTTCTGAGCCCTTCCCCTTCAGTGGTGGATATGGCTTTGGCAATCAGTTTAGCCCAGGGGTCAGCAACCTTTTTCAGCTGTGGGCCAGTCCACCGTCCCTCAGACCATGTGGTGGGCTCGACTATATTTTGGAAAATAATAATAATGAACAAATTCCTATGCCCCACAAATAACCCAGAGAAGCATTTTAAATAAAAGCACACATTCTACTCATGTGAAAACACGCTGATTCCTGGACTGTCCATGGGCCGGATTGAGGTGGTGATTGGGCCGCATGAATTTGCTGAATTGACAGTGATATTGCGAGACTGGGAGGGGGAGCTGGAAAATTGGAAAAATTATAAAAGTTAATGAATATATTATTTTAAGGTTTAAGATAAGAAATTCAGAGGATATACCTAGGGGTTCCTGGAATTATTAGTAATAGTAGATAAAAGAAGAAGAAAAGGTAAATAGCACGGAGTAAATTAAATATGATATATAAGATAATATGCAAAAATGGGTTATAAAATGAATAAATGATTAAATGGGTAATAAGAGGTAGGAAAATTAAATATGAAGATGAATTTACTTAAAATAGGAGTTAAATTGGAAACCAGGAAGGGAAGACCAGAGGAAGTCCCATTAAGATGTTATGAAAATTAGATAAAAATAGTATATTTCATTGTAGTGTTTAATTGTTTATGTTATGTTTTTCTTTTGTTGTTGTGCGTTTGTTTTCTTATATATGATAAAATGAATAAAAATTAATTTTTTTAAAAAAGAGAAGGTGATTGGGCCACATCCGGCCCATGGGCCTTAGGTTGTCTACCCCTGGTTTAGCCTGTGTGCTGCTGCTCACCTTCCCTATTTATCCCATGAAAAGTATCTGAAGCGAGACCTTATGCACAAAGCAAAATGCTCAGAAAATATATGTTTCCGGAGGGGCGGTCAGGTAAGTTTATTGTGGTGAAAACAATGAAGTAAGAACCTTAAAGCTTAGCATGAGCTTCTGTAGACTCCATAGAATGCATGATATAATCTTCAGTTGCAAGAACAGACCCACACAGCTGAACTGAAAACTGTGAGGTCGTAAGGAACAAGTGCAAACAGTGATAATTACATTATTAACCCTGTGACCATTGTAAAAAAGCACAGACATCCTGGCATTGGTGAGTCAATTAACTCCTGCTTTGTGATGAAAATCCATTGTCCCAGTTCAATCCAGAAGTGATAGACACATGTTAGTGAAATGTAACGCACTCATTTTATGTTTCAGCCTTCCTGTGAAGTCCCTTTGTTCCAGCATGACCACTTTAATGTCCAATAGATTGTCCTGGGAGGATGCAATGATCTCCCACAGGTTTTTGGATATTCCCATTTCTGATGGCAGATTTGTGTCTATTGATTTTTTTCCTGTAGCAAATTTGTCCTATTTAGAATACAGAAGGGCAGTGATTGGCTTGTTTATTAAAGTGTATCTGTACCACCATATCATAAAATATCAGAGTGGTGTATAACCCTAAAATATAAAGCACTTTTAAAAATGATACAGAGAAGCATTAGAGTGACTGCTAAAAAATTAACAATTAAACTGCTACAAAGACATGTCAGCGTAAAAATGTATTCCAAAGAAACCTAAAAGTCAAAAGCAAGGGTGCCTCCTGAATCTCTGCTGCAAGTCTGTTCCACAGCATGGAACCTGCGACAGGAAATGCTGAGACTTTTGTGACACCTCTGGCAGATATATGATAATATATGACATTGGAAGATCAGTTGTTGCTTTTGGTAGACAACTGGGAGTCTGACACCTCTGCTAATCTACTGCAAATCATCCAGAGATCTACTAGTAGTTTCCAGTCTCCCTTCTGCCCATCTCTTCTCTTCGTCATAGAACATATACCGGTAGTTGATTTAAAGAATTTGCTGCCAAGAGTTGTGATAGCCCGTAATTTAGAATGGTATCAAAGGGGTATCAAAGACAAATTCATGGAGAAGACATCTGCAGATGACCATTAGTCATGACGATCCCTAATGGAACTTCCACGGCTAGAGGCAATGTATTACTGAATACCAGTTGTTGGAGAATAACAGCACGAAGGAGTGATGGCTGTCATATGCTGATTGTGGAGGCAATGGTTAACCACGGCAGGAAGCAGGTTGCCAGACTGGATGGGTTGTGGGGAACCTTTGGCCTTCCAGATATTGCTGCTTCTATCAGCCCCAGCAAGGAGGGCCAAAGATTGAGATAGATGAACCATTCTCTCTGATCCAACAGGGGTCTTCTTCCATTCTTGACCAGTCTAGTACACTTTTTGAAGGTCCAAAATCCACGACTGCAAAAGATATTTATTATGAGTTGTTCCTACATGTCTCCAAAATAGTGAGCCACCTTGCGAGTTCTTCATAAGAACACAGAAAGGGGCTGCTGCATCAGACCAATGGCCCGTTTAGTCCAGCATCCTGTTCTCTGGAATGCTTCATCGTTTGTCCTGGAAATCATGAAAGCTTGCTCACTATTTCTTGACCTTTTGTTTGGTCCTAATAAAAGTACTCTGGATTAGCCAAGCTGCTTAAAACAAACAAACAAACAAACAATTTCAATGTGTAGTCTCACAATCTTTTTCTAGACATACTGTCTTGGAATATGAATGATGGTGAAACAATCAATCCTTTTTGATAAAGTAATAATAAATATCGTTTTCCCCCCTCAAATGGGACAGCTCTTGAGTATAGATAGCATCAGAGCTCCCCCTAATGTTCTTCGTGGTACAGGAAGCTGCCTCTTTGGAAACAGGGTATATGAACATGCCAACTTCTTGGGCTCAGGCGTTTTCTGATTACCTTTTGCATCATACGCTCCTTTCATGGCTTATGACACTTACATGTTTCTGGAAGTTACAGGTAGGTATCCGTGTTGGAAAAGAATGTGGGTTGTGGTCTCACTGGCACTGCATTCTGCAGCATGCCCAGATACTCTGAAAGAAATGGACAAGAGACTCAGAGGCTGATGCAAAACAACAACAACCTAATCAGGACTCAGATCACTTCCACATTGATTATTTATTGAGCAAACATCCTTATCTGTTTGCACAAAGATTGCAGGAAGTTTAGGCTACATCTGCTATTTAATGAGCATTCATATTCTGATTTGTTTGTAAGAAGCTGATATGCTGTGACAAGCAATTATTATTCCACACTTTCCTGATCACACAAAAAAATGGGTGGGAGTCGGAGTAGGTTTGTTGCACAAGAGCATGGAATTAACCTCCCTCCCTTCCTTTGCATTTCTAAACTGCCTGCTATTTTAAAGTCTCTGAGAAGAATACAAACATACATCTAAAAAGCAATCAAGTATTGTAAAAGGAGAGATGCAAAACATTTAAAATAGTATTTTAAAAACAGGTGAAAACAGAATTTCAGTAATAATAGCAACTAGTCTCATTCAGGACAGGGAAATCCTGTGGAAAAATAAATGTATTTATAAGACACCTGAAACAACAGATGGATGGTGTTTCACAATGGGCAATAGGGAAGGCATTCCACAGTGCCTTGTGAAATTCTATATTGTATTTTGGCTATTTAATGAGCAGTTACTCTGATTTCTTTGTGAGAAAGTTAGACAACAATGCATCAAAGCAATAAAAGGTAAAGGTAAAGGACCCCTGACAGTAAAGTCCAGTCACAGACGACTCTGGGGTTCCGGCACTCATCTCATTTTACAGGCCGAGGGAGCCAGCATTTGTCCACAGACAGTTTTCCTGGGTCATGTGGCCAGCATGACTAAGTCTCTTCTGTCGCAACGGAACACCAAAGCCTGAGCAGCGCACGGAAATGGCATTTACCTTCCTGCTGGAGCAGTACCTATTTATCTACTTGCACTTTTTTATAATGATTTTTATTGCATAATCTACTTGCACTTTTGGCATGCTTTCGAACTGCTAGGTTGGCAGGAGCTGGGCTGGAGCAACAGGAGCTCACCCCGTTGTAGGGATTCGAACCACCAACCTTCTGATTGGCAAGCCCAAGAAGCTCAGTGGTTTAGACAACAGTGCCGTCTTCTGTTTCCACTGTCAGAGACAGTATTCTGAATACCAGCTGCTGGGAATCACAGGTGGGCAGAGCGCTGTTGTGACCAGATCCTGATGTGGGCTTCCCAGAGGTGGCCCAATCCAGCAGGCTCTTCTTGTGTTTTTGTATTCATGCTTTGCAATGCATTTCCCCATCATTTCCCTTCCTGCAGTTTACTGTGCAAGACCTCCCAATAAACTCTAATTGCATAAACTGAATTTGCTGGCATGTGACTGCATCACATCCAAAAAAAAAAAAAAAAAAACCACACACAAAAAAACAGCGACAGACTGGAAATGTCCTAAGCCAATTGGAGCAAATGCTCAATAAACAGATTGTTTGGAAGTGACCTTGACTGCAGATGGAATAGCTGACTACTACAACTCAGCTAACTACACCAGTGAGGTTGCAAAGGCAAGAGGTATGGGAAGGGCCACAGCTCAGTGGCAGAGCATCTCCATCTCATGCAGAAGGTCCCAGGTTCAATCCCCCGCAGCATCTCCATGCAGGCAGAGCTGGGAAAGTCTCCTCCTAAAGAGAGCTGCTGCCAGCCAGTGCATTGATTTAACATCTGAGCTAGCTGGACCAATAGTCTGGTTCGGTATAAGGCAGCTTCTCATGTTCCTATGCTCCTTCACCCCGTCAGCCTCTCGCAGCTTCGGAAAGGAGATTCTCAGTAGCGCCGCCAGTCAGCCTGCCTGGGCAGTGGGGAAACCGCGTTTCGGAGCAGAGGGCAACCATAGCAACATCTCAGAGCCGGAGGGAAGCAGCGCCTGCAGAAACGCCAGGAGCAGTTGTAAGGAGGATCCGCGAGGCCAATTCTGCAGCCACTCCGGCCAAAGAGGTCAATCCGTGTCTTCCTCTGAAAGTGAAGGCAGGGGCAGGCAGATCGGGGATCTATCGGCAGAAAATAAAGTTTGACTACCGGCAGATCTCAGGATGCTTTTCAGCAGGGATTTGTGTCCCCCAATTTCTTCCCGCCCTAAAACTGCCCTGCTGGAATGAAGATAGTTTGGACTAGCCAGAAGTAGATTAAAATAAAAATAAAAATGCTGGAGAAGTCAGAACTGTGAGTTCCCACATCCAGTTTTGCTGCTTAAAACAATTTCCTGCACTCCGAGCGCTTTTTCACCAGGGTCCGCGTGATGGATGGATCTGGGGATTCTAGTAAAACACGCGCAAAATAAACACCACAAGCCTAGAGCTCGCTCGCTGGCTCCTGGTCTAAGGTCCCTCCCTCGCCCCCTTATCTCGCCAATCCACTTTCTCAGACAGGAGGAGACGTCTCGCCAGCTTGCCCATTTCACTCTGGTTACCAAAATGGATTGCTCCTGTCTACGCTTTTGCCTGGCGCTGTTTGTTGGGGCAAGTGCAACACTTTTGAAGAAGGGATTGCAGTCCTTTTAACTCCACACGTTAGGTTCTGTTCAGGGAAGATTGCGGGGATGGGAAGAGAGGAGAGGCGGGTTTTTTTTTTTTTTGTTTTTTTTTTGGTGGAGGTTGTTTCAGTCAAATCTGTTGAACTTCCCCTTCAGTGCAAAGCCCCTTCTCTCCTGCAGAGGCTCAGATGCTGCTAAGGAAGCGCATTTTCCAGGGAAAGAGAAATGATTCACTCGTATCTTGTCATAAGGGGTGGGAAGTGAGGGGGGGCGCAGGAGGAGGAGGAGGAGGAGGAAAGACAGGATGGTATAAAGCAAGAGACCAGACACTGCTCTGCCACAGTTGCTCTGAGGTCCTGAGAGAGAGAAGGAGTACACACTCTTCTTCCCGCTTCTCGCCTGTCCGCCTCTCCTAATACTTGAAACAAGAGACGCCTCACTTCGCCACCCGCAGGTTCCAGAGGAGTAAATATAACAAAGAGGGTCTCTTTCCCCCTCCTCCTTCATATTTTGCAAAGGTGAGTGCCGATTTTCTTCCTTTTTAATTTTTTTTTAAAAAAACAAACAAACATTTTTTTAAAAAACAACCGGTGTTCATGTGCCCCTAGAGAATCCAGAGGGAGTAGCATTTTAAGTGAGAATTCTAAGCCTGATCCTTAGAGATCAGTCTCAGGGGCTTTGGAGATTTATAGTCAGTGAATCCGGACTCCTTCCCCTCATCTGCTTCCTCACAGGGATGGGGTAGTTTTGTCCATTTTTGCTCTGTGCTTTTATTTTTTGTGTCTTCTTTTTTGTAATGCATTTATTTGCTTGCATTTTCAGCCTGCTCTTTGGATTGCATCCAACTTAAGTTAGAGCTAGGCCCATTGAAATGAATGGACACCAATAACTTGGGTCCATTAATTTCAATGGGTCTACTCCAAAGAGGACTTGGTGTTTTTTTTAAAAAAATTGTATTTATGTCCCACCTTTTCTTCCAAGGAGCTCAAGGTGGTATACATGGTTCTTCCTTTCCTCACTTAACCCCCACAACAACCCTGTGAGGTTGAGCTTCATGACTAAGTGGAGATTTGAACCCTGGTCTCCCAGGTCTAAGTCAAATGCTCTAACCATTGCACCATACTGGCTCTAGATACATCCCTTTGAGAATTTTTTTTAAAAAAGAATGTGGCAAACAAGTGCAATTATTATTATTAGATGGAGCTGAAATTAAGCTGTATTTCCACTTTGTTTTATAGCTGTGTGTATTTTTTTTTATTTTTTAATGAAAAGGTGCCTGAGTTTATTTATTAAATGAAGCTCACATGCATCCACATCCATCCATGCCAGCTCTATGAAAACTGAAAGAGTGTGACTGACAGGCTCATATTTGTCCACTTACGACTTGAACCCTGTCCAAAAGCCAACGTTGTGTCACAAGGGCTGTCTCCTGAACCAGATCATTTTTGCTCAATGTTTTATGGAACACAGCAGAGCATCTGGTGCAATCTTCATCTCTCCTCATCTCATGCATGGATAACCTTTGTTCCATGCTTTGCCTTCTAGTAAATGCTTCAGTGAAGATGACTAAAGAATTTACATTGTGCTTGATTGTGGACTGGCTGCAATCAATGCACCTAAAATTAGTCATGCCCATTAACTTCAATGGGTCTACTCTGAGTAGGGCCATTATTGCATGCAACCTACTTTCTCTTCTTCCCACATTAGCTCATTTAAAAACTGCTGACTTGAGTGCGAATAGACCCAAGATGTAGTAATTTAGATAATTATTGGAAAATATTGGATAGTTTTATTTATTTATTCTGACATTTAAGCCCCATCTTTCCTCCCAGGAGTTAAGATAGTGGATATAGTTCTTCCCTTCTCCCATTTCTTCCTCACAACACCCCTCTGAGGTAGGTTAGGCAGAGAAACAGTGACTGGACCAATATTCCTGGATGACTGAGGATTTGAACTGAGATCTCCCAGGTCCTAATACACCACACTGGTTCTCAGCATTGATGTATTTACCTGTCTAGATGTTGGATGAGGTTTTGTTTTTTTAAAATCAGGAATGGGGGGAACCTGTGGCTGCACAGATGTTGTTGGACTCCAGCTTCTTTTATGATAGGATCATGCAACATAGTCTTACACTGAGCCAGATCAATGGTCCATCTAACTCAGTAATGTCTACACTGGCTGGTAGCAGCTCTCCAGGATTTCAGGCAGAAGTCTCTCCCAGCCCTACCTGGAGATGCCATTGGGGATGGAACCTGAGACCTTCTGCATGCAAGGCAGAGGCTTTTCCACTGAGCTATGAATCTTCTGGGCTGGGGCTGATGAAGTCCAACAAGTTCTGCACTGCCTGCCTTAAACAAGCTGCTACTTGTGTGAAATAGCAAGCTGTTTACAAGTTATATTAAAGCAGCACCATTCTTTCTAAAGCTGGCACATCCTAACAGGCTTGCTCCCATCTATTCAGCCCTTCTGAAACTCCTCATTTTCCATCATGCTCTTTCTATTAGGAACCCATGGCGGATGGCAGTCTTCAGCAGATTCGCACGACTTAGGCTGCTATCCTGTAAATACTTACCTGAGAGTAAGTTCCATTAAACGGTACTTCTGAGTAGACATGCATAGGACTGCTCTGTACTAATCCGGGGCTATGCATGTTTACACAAGTCTAAATCCTACTCAGTTTGGTGGGGCTTGCTTACTCCTGGAACAACATGTACAGGATTGCAGCTTTCGTTGGTTAAAATATATTTTTGCAGGAACGTAGCTGATGCTAGAGAACATGTTGTTCATTTTGTTTAATGGTGTAAGAATTGCTAAATGCAAAAAGGGAAAACAATATCCTTAACTAGTCTGCTCTTTAGTGGGTTGCTATGTACTCTTAAGAATCAGAAGGGTTGACTACCGTATTTTTCGCTCCATAGAACGCACCGGACCATAGGGCGCACCTCATTTTTAGAGGAGGAAACAAGGGGAAAAAATATTTTTCTGGTTTTCCTCCTCTAAAAGCCCCCCCTTTTTTTGAGGATCAGCTAAAAGTTTTGCAGCTTTTTTGCAAAGGGAAAAGCCCTGGCTTTTTTGAGGATCAGCTAAAAGTTTTGCAGCTGTTTTTGCAAAGGCAAAAGGCTTTTTTTAGGATCAGCTAAAAGTTTTGCAGCTTTTTTTGCAAAGGGAAAAGCCCTGGGTTCCCCCCCCCCCAGGATCAGCTAGGTTTTGCAGTTTTTTTTGCAAAGGGGGAAAAGCAAAGCTCCTTTTGCAAAGGGGGAAAAGCAAAGAGGAAAAGCCCCATTTTTATGAGGTTTAACTCACATTTCTGAAAAATCTTAAGGAAAGGGAGCCATTTCTACAGTTTCCAGACAGATAATCTAATCAGCCAGTCACATGTCCTGGGGAAACAAACAACCTCCCTCTGCAGCACATTCAACAAAGGAGGGCGGGGCTGAAAGGGAGCCAGGACTCTTATCTCTCTCCCGATCTCTTGCTGATCAGCTGCTGAGCGGGGTCCTTTCAACACTCCCTTTTCTCTTTGTAAAATAAAAAGCATGATCCTCTTTTGGCCCCTGGGCAATTCAGTTCCAGGGACCACCATTCGCTCCATAAGACGCACAGGCATTTCCCCTTACTTTTTAGGAGGAAAAAAGTGCGTCTTATGGAGCAAAAAATACGGTATTTTGGCCGGGGCAGAATGAATAGGCTTTTATGGCCTATAAGCTAAGTGGGCTATAAATGTCATTTTTAAAGGGATTATTAGATCCTATGGGCTGATTTCAACATGGGACAAATCTGTGTGCTGAGAATGTGAGTTCAGCATGGGCTGCTGTGGCAGCTGGAAGGATTAATCCCATCTCCCGGTTGAGAATTAACCATTATTTGTTTATTGAGCTGCACAGTTCAAATACATATCAAGTTTTTAAACAGATCTGTAATATGAAGACAGGGGTCCCCAACCTTTCTGGAGGGAGATTGGGGGCACATTTCAGAATCTGTCAATGTACCCATTTCACAGAAGACAAACTGACAATGCAGAGAAACCCCTCCTCAAAGAGCAGGCAGAACATCTACATTCCCTCCCCCAATAAAATACAGACACAGAGACACAAGAAGCTGCCTTATACTAAGTTAGGTGATTGGTCCATCTAGCTCAGTGTTGTCAACACTGACTGGCAGTGGCTCTCCCAGGTTTCAGACGGGAGTCTCTCCTGACCCTACCTGGAGATGCCATTGGTGATTAAACCTGGGACCTTCTGCATGCAAAGCAAGTGCTCTACCACTGAGCTATAGTCCTTTCTCCAAATCCCAGCCCTCAGGGTTCTATGTACAACATACAGTAGATTGAAATCTCTTTGCAAAAACACAAAATGATGCTCTGAGCTTAGCATCTGGCCAAGCATCCATGTGATAGCTTCACCTGTTGAATGCTGTGCTCATGCACAGATCCACCATGCCTTATTTTCTAAGAAGGCAGTTTGCTCTTGGGAATCTGAGCTGATGAGACTCTGTGCAAGAAGTGTGACAGAACAGGGGCTTCTTTAATTGGAATCGGTTGGCCAATCCTGCCTCAAGCCAGGGATGTGGGGTGACTCTGCTTTTGTTCCCAGATCAAATATTACTTCAGCTGATCATAGCAAAGTTTTCCCTTTTGTTCCATCCCTCCAGATTCTTTTTCCACACCAGGCTTCTCCTGGGTGTGCACCAGGAGGCATTTTTTCTGCCGACTCATGGCTTTCTGATCCATCCCAGATGTTGACGCGGCATCCGTAGCCTAAGCCCAACGGATTGAAAAGGAGGCCATGCTCCTACGGTTTCCTCCTTCCTCCGCCCCACTCCCACCCTCTTGCTTAAAACAAAAGCAAAGTTTATTCAGCTGCCTAGATGGCAGCAAGATCCTTTCAAAAGAACTTCAGGCGCATACCAAAAACTTCCAACACAAACACAGTTTTGTTTGGGCAATTTTCTTTTTGGAAGGCATCTCAAATGCTGTGAGCCCACGAGAGCTTGATTTGAGGGGTCGGTGGTGGTATAGAAAGCCCTAAATAATTGGGAGCCCAGATATACCAGAGAAAGGGCCTCTTCCGGGCATACCCTACCCAATTATTAAGATCCTTCTGGTGATCCCCTGCTTGCTATCTCAGCTGGTTTGTATGTCACTCTTCTTTTATCCCAGGGGAAGAACCTTTGTATTTAGCCTTTGGAGCCATCCTTCTTTGCTGACTCTGCTACTTTTGCTTTCTTGCACTCCATTGTCTCCTGAGACAGATGGATGCCAGCAACAACAGCGAATGCTGCTCCTGCTCTGCTTTTGTTTCCGATTTAAGCGTGGTTCCCAGGAGTGCAGTGGCCAGTTCAGAAGCACAGGATACCTTTGTGACAGTCACCGTCAAGTCCACTCACACCCTTCCAAGATTATGCAGCTTTCTAAGATTCCACAACAATATTATCATCATTATACAATATTAATAATTAGGGGTGCTTTGCAACAATCAGTGCAGAACCTCCATGTGTTGCCGTTCAACTAGACCTACTATTTTCTGTACACATACATGGGCAAATGACTTGGAGCACTCCAATATCTTCTCTTGGAGTTGCACGTTTTCCATGAAGTTCCCTTGTTTGGAACAGAAGCTGCACACCATTCTTTTGAAATGGAAGCATCTTCTGTTCTCAGTGTTCCTAAATAATTAGCTTGGCTCCAAAGGCTCCCATTTCATGCTGACTGGATGCTGGAGGCAGGGACCCTGCTGCAGAAACCCTGGGCCATGACCCTACTGATGCTGCCAGGCTGTTGCTATTCTTAGGTGGGATTCAACCACATACTGGCAAATACAGGTTGCACCATTGTCAGTCAGTGAGGACATTACTGAGCTAGACAGACCAATGCAGACTCCTTAGAAATGTTAGAAGAGCCCTGCTGGGTCAGGCCAATAGCTCATCTAGTCCAGCTTCCTGTTCTCATAACGGTCAACTGGGAATATCACAGGCAGGTCATGAGTGGCATCAGTGTTCTCCCTGCATGTGATTCCCAGTGACTGGTATTCAGAGCCATACTGCCTCCAATAGTAGCAGCAGAACCCAGCCACTGATAGCCTTATCCTCCATGAATTGGTCTGATCCTCCTTTAAAGGCATCCAAGCTGTTGGGCATCTTGGAAGGAGGCATCCCTTGAGAACGAATATCTCCAAGTGAGAAAGCACAGCAAATCTTGGAGGAATGTGGTGTCCATGGACCCACCACCTGTTGAGAATTCTGGTCTATCAGGCTTCTCCCCCCCCCCCCACTATAGCACAAGGAATGGGGAACCTCTTCCTGACCCACCAGGCACCTGACCCAATGCGGCAGTCAAAGGCATGGCTTAGATTCAAGGATGGGGGATGAACAGCTTAGCCATTGTGCTATATAATTGATTGAGCCAGAGAGAGAGAGAGAGAGAGAGAAGAGGATCCTGCTGTGGCTTAATGATCTCGAGTCTTCCAAAGTGAATAGCGGGCCATTCCTCTGCTTCCCTGCACAGGGGCGCCTTGGAAATCATAAGCTGGGAGAGAACTCTGCTTCTGCTCCCCTTTATCACAAGACAGAAGAGCAGCGGCCAAGCTCCCAGCTGGAGGCCAACGCTAGACAGTGCTGTTAGCTTAAGCTGCATAAAGAGCAGACAGTTCCCTTCGAGGTCAGGAGATGGGATAAGGTGGAGAGAGTAATTAAAGCGTTTGCCTGTCCCCACATCAGGACTTTTCTCTCTGAACGTATTTATATGGGGCTGCATCCAGTGTTGCCTTTCTGCTTGCATGGAAGACTTCCACTAGAGCAATGGGATTTCCCCCCTCTCTTCTCCCCCACAGTCCCACCACCATACACCCTCAAAATTTTCTCCAGATGGTTGGAGAACCCTTTGAAGCAGTTTTTTGGGGGGTGGGTGGGTTTGTGTGCATGAAGTGAAGGGGAACAGGAAATCCCACTGGGCAAGTGGAGTGTCGCCCATGCAGCGCTGGATAGCATTGGCTAGGTTTATGATGCTCTTCCTCCAGGTTGCTCTGGGCAGCATTCATAGGGTCCACCAAGCAGGGATGGATGGGTCAGCCTAAGCTCACCCCATTTCATTTCTCCTGGCGTCCTGCCTTGATCTCTTCTATCTGGTTTTGTGCAGATTTCTTTGAAAGAATGCATGAAAAGATTGCATTTAAATTGGACACACTGTTTGTACGCATTTCCTTCAAATGCACATTTTCCAATGTTTTCCAGTGCAGTTTTCCCATAAAACACTAGCTTGAAATGCATCTGAACTATAAAACATGGATTTTTTTTAAAAAATGTGCAAACTGCATTGCAAAATTCAAAGGGGTACAAAATTCAGAACTGCAGTTTCTTTTTTTTTTTTAATAAGAATTTATTGACGTTTTTTCTTGTAACAACATATACCCACACCCACACCTACATTTATACAAATACAAAACAAATACACTCATAAAACAAATACAAACATTGCCAAGTTTTCTTATTTAAATCTTTCCTATAAAAAAAATTTCTATTTCTAAATCTTGACCATTGACTTCCCCTGCCTTTTCACCTTCGGTTTATATCCTTAATCTATTTTTTAACCACTTCTTCTAAAAGTTAAACACAGTTATATATATAAAATACAGCAATCATCTTACTCAACTTAGTCTATATTTCATCTTATACTAGTTTTGCTAGTAATACATCATCATACTAATACATCATCATAAATCTTCATGAATTATTCTTGTCAAATTCTATACTTACTCCTCTATCCTTTAACCTGCTGCTAGTAACATAAAACTTTAAATATCTCCTTTCTTATTTAAAAACAAAAAAGCTAAATAGAACTAACGGTCTTCACCCTCTGATTTCAGAATACCATAGCAAACCATTTTACATTTTACTTAATACTTCACCCCACTCCCCCTCTGTCCATTGTCTTTCTCCTAGTGACCCCAGAGCCAGATTCCCAGTTATCGTCTTTTCCCAAATAACCACAGATCCAGGCACAGTTCAGAACACTCCTTGCAACGAGCTTCAGGGTATCCAACTCATCTTCTTTCGGCTGCTCCGTTTCTTTGAACCATTCTTCTTCTTCTTGTAAATATCTTAATTCTTTGTCCCTTGCCCCCGAGCTCACACCTCGGGGTCTGGATATAACAAATCTTGTCATCGTCTTGGGGCTGCCACCCCCAAAAAACGAATCCTTTTCCCGGAGTAGCCCTGTCATTTCTCTCCATCCTTCAAGCAACCCTCTCAGCTCCTTGCCAAGGTTTCCTTCCAGAATGTCAAAACTTTTAAAAGCCTCCTCTGTGGGTAGTAAATTTCTTTTCAAATCCCCACACAAGACTTTCACTTTCTGATAAAGAAGTTCCAGTCTCAGCTCAGTGAGCCTTTGTTCATCCAGAATTCAAAACAAGTTCGAAAACAAAGTTCAACATAGTGGAGGAGGGGGAGTGAGTGAGTGTCAAATTGCAGTTCCTGTCTCTATGTTCTTCCTTTTGTGGGAGTTGTTTTTCGCCTCGGTTTAAACTTTTCATCGCCATTTTTCTTGAGGCCAGAGTGCAAAGACCGACACTTCCAACGGAGATATCTTTCGCAAATTTACTCCCCAAAGGGAAATTGTAACAGTCTCACTCATCAAAGTTCAGATACTTTATAACCAGTTCTGTAGCAGCGGTCACTCAGACTGGTTAGCTTTTTTCATCCGAAGGGAGGGAGGCAGGCTGCCTTTCTCCTTCCCCCGGGTCGTCTAAAAAGCATAATAACTAGTCCAATCAAGTACTCACAACCACCGGGTTCTTCAAATCCATACATCACATTTCGGGATTTGTCGCCACATTTACATCCCGGTTGGGGCATGTCCCCTATAGCCCGGCTCCGTAGTCCCTTCACCCCCACTCCCCCTTTACAGGGGAAGCGAGGGAAGGGTTCGGAGCCACAACGGGCACAGCCGGGGAGCCCAGGGTGCGGGACGCTCTTCCCGCACCCCATCGGAGCCCCGCTTTGCGGTAGCGGGGCTCCAACCCCCGGGATGGACTGGGCACTTCGCAGCTGAAGCAGCCCACGACCACCCGGAATGGCGTCGCCGCCGGAAGTCCAGAACTGCAGTTTCAAGTAAGTTCAGGCCTGTCAAATTGAAGTCTGCTGCAAAAGGGAGGCCAAACAACATTTAAGGCTGTGCCTACTCCACTCGTATATATATATATATATTAAAAATCTCTGCAATAACCTGGTGAGGAAGGTTAGCCTAAGAGATAGGGACCTGCACAGGTCATGGAGTGAGTTATATGGCCAAAGAGGGATTCAGGCTCAGGTCTCCCTATTCCTTTTTGGTGGCGGAGTGCTGGACTTGAGAGAAGGTTGTGGTCTGATCCAGCAAGCAATATAAAAGGTGCGCTGTGCTGGCCTATCCAGTCCAGCATCTTGCTTTCCACTGTGGCCAATTAGATGTCTTTGGGAAACCCACTAGCAGGGCATGAATGCAATGGACATCTCTTGCTGTTGCTGTCTTTGGCAACAGGTGTTCAGACTGATACTGCCTCTGAACAATAGGGATTCCATACAGCAGAGCTGGAGCAGAGGGATATTGATTTTGTTCATGCCGCTGTGCTTTTGGAGAGTTAAAAGCTGGTCAGGAGGCTGAAGTTGCTCAGAAGCAGGATCTAGGCCAGGCACAGGCAAACTGCCCTCCAGATGTTTTGGGACTACAATTCCCATCATCCCTGACCACTGGTCCTGTTAGCTAGGGATGATGGGAGTTGTAGTCCCAAAACATCTGGAGGGCTGAGTTTGCCTATGCCTGATCTCGGCTCAGCAGAGGAAGTTTGGGATCTCTCTTCTTGAACCAGATTCCATTCCACAACCTTAGGTTGATCCTCTTAGCCTTTGGATTCTGGAGAATGTCAAGGAATGTGAGGCTGGCCGACGAGTCAATGCTTGCTTGGCGCGTAATTTCATTATTTCATTTTAAATCACGTCGCTGCTGAAATTCTTGGTTCTGGCCACTGTCAGTGACAGGATACTGGATGACTTGAGAGGGGAAAGAGAACTTGTGGACATTTTGGACAGTCTCTTTGGCCAGTGTTTACCTCTCTTCTTCCACAGATTTTTATCAGTCTTGAACCGGCTCCTCCTTTTAGGGAAGCACTTTCTGCATCTTGTAAATTACTCACGCAGCACACTGCAAGTCACTCAGCACTCTCAAGCGGAGAGAGGATTGTCTCAGCATATTCTTTTCATAATCCCTCTGAGAGCTGGTTCTGACACATGATGGTTGCCATCTGGAGGCTGCTTTAAATTGGTCCACGTGGTGGTTGTCATCACGTGGAGAGCTGCTCGCTCTAAAACAGCTATCCTAGGTCTTAGACAGTGAGATGGTTCCCAGCAGCTCTGCTGAGAGTTCTTAACTTGGGGACCTACAGCCCTCCAGATGTTGTTGGAGACCATGAACATCTGCAGGGCTGCAAGTTTGCTGCTTTTGTTAAAAGTGAACTGTATACCTTTTTTGAGGGGGTGGGAAAAACAAAGCTCAATAGAAGAGCACCAGCCTTGAATGCGGAAAGCCACAGCTTCAACCCCTGGAATTTACAATTGGAAGGGGATAATTTAGCCAGGTGATAGGGTAGAATTCTTTCTAAGACCCCGGAGAGCTGCTGGCAGAGCAGACAATAATGAACTGGATGGGCAAATAGTCCGACCTGGTATAAGGCATCTCCTGCAACCTCAATAATGCAAAATGTGTGTTCCGCCACTTGTCTTTGACACCTGTCCCCCAAAATTAACTGCACTGGGTCCCTAAATCTGGTAGATGGCAGGAAATGATTTTTGGTGGGTGTAAAGGAACACAGGAAGCTGTCAGCATTGTGTGCACTGACTGACAGCAGCTATCCAGGGTTTCAATTGGGGAACATTCCCAGTGTTCCATGCAAACTAGTTGCATGCAAACTAGTTGCTCTACCACAGAGGCATGATCTGGTATTTTCCATTCAGAGATGAATAATACCCCTGGGAACAAAGAGACAGCGGTCACATTCACACCACATATTTATACAAATATGGATCTACTTTAAACAGTCATGACTTTCCCCAAATAATTATGGTTACTGTATTTTGCTGTTCAGAGCCTCCCTGTTCTCTTCCCAGAGCTGCAGTTCCCAGAGTTCCCTGGGAAGAAGGATTGACTGTTAATTCACTCTGGGAACTGCAGCTCTGGGATGGGAATAGGAGTCTCCTAACAGCTCTCAGCGAGAGACCCAGGTGGCGCTGTGGGTTAAACCACAGAGCCTAGGGCTTGCCGATCAGAAGGTCGGCAGTTTGAATCCCTGCCACGGGGTGAGCTCCTGTTGCTCGGTCCCAGCTCCTGCCCACCTAGCAGTTCGAAAGCACGTCAAAGTGCAAGTAGGTAAATAGGGACTGCTCCAGCGGGAAGGTAAACTGCATTTCCATGTGCTGCTCTGGTTTGCCAGAAGCGGCTTTGTCATGCTGGCCACATGACCCGGAAGCTGTCTGCAGACAAATGCCGGCTCCCTCGGCCTATAGAGCGAGATGAGTGCCGCAACCTCAGAGTCGGACACGACTGGACCTGATGGTCAGGGGTCCCTTTACCTTTACCTCTCAGCACCCTTAATAAAAATATATTTTTGGGGGGGTGGGGTGGGGGAAGCCATGACTGTTTAAAGTGGTTTTAAATGTGCTTCAAATGTATGGTGTGAATGATTGCAAGGACAATACCCTGTCTGTTAACATGGTAAGATCTAGCTGCTGGAAGGATTTAAAGAAAATTGGCTGAGGGGTCCCATCCTGCAGGCTCTCCGTCCTCAGTGTGCCGATTTGCCTACATAAAGCAGCTAGTTTGGTGCCGTGTGTGTGTGTGTGTGTGTGCCAACAAACATTACATCAGACTGGCACATTGCTCCCTCTGTAACTTTACTGCAGAGAGAGCAAGCGAGCAAAGAGTCAAGACGGCCTGCGAGGTCTGACGGGGTGGGTGGGTGGGTGGGGGTGGTGACGACGCGGCTTATGGTAACCGTCTGCTTCCCTACCTAAAAAGCTGTCCGCGTTGAGCAATGGGCCAGGCTAAAAGGCCACATTGTGGACGCTTTACAGAAGAGCATCTATTTATAACCCCCTCGGAGAAGCCTCTGAAAGTAGGAATTGTTCCCCTGAAGTGGGTCAGACTGTCTACAAAAGTAACAGCTTGAGGTTAGCCACACCAAGCCAGCCTCTTGCTTGAGTGGGGTTTTTGCAGGAGTGTGTTGTGTGTGTGTGTCAGTGGCGGGTGTTGGGCGACGAGGACAGGCCCAAATAATGCTGGAAAGAGAATGAGGTTAAGGCAATATTTGCCCTGAAAAAAAGTGAACTCATCGTCCAGGAAGCTAACAGGCACATAGTTTGAGAAAGGAGAGGGGGTGGCTGCCTTAGGTTTATCAGTGACTGTTGGATGGGGAGAGAATGAATGGTGGAGAAGATGCTTTAGATGCACAGAGCTTAGAAGGCAGGGGCCCCTCTAAAGGGAGCTCGTTTCAAAGAGATTTCCTCTGCAGGGGAAGAAAATCTCAATCTCCCTCTCCACCCCCCCCTCTGTCTCTTGCTTCAGCTAGAATTGCCAAAAAAGAAGTGTTTCTTGCTAAAGTCTCCCTCAACTATACAGAAGTGCCAGCCTCCAGATGCTTGGATTTTAATGTTTAATGTGTCTTACAAGGCTGTCTTCAGTTTAGGGACAGAGAGGAATTTGGTTTTCTTTGCATCTGTATGACAAACACCATACTTGGAATGTTGCACTTCTGTGAGTTTTGCGACGTGGTTCTTCCACTAGACAATGTGTACGAAAATGCATATTTTGGGGGGAAGTGTTTGTAAAATGCATAGGTTTGTGAAAATCAGAGGCAAAAATGCATCCCATTGGGGCGAAATGCATACGAACATTGGGGGGAGGGGGGGAGGAATCACACTACGATACTGACAAATTTCCATGAGGGTTTTTCTCCTTATATACACAAAAAGGTAGAGTATCGTCGCATTTTGCAGTTCATGTAGTCACAGAGAGGCTGGGAAGTGCTCCACCCACTCTGGGCTGAAGGGAAGGAGGTGCTTGACACAGTGGTTTAGCAAGTAACTGTCTGGAGTGCCTCCCATCTTCTTTAAATGGGGGGTGGGGTTTGGGGTGAGCTGTGTGGGGAGAGGTGAGGGGGTGAGTGAGGTGTACAGGGAGGGTTGGTCAGGTGAAGAGGGAGGGCAGGGTTTATGGGGTTGGCAGGCAGAGCAAGCAGGAGTGGCAGCCCCATGGTTGTTGGTTTTTTAAAATGCAGATTTCTGTGGAAATGTGAACTGAATTTAAGACCGGAAGAGTGAGAAACAATGAGAAACTGAAATTGACAGTTCCATTCATCCCAACTTCAGTTATTATATATGATTATATGTACATATATGATTATATGATATATGTTATATGATGATGTATTTCACTATATATCATATAGTGCATAAACAAACAAAAAGAACCATGTAATCAAAGCATAAACATGTGTGCTTAAACATCAGGCGTGGCAATGAAAATATTTTATCAGGAGCCTGGAAAGTTGAAAATTCTAGCAGGGAAAGTATCTCTGTGCAAGACGGCTTTATGGCTTTGAGTAAAAAGCCTAGCTGAAAAGTGTGTCAAAACAAAATCAAAAATTCTTTCCAGTAGCACCTTAGAGACCAACTGAGTTTGTTCCTGGTATGAGCTTTCGTGTGCATGCACACTTCTTCAAAAGCTCATACCAGGAACAAACTCAGTTGGTCTCTAAGGTGCTACTGGAAAGAATTTTTGATTTTGTTTTGACTATGGCAGGCCAACACGGCTACCCACCTGTAACTGAAAAGTGTGTGTTCATGTGTGAAATGTATGGGTAGCATCTCACTATATGAGGGAATCTGACTGTGCGAGACCACTGGACACGTGTACTTGTTGCATCAAAGCCATTCTCCATCAGTGCTAACACTGACCTAGGGCACATCCAGACATCCCTTTGTGTCCTGGCACTTTCCCTGGGGAAGCCCACATTGTATCGCTGAATCGGAGCAAACGGCAATACACAGAAAACCTGATTGCTCTGATTCAGTAGTAAAACACAGGTTTTCTGGGGAATTCACTGGGACAAAAAAAGAAAGAAAATAAAAACCACTCAGACATGGAGCATTAAAGCTCGGACTGGTGCCTAGAAACATAGCACAAAAGGAAGTCTGGATGAGCCCTTAGTGTAGGCATCTGGCTTGCTTTCCAATGGCCAGCTCTTTCCATTCCAGCTGCCTGAAGAAGGAATGTCACAAGGTCTTTGTATGCAGTGTTGGCTGCAGCTCCGTGGTAGAGAAGTTGCTTTGCATGCAGACTGTTCCTAGTGGCGGAGCTTCATTCTCCGGCACCGAGGGCGGGGAGCAGGTGGGGCGGGGCTGGCATGCGTCCTGGGGGTGGGGCACACATATTGGGGGGTGGGGCGCATCGCCCGCAGGGGCGGGGGCGGGTTCTGGGGGTGGGGGACCCAGCGCAGGTGGGGGGGGCAGCCGTGATGGAACCCCACCGTGATCGCACCAATGGGGGCGGTGCTCTCCAATTGCCCCCTTCCTCTGCGCCTGACTGTTCCAGGGTTCAAAACTAAGGCAGATGCCTATGTTTCTGTGCACTCTAAATCACTGCTAAAAATATTCAACACCTCAGATCCATCAGGGCTCATCTTACATCATTGCAGCTAAATATCTCTCCCTCCCCTTTTGGTCCAACTCCATCCCCAGACCCAGAGCCGTCTTAAGGGGATCTGCCGCCCTGGCGCGGCTATCCCTCCGGCGCCCCCGCCATGCCGCCTCTCCGCCGCCTCCCTCCCGCGCTTGCCGCCCCTTGGGAGGGGGGTGGGTGAGCGGGGGATGAGGGGCGTGGCGCTGGAGCAGCGCGGGGCTCTGCGTGCCCTTCCAGCGCTTCCGGGATGGGAGGCGAGGGCGGCCGGCTCGCGCTCCCGCGCGCATCCTGATGGCGCGGCGCAGCGCAGCCGGGCGGCGCGGCTGGGCAGCTTGTGATCCATCGGGTGGGCGGCCGGCTGCGCGCGGAGCCACGCCCTCTGGCTGCCCAGCAGAGCACAGGAGCACAGCTCTGCGCGCCCTTCCAGCGCTTCCGGGACGCCCTTCCAGCGCAGCCGGCCGCCCACCCGATGGAGCACAAGCTGCCCAGCCGCGCCGCCCGGCTGCGCCGCGCCATCCGGATGCGCGCGGGAGCGCGAGCCGGCCGCCCTCGCCTCCCGTCCCGGAAGCGCTGGAAGGGCGCACAGAGCTGTGCTCCTGTGCTCTGCTGGGCAGCCAGAGGGCGTGGCGTGGCCGGCCAGCTCCCTTGCCGGGAGTCAGAGGGCGCTGCCGGCAGGCGCTGCCAGCGGGGCTGGAGGACGGAGGCGCCCTCCAGGCCATTGCGCCCTGGCGCGCCGCGCCACCAGCCCCAATGGATGAGACGGCTCTGCCCAGACCTCACTGATACCATTCTAGAGCCAGTCCAGCACCCTTGTACGTGTCTTTCCCCAGCAAAGTGACATATAAGTAATAACCACAGTAATTTGAGAAAATCCTGATGCTTCCTTTGCAAAATGGGTCTTTCAGTTGCTCTGATATGGCTGGTGACAGATTTTGGGAACTGGCAGAGAGTTCTGCTTCTGTTTTTCTGCCAGGCAGAAAACAGCTCATAGCTCATGGCTGACCTCTTCAACCTGGCTCTTTGGGAATGTCTGCTGTCCTTTTCCATTTAGATGGGATTCTGCTTCCATGATAATACTTGGCAGGACCACTTCTCCTGTCTGGGCTGGCCTGGAAATCAACAGGGATTGGGGCTATATAAAAGCTTACACAGGGTATAGATTGTAAGGGCATCTACTTGACATGCAGAAGGTTCCAGGTTCGATCCCTGGCATCTCCAGGTAGAACAGGGAGTGATCCCTATCTGAAACCCCAAGACTCACTGCCAGTCAGTGTAGACAATACTACCAATGTCTAGGAGAACGCTGTCTCTACTGTTAGGCAGAGTGAAGCATCCACTTCTTGTAGCAGATGCTTGGTCCAGGGGGTAGTAAAATATCAGAGGACAGAGTTTGTGCACCATGCAGCCTGCCTTTCACCTCCTAAACTAGCTTGCTGCCCTCGATTACAGTAAAGGATGCTGTCATCAGTCTGGAAGTTAGAGCCAGCTGCCAGCACAGTTGGCTCTGGAATATGTCATGGGAAGGTGCCATCTACTCCTTCACCTCAGACATCAAAATGTCTTGGGTCAGCCCTGTCTGAGGCACTGATGTGGGAATGAACCAAGTAATGGATTCCTCTCATGTCCAATGGGAATTCTGCCATTACTCCCCAAAACATGAATGACCTGCTCTGCTGAGGCCCCAATCCCATGCAGCTAATTTCAGAGTGGGCAGCTAAATCTTATTGCAACAACAACAACAACAACAACAACAACAACAACAACAGAAAAGTGTAAACTTTCTGTTTCATTTAATGGAGAAAAACATGATGATGATGATGATGATGATGATAACAACCAAGAAGGCCCTCTGTTTGGTTCCCTGTAAACTCACTTCTTGCAATGAGGGAACTGCCAGAAGGCCCTCTGTGCTGGATCTCAGTGTCTGGGCTGAACGATGGGGGTGGAGACGCTCCTTCAGGTATACAGGACCGAGGTAGTTTAGGGCTTTAAAGGTCAACACCAACACTTTGAATTGTGCTTGGAAAAGTACTGGGAGCCAATGTAGGTCTCTCAGGACCGGTGTTATGTGGTCCCGGCGGCCACTCCCAGTCACCAGTCTAGCTGCCACATTCTAGCTTGAAGGACCCCATTTTATAAGTTGGGGTAGAGAAACCTTTCTTTCTTTCTTTTTTGCCAATTATATTTTATTGAGTTTCAAAGATGTTAACAATTTAACTTCTAATTTAATACAAATTTAAAATAATTTTTGTGACTTGATTTCCCACCCTTCCTCCTTGATGTTTCCATCCCCTTCCCTGCTGCATTATATAACATACTTTTATCTGTTACATTTTTCCTTCATTACGACTAATTATTCATTAGGGTAGGGAAACTTTTTCAAGCCACATTCCTTTCTGAGGGAGACATGCCAATGGTGGGCGGGGTCAGAGGCAAAAGTGGATGGAGCAGTCAATGTGAATTTTACCTTTTCTCCAGGACAGTAGTCTTAATTTCTTCACACTCTCATATCCTCCATCCAAGCAAGCAAGAAACATCAGAGTTCAAGGGCATGTTTCAGCCAGCCAGAAACATAAAAAGGGTGTGTGAAATAGGGATGGTGAGGGGTGTGGCTAGGATGAGGGTGTGGCTTGGGTAGTGTCATGAAGGCCATACAGAGATGCCCAGAAGCCCAAGAGCTTGCCCAGTGTCAGGCTGAGAATAACTAAACTTTCTTTACTTTCCCTCTTCACTTTCTAGATCTGTTGCACAGACCAGAAGAGATCCCTTTGAGGAGTGTTTCTTCTCTCATCCTAATTCCACTGAGCAGAACATGGCCAGAAGTCCCACTCTGACTCGGACTGTCGTACCATTTGGGCTACTCTTCCTAGTGCATGGAATCCATTGCTTTTTCTTGCCCAATGCTACCGATTTGGAAAGCATCCTGAGTAGATACCAGGAGGAGCAGCCCCACTCAAGGACCAAGAGAGCCATTTCTCGATCGGACAAAGAAGAGATTCTAATGCTTCACAATAAACTGAGAGGCCAGGTCTACCCTTCAGCATCCAACATGGAATACATGGTGAGTTCAAAATGATAAGTGAGGCTTAGCTCTGCCTCAGAATTTCCTTTCCACTCCTGCTCCTTTGTGTGCCATTTGTGATTACTTACCAAGTTCTGGACATGATTTTTTAGGAAATATGCACCACAAACACAAGCCTTCTTCTTGCACAGCTTGCAAGTAGAGACCATGTATTTTCCTTAGCTGCAGCTTTGGTGATACACAGACTTCAAGATCCCAGTTATTACATTAGGATGACCAAATATACGGTAATATACAATTATATGGAAGCAGGGCACAGGAAGGTTTTATTACACATTACAACGGAGACTTAATATAGGCTTGCCTGCTTGGGTGACAGCCACCAAAACTGGTAAGTCTGCATCAATATCCCCTTTGTAATATGTAGTAAAACATTTCTGCTGTCGTGATGATGTGTATTTCTCCATCTTTGCTCCACATCACCGGCTGCCACTACTGAGGGTGAGTAAACACACCATGGTTGATTCCTATAACTTTGCTCTTTAGCACTGCTAAGGAATTGCTTTTCCACAAGCAGCTGGAGGTGAAATAAAAACGATGCCTCCATGTATAATTTAATATAGTGCTGTATTATCTAGTGTTGCCCTTTTCTGTGGCCAATTTTCTTTTATAACGTTGAGACTCACAGGTAAGTACTGTTCAGAGTATTTAGCAGCCCAGAGTTATTCAGCAAAAGGGCTTTCGGATGTTAAATGAAACTTGTATTGCTTCTTGTTGAGTGTGGCTGAGGGATTAACAATCATGCTTATTTTGCTATGTAAAAGAGTGGGGAATGAAAGGTCACCAGTAATTTAACTGAACAAGGAACAGAAATTCATTCATGAGGGGGCTTTAATCACTTATCTCTCAAGCCACACTCAACAGGAAGAAATGAACTAAGTCGACCATGCCGACAGGAAACTTTCCCTTTCCCTTTCCCTATATCTACTTGTACCACTTTCTGGTACCCAAAGTGTTTCCATAATTTAGAAAACATAAATAGCTGGTTGTTAGCAGAACGTTAACAAGAAAGGCAGATGTTAAAGCCAGACCCAGAAAAAAACATTTCCAATATGTAACATAGGGTTAGGGAGGAATTTGTTTGGACCACCTTTTGCAGGGGACAGGTGCAGCTGAAACATGCCCTTCACCAGATTTTGCAAAGCTGGTGTGATGCACAAAAACTACAAACCCCCACCCCCCAAATATGTATTTTACATATGTCACAGGTGATGCATTGGAAAGCACTGAAAAGTGGGTATTTTGGGCAAGAAAAGTGCATACAAAATTTGTATATGTTAAATGCAAACTTTTCCTGTGTTCTTAAAAAAGGAAGGAAAAAGCATGGAAGATAAGAGTGATGTTTGAATGTGGAGAAACTGGCCCACTGAAGAAAAGTAACATTCTTATGTGTTGCTCTGTCCACTTTTGTCTCTGGTCCTGGCCATCTTTAGCATGTGGTTCCCAGAAGGTTGTTCAGAAGGGGGTGTGGCCTTCAAGCTGTGGCCCAGCTTCATAACGGACACCTTGACTTAGGAGGGGACGGAAGCATCACATTTTGGGTGCCATCCCTGTATTGACTGTATCTCCATTCTTCAGCCTGGCCCTGGAGACTTAACCTATTTTTGGTCTCATTTAGGCCATATGCCTGTTAACAAATTCCAGTAACAAGGAGTTTCTCCTTCAAGTGGTTTCCTGAAGCAAATTCAGCTCAGATTGCAGCTTCTTGAGTCATTGCAGCTGGAAAGGAACTGTTAGTAGGTCGGGTCAACCCAGGGCTACCCTCTGCATAGTTTGGTTATTCGCTCAACCTCTCTTGCTAGAAAAAAAGAAGGCTCTTTTGCCAGGGCTCTGTCATGGCCTCGCCTGGCTCAACTCAGGGTGGAGCTATGCCGAAGAGGAGGGTGGGTCTATGCTTGGTGCTAAATGCCTCCCCAAGAATTCTGGAGGAGAAAGTAAAGCTAGAAGGGCTGTGAATATGGACCTGTTGAGCCCAATCCCCTCCCCAGAGGGTCCCTGAATAGCACAGAGGGCCAGTGTGTAGTAGCAGCCAGAGTGCTGTACTTCAGATAAGGAGGCCTCTGCTCAAATTCCTGCTCAACCATGAAGTCCACTGGGTGGCCTTGGGCGTCCCTGATTCAGAAATGACATATTTTGGAAGAATGGAATGTATCTCAGCCGGCTTGTTTGAATGTCCGTTATTGAAAATGATGATGCATAGAACATAGAAAGCTGCTTTATATGGGGCCAGAGCATTGGCCCATCAAGTTCAGTATCATATGCCCTGACTGGCAGACGCTGTCTATGGTTTCATGCTGGAGTCTTTCCCAGACCTGCCTGGAGATGCTGGGGATCAAACTGGGGACCTTCCACATGCAAAGCAGGTGCTCTACCACTGAGCCAAAACCCTTTGATACACATCCAAGGCTATATACACCCAAGGAGCATTGCTCCTCACTCACCCTCCTCTCTCTCCCAGACGTAATTTAGGCGGCACAATCACCATTTCTCATGTTTTCCCCATAAGAACCAGAGGTGAGTTTCTCACCTACTGGGGAGAAAAGGAAGGAGTGTTTTTTTCTTCAGAAATAGCACCTTAAAAATTAGATGTGGCGAAAACAGAAAAACAAATATTTTTAGCCCAGCAGCTTCCCAAGTCCTTTACTATTTGTCATCCAGGTTTTGTCAGTGAAAGAGGAATTTATAAAACCTTTCCAAGAAATTTCTATTACACACACACACACACACACACACACACACACACACACCCCTTAACACATTTATGTGGAAATCCTAAGGCTTTGGAATGCATTTGACATAGGTCCAGTTTTCCACAGACCAATGAGTCAGAATGTGAAGAAGTGTCCATGTGCCCAACTTTATAGAGAGCAGTTCTCTCTTTGAAGGTGTCCTCTGTTGGCAGGAGGGGAGAGTCCTCTGTTTGAATGTCCTGTCTGCCCCATGCCTGGTTTAAGGTATATATTTTAAGATTTTATATATGGATGTTTTATGATGGCCTATATTTGTAATGCCTAATAAAGGTTTGGTGAAGTAAGGAGGTTTAAGGTAAACAACACTTAAGAGAGAAGAGCAGGGTCTTGATGTTGCCCACTGATAATTTGCAGCACCTTGCCAGCAGCTGACAAGAGCAGTCACACTGGCCACAGTCTTCCTTGCTTTGTCTCCTGTATGTATGTAAATAACTCCTTCATTAAATTTATTTTAAAGCACTTATAAGCCACTTAGTCTTTTTATAATAAATGGCACACAATGTGAAACAAAGAAACAATATCATTAAAACAAAAGTACAACCCAAAACCAGCAAAACAGCAACATAAAAGCATATAAAAAATAAAAAATAAAATAGGAAATGGGGGATTTATTTTGTTTGCATCTAAATGTATAAATTAGCGTATGCCAATATTATGCAATTTGGCACCTTCTTCATTCTTTTTCTTAAGTAATTGGTTTTCTCTTTTTGGGGGTGGTGTTGATGTGTAAAGAACTACCCTAATTAGGAAGCCAAATTCTGTGATACTACAACAAAGAAGGCAGGTGTACAGGAGTGGGAAAGCTTTTTTTTTTTTGCTCCACGGCTCAGATCCTCCAAAGGATATGCTTTGTGGGCTAAATTTGAGAGATGAGTGGGGTTGCCCACTTGTCAAAACTCCTTGTGCTTCCATCTGAAAAGGAGAGGGAGAGAGACTCTCATCATCAGTTCCCTTTTAAGCTCTTGATCTCTGCAGCCAAGCGCTTCAAGGCAGTCTCCGCACTTCACCCATCTCCCCACTTAAAGCAAAGGGCTTTAACTTCTGAGATTAAATCCTGCTGTCTGGGCTGCAGGATCCTGTTCCCTGCTGGAAGCAGGTGCTGTGGCTGAGACAGGATTAATAAATACACTGTCTTCCCACACATCAGCCAATGTCGGCCGATGGGCGAGTGGGCACGGTTCATTGTGGCAAAAGCAATTCAAGTGTTTCATGGAACCTGATGGGAAACATGGTCCAAAAACATCTGGAGGGCCACATGTCACCCATCCCTGGATTACCTTTCAATCACTTGGCATGGCTCTGCTAGAGTCTTGTGCATAATCTTTGTAATGAAAGCTAAGATCCTCAGGGTGTTATATTGGATGTGATCTCTTGCTCTCCATAATTTGGTGGCCAGGTGCACGAAAGACACGGTGTCCCCATCGTGTGCAGTCTCCAGCTGCAAATCTATTTAGAATCACAGCTTCAGTTACGGCTGGGCAGACAGCAGGCAGTTCCAATGCTTAGGAGGGCAGAAATGGCCCTGCTGCTTCTCTGAAAGTAAACACGCAGCTGAGACTTATTTTCCTTGGCTTTCGGGTTCCTTGCAGCTCAGCATTGCAGCAGCAGCAGCAGCAGAAGACTCTTCAGGCTAATGACTATTTACTCATAAAGCATGGTTACAGCTTCATGTTTTGCTTTTGCTCGGTGTGCTTGTCTCGTGTGTTCCCCGCCCCCCCTTTTTTTCCTGGGGGCCACGAAGCCTATAAAAGAGTCTCACAGACCAAGCAGAAAGGCCAACTCTAAACGACTCTCCTGGGGCTGGCTCATAATCCGCCTTTCATCGACTCATATTTACCTAATAGGAGTTGGAAATCATAAGCGTTCACCTCTGGAATACAAACGGAGCTTTGAAGTCCTTTGTGTTTCAGTGCAAGCAGCACACAAGCCAGTGAGTCCTTGGTGCTTTTTTTTTTTTTCCAGTCCAGGAGCTGCTCCGGAGAGGGGATTAGCAATCGCAAATGATTTTATTTTCTGCACGCCCGTAGCAAATGCTTCCAACTAGAGCTGGTGCTAATTTGAAGCGCGTTGCAAGAACATGTGTTCTTGGCTCGAGTTTAACAAGCCCCCCTCCCCAACTCCTCACTATGCTTTGGCTCGGAAAAGTTACACGATCTAAGCATGGGATGTACTTAAATGACCCAAACACAACGCAGGGTTGCCAGAAAGCCAGGTACTTTTTACCTTGTCTTGGCATGGGCATGGTTTACATTTATGTGAACCAACGATTCGATTCTGCACTGCCAATTTTATATGCCTGTGAAACACCTCTTTTCTTTTAAAGAAGAAAACAGTCCCAGTAAAGCCAAACTCAGTGCCATGCCCCAATTAGCAATCTAGCACAAGCATGATGATGATGAAGATGAAGAAGATGATTATTATAGCACAGGATTGGGGAGCCGATGGTGCTCTGGTTGTTGTAGGACTCCCAGCCAGCATGGCCAGCAGTCAGGGATGATGGGAGCTTTAGCAGTGCACTGTGTTCCTCATCATCCCCTTGTTATCATAAAAATCAGTTCCCCTGGGGAACAAAAGCACCAACCTTCCCATAATTTCCATTGTAGTCACCACACGATGCCCATAACTATTTCATTGTTTCTCTGCAATTACAATTTATTTCCATTAAAAAAGAAAAAAGGAATTATGGGATGCATTTTTTTTGGGGGGGCAGCAATTCCTCACTAATGCAATGCATTTCTGTAACTCACTTTCACAAAGAGCCAATGATGGGCACAGCCAACTGATTTCAGTTTTGTCCCACCTTGCTTCCTGCTGAGTTCTACAAGGAGCAGCGCTGAGATGGAGGTGGGGGGGGGAGCTAACAGGCAGGGCCACCTCTGGTCTGGTTGTTAAGTAAGATGGCTGGGCAGCTGGAGGCAAACTGAGGGTGGACTGAGGTTGGTGGGGCAGTGCCCCATTCACCCCAAAGGACCAGCCTCCACTGGTTCCAGTTCTTCCCCAATCTTTCTGGTGTTCAGGCTGCCAGTGCTAGTCTTCCTTCATGACCTCTAAACAATTGAAGCAACCTTTCTCCACAAACTGGACAGGATGCCCAATATGGAAATAACATCACGGTATAAGCACTTCTTCTTTTCCTGGAATGAAAGGATGCTCTGGAACATTCCTTATTGAGACACACTCGGTGTGTTGCTTCTTTGGGTTTAATTCTGAGGCTTGGTTGGAAAATGCCACCATCTGTGACCAGAACTTCATTTTGCCTCCTGTTTTTATTTCCAGCAAGACACTACTCTAATGCCTTTCTGTCTTTCTTCCACATAGAGATGGGACGATGAGCTGGAGAGATCAGCAGAGTCCTGGGCCCATCAATGCATTTGGGATCATGGGCCTGCCACCCTCCTTATGTCTATTGGTCAAAATCTGGCTGTTCACTGGGGCAGGTAAGATGTGTTAATTGTCTTATGGTGTCTGTGCTTGCTACCCTGGGCTCCTTTGGGAGAAAGGGTGGGCTAAGAATTTAACAATGAACAGAGATAATGAATGAATCTAAGATGGCTACCAAGCCAAGCAAGGCACAGTCCTACACATATCTGCTCACGAGGAAGCCCCACTGAGTTCAAAATTTACTAGTAGTTAAGTGGTTGTAGTATAGAAACCTTTTATACCACGTCCATATGGCAAATTTACAAGTGTGTAGGCAGGGGGAAATGCCAGAGGAAGGTTTATTCTAAATGCAGTGGTACCTCGGGTTACAAACTTCAGTTCGTTCTGGAGGTCCGTTCTTAACCTGAAACTGTTCTTAACCTGAGACACGCTTTCGCTAATGGGGCCTCCTGCTCCCACTGCGCTGCCGGTGCACAATTTCTGTTCTCATCTTGGGGCAAAGTTCGCAACTTGAGGTACTACTTCCAGGTTAGCGGAGTTTGTAACCCGAAGCGTTTGTAAACCGAGGTACCACTGTACAGGTCTTCTCTCCACACACTCTTCCTATCAATAGAGCTTCTGCATGTGTTGAGCTTCACTCATCAATGGAAACTTGCCTAGCTTCCCACTGCCTATGCGCAGGTTTTAGATGCCCCGCTCCTGGTCTGTGGTGGTGGCTCAACCATGCAACTAGGAGCAGCATTTAAACGTCTCTGATATGTGTCCTGGTCTAAATGCCCAGACCATTCATACTCCAGGATTGCAGAGCTATTGTTGGCGCACACATTTCCCATGTGTTTGGTTTTTTAAAAATTACTCTGTGCTGCATGAATTTTCTCCATTAGGAAGAGTGCTGGTGATGTGATGCAGGCAGGGAAATGGTCCAAGAAGAAGCAGAAAGTCAGTAGCAAGACAGAAGCCAGGGCAGAATCTTCTGTAACCTACAGAAATCCATATTTGGTGACGGAACACAACGTCCAAATGGCTAAGCTCCTTAATCCTTAGTGTCAACCCATGTCCTGCTAGGCTCTGTACTCCCCACTTTGGGTTCATTCCCTGATTGTGAGCACATAACGTGGACTAAGAGGGAGTGTACTTTCCATAATCCCAATTGAAGGCTTCATCCTAACACTGCACTGGGCAGGGTAAGAAATCATGCTTGTTGATGCAGCCGAATGTTTTTGCCAGCTCCTAATTTGAAGAACTGGCTGCCAACTGGAGAGTGGGCTGAGCTCCACTCCCTACTTTCAATTCAGGGTTTATATCTTTCACTTCCCACACAGCCTAATGGTGAAGTTGTTATTTATTTTGCTACACCTGCAGCCTGGTGAAAAGAAAGAATCCCTGAGTTTCTGAAGAGATTTTACTTTCTCTTCACTAATGTCCCCAGAGAATGAGAGGGCTCCTAAAAAGAAACAGCGTGGGAGATTTCATGCTCAGAACTTTATAATGCAACTCACTTTGAATCCCATTTTTTAGGGGGGGGGGAATTCCATTCTGCTCAGTGGCTAAAAGTCACCAGTCCCAACCTGCCCACACTTATTATACCAATCTGGAGTCAGTCCGGGGCTCATCTCCACTTCTTTCCTCAGCAAAGTAGCATATAAAAAAACCTTGTGGAGAAATTCTCGGTGCATCTCTTGCTAGATGGGAAACAGGAGGCTAGACTAGATTGGCCCTGGTCTGATCCAGCTGGGCTTTTCTTCTGTTGTGGATTCTTGGCAGTGCGGGAAAGGTACTCTGGCATAAATACTCAAGAGAGGCAATGGTATTCTCTGTCCAATTAAGAACACAAGAAGAGCCTGTAGGACCAGGCCAATGGTCCATCTAGTCTAGCATCCTATTCTAATGGTAGCCACCCAGATGCCTGTGGGAAACCAGCAAGCAGGACCTGAGCACAAGAGCACTCATGCAACATGCAGCAACTAGTATTCAGAAGCATGAGTGCCTCCCACTGTGGAGGCAGAGCATAGCCATCATGGCTGGTAACAACAACAACAACAACAACAACAACAACAACAACAACAACAACAACAATTTATTATTTGTACCCCGCCCATCTGGCTGGGTTCCCCCAGCCACTCTGGGTGGCTTCCGACAAATATTAAAATACATTAAAATGTCACAGATTAAAAACTTCCCTAAACAGGGCTGCATCTTGCACCAAGCCCCTTAACTGCCCTAATGGCTCATCATCAAGGTTTCACACCTCACCAAGAGACTAGCCTGTCTATTCCAAGAAGTCTTGATTAAATATAAATAATAAAAAATAAATAATTTATTATTTGTACCCCGCCCATCTGGCTGGGCTTCCCCAGCCACTCTGGGCTTCTCTCAAACGAATGTTAAAACAATACAGCATTAAATATTAAAAACGTCCCTAAACAGGGCTGCCTTCAGATGTCTCTTAAAAATAGGATAGCTCCTTCTCCACAAATTTGTCATCTCCTCTTTGAAAGCCTTCCAAGTTGGAGGCCACCACTGCTTCCTGTGGGAGTGAGTGCCATAGTTTAACTATGTGCTGCAGGAATAAAAAGTAAAGGACCCCTGACAGTTAAGTCCAGTCGCAGACAACTCTGGGGTTGTGGCACTCATCTCACTTTACAGGCCGAGGGAGCCGGCATTTGTCCGCAGATAGTTTTTCCGGGTCATGTGGCCAGCATGACTAAGCCGCTTCTGGCGAACCAGAACAGTGCATGGAAATGCCATTTACCTTCCCACCGGAGCGATACCTATTTTGTCTACTTGCACTTTTTGGGGTGCTTTCGAACTGCTAGGTTGGCAGGAGCTGGGACCGGGCAACGGGAGCTCACCCCGTTGCAGGGATTTGAACCGCTAACCTTCTGATTGGCAAGCTCAGGAGGCTCAGTGGTTTAGACCACAGCGCCACCCATGTCCCTTGCTGCAGGAATAGGCACTGCCTTTTATCTGCTCCAAATCTTCCACCAGAACTGGAACATATCTTTGTTTTCCTTAGGTATCGCTCTCCAGCTTTCCATGTCCAGTCTTGGTATGATGAAGTGAAAGATTATACCTATCCCTATCCCCACGAATGTAATCCCTGGTGTCCAGAGAGATGTTCAGGACCGATGTGCACCCACTACACACAGGTAAGGGAAACGGGATGGGCTTCTGTTGGAACTTGCTGCTTCTTGTTACAAGTCTGCCAGATGTGGACAGATGTGAAAATGCTAGGGGACTGATCTTGTGTGGTGAGTATTGACATCATTTGTGCCCTTGTGCCCATTTGCAGGTGGTCTGGGCCACGACAAATAAGGTTGGCTGTGCTGTGAACGTCTGCAAAAGGATGGACGTGTGGGGCCAAATCTGGGAGAATGCTGTCTACCTGGTCTGCAACTACTCTCCTAAGTAAGGAATTGGGAATGGGGTTATACATTCATTTCTGTTCCCCTTTAAAGGGGAATCTAACAAATTTGGGTTTTCTGAAACAACATGTGAACTGAAGCACAGCGATCCTTTGAAATTTGCACTTTCCTGAATGTTGCAATGCAATTCTCCAGCCACGTAGGGTAAAGACTGCATATATTAGTGAAAATAATGTGTAAAAATGCAATTGATTAGGTGCCAAAATGTGTACATTAAGCAAATTTGCCCACAACGGTGTGCATATTAGGATAAATTCACACTGAGGGGGTGATGAATGTTCATGAGGACTCTTGTTTTCAAAAAGCCACAAACAGATGTGGATATGTGGAGAGCTGAACTTAAGGCTGGAAAGATGAGAATCCTCATGCTCAGTTTTGGACCCCACCAGTGCTTCCATCACTTAAGAGGAGTCTGCTGGATTAGACCAATAGCCCACCTAGTCCAGCATCCTGTTATCACAGTAGCTGGCCAAATGCCTATGGGAAGCCTGCAAGCCAAACATGAGCACAACAGCACTCTGCTCACCTGTGATTCTCACCAACTGGCACCCAGAGGCATAATGCCCCTGGCAGTGGAGGTAGAACAGGGGCATCCTTAACCCGAACCTTGAACAGGCCCTCTTGTGGGCTTGTTTGTATCAAAATGGCAGCTTCTGCTCCTTTGAATGTTTTGAGAAGTGTGTTTCTGGACAGGCGTGGCTCAAACGTAGGCCTCTCGCCTCTCCTGAAGACAAATTTGGTGCTGAGTGATTTCTGCCCAGTAAGGATGAGTGGGTTAGCATGAAGGAAACATTGTGCGAGTCTGATGTTCCCAGACACTGGCAATTTGTCTGGCTAGTATTTTGCATCACTGCTAGTATTTTGGATCTCTTGGAAGACTCTTCGGAAGCTCTCCAGGACAGGGAATGGAACATGTTCCTGAGTGGGGAAGACCTGAACATCCGTGCTAAGTTCCTCCAGCCACCTGAACGTCTCTGTGAGGAAAGAAATGGAGGCAGCCTTGACTAACGGCTTTGTGGAACTAGCGAGGGGGAGCCAGTGGCAAAAGCCCATCAGTGACTGGCTGGTTGTGAGGTATATAAAAAGGAAGCTTCACTTCTGGACTCTGCCAAGTTATCGCTAGAGTGCTGCTCAGCTATACATTTGTGGAAAGGAGTAATCTTTCCCCATATTTACAGTAATCTATCAATGAGTAAGTACAGTAGGGACATTCAGTTCTTCCGTAGCTCCACGGTGCTTAGAGGCCTCAGGAGGGTAAAGATCCAGGCAACTGGCCTGGAACAGTCCAGTGAAGCAACTGCATATGTTAAAGTGTGGAACAGAGGATGCTTGAGAGAGGGGGAAATTAAAGAACTTTCAAAATGTGTGCTCACTTTTCAGAGGCAACTGGATCGGAGAAGCCCCTTATAAAAACGGCAGGCCGTGTTCTGAATGCCCGCCTAGCTATGGAGGAAGGTGCCAGAATAATCTCTGTTACAGAGGTACGTGGTTAAGTGGTTTGCAAGATGTCAATAGAATTGGCATATGCTAATGCATGTGCATAGATGCAAATGTAGAACTGTATTTCCCCCTTAAGACTGTGACCAAAGGGAGGTGGGATCTGTGTGCTTGCTCAGTTTGCTGTCCAGCTGCTTGCTGTTGATGGTTAGCTTCAAGGCCCACCCGCTCTCCCTTTGTATGGTTCCGACCCCACAATCAGAGGCAGCAATGCTTCTGAATGGCAGTCGCTGAGAGCCATGAATGAGGAGAGGCAGAGTGTGCTTGCGCTCAAGTTTCTCACCTGGCATCTGGTTATCCACTGTGAGAAGAGGATGGTGGACTAGATGGGCTGTATCAATGTTAGTCCTACTCAGAGTAGACCCACTGAAATGATTGGATGCAACCAACTCAGGCTCATCAATTTCAGTGGGTCTACTTTGAGTAGAACTTTGCCGGTGGCAACACAATGAATGCCAGGGTTACTGATGTACAGTGGGCTGGTTTCTACACCCAACTTGCATACCCCTCTCTAGTCCCCATCTAGGAAATCATGAGTCATGATAAGAGACCCAGGGCACATTGCCAGCCAGGCAAAAATACTCCCAGAGGGTACAAAGTGGGGCCAATAGAGATTGTGGCCTTGGAAGATAAATGGGTGTGCCTTGGGGACATCTCATGGGCTGGACAGAGAGGCATAGAGGTCTCCATTTGATGCCTGCCCCCAGGTGTGAGGTTCCCTATGCCTGGGATAGTAATTTTTATATTTGTATAGGTCTTGCTTGTTACTTCAAACTCCAGTCAAAGCCACACCGTAAATATAAAACACATGGCTTTCCCCAAAGAATCTTGGGATCTGTAGTGTACTCTCTACAGAGGTACTGTGGTGGTGTGGATGTGACCTTTAGAGGAGAACGACCCACTTTTCCTTTCTGTTTGCTTTGCATTTTAAGCTTTCAAGCAGGAGCGAACTTCTGGGCAATGTAGCCAACCCCACTAAGCAAATTAAAGGGAGCAGTTGCACCTCCACCACCTGCCCCACTGACCTTAAATATTAACAAGATGCTTTTTCTTTCAACCTGCTGGGGTGAAAAAAGATGACGGTTACGTCCAAAAACCCGAGACCGAAGAGACCAACGAAGTGGAGACGCCCCAGGTGTCGGACAGCAAACCTGTGTGGAAGCCCAAAGCCACAAAACCTGTGAAAGAAAAGCCAACCACTGTGTCTTACATGAGTAAGAGAGCATTACTTTCTCCCTCTCCTAAGTTTCAAAATGCTTTTTCTTTTTTCAAACAAAACAAACAAACAAACCTGAAAGGGAATTTTTGGTCACCTGTAGCTTTTTAAGAGAGAACCCCCTTAAAGCTTCTAGACCAGGGCTGGGGAAGTTGTGGCCCTGCAGATCTTGTTGGACTCCCAACACCCGTCACCAGCATAGCCAATGGTCATGGACAATGGGAGTTGTAGTCTAGCAACGGGTTGAAAAGACTTCATCTACACAAGTGTGACCATGTGGATATCTGTTACAGTACTTGCCCTGCTCATGGTTCTATATTTTCTCTTCCCCCTTCCAGCACAAGTGATCAAGTGTGACACCAAAATGAGGGATAAATGCAAAGGATCGACATGTAACAGGTAATCGCCCCCTCCCTCTCTTTCCTTTCCCTACCTTGCTGGGAAAGCAGAGGCCTCAGCCTTGGCAAAGTTGCACTATATTTTCAAAGCAAAAGATGGGCTGTGCTCTGTTTGTTGTGACAGGGATCCAGTGGCTGTGTAGAAGCCCCTTGTCTATGAAGCCAGCCTTTCAGGGCCCATTCATGTAAATGATGCAGCCAAATTCAGCCAAGATTAAGGGGCTGCAGTTGATTCCGTGCAAGTGCCCGCGATGTGTAACCTGCAGTTCCCAAAGTGCCCAACGCTGTTTGGATAATGTTGGCACTGACCTTTCAGCACCCTCGCTCCAGCAATGTTTACTTATCTCAGCTGGACCATCAATTGCCTCCACCCACAAAGCCTGCGTGTGATGGTTTTAGTTTAAGTACAGTACAGTTTATCACTTTGGGGTTTTTGTGGGGGTGGGGGAGGCGGCGAGAGAAGCACACCAAATCCAAACCAAACATTGGCCTTAAAGAGAGGGTTGTTTGAAAATGTAGAGTGGGGGTGGTGTTCCTTTTTTAATGCATTGCTTTTTTTGTTATTGTTTCTCCTTAAAAAAAAGTGGGTAGTTCAAATGAGGTTAGTAACGCTGCACAACATTTTATTTGCAAATCAGTGGAGTCTGAGTACTTGCATTTGCAACATAGCTCACACTCAGTCTGGATCTATTGCATATATATATATATATATATATATATATATATATATATATATATATATATATATATATATATAATTTGCCCCTGAAAAGTGCTTCTTGAAAAATTGATTTCGTTCCAAAAATAAAAACTCATTGCTGGTAGACCTTGCCGTGTGTCCATTTGAAAACAGATACGGGCCGTCCCAGCAATTTGGGTGGGTGTGTGTTTCTCCACACCTGCCCAGTGATGTTATAGCTGGGCATATGCCAATATCACAGTGACTGCTTCCTTCTTCATTCACCTGGGGCGGGTGTAGGGAGGAAAAAAGCGGACAGCCTAATCAAGGGGAAGGTTTTCAACTGTGTATCAAGTAATCAAATACCCACCCATGTGGACAGCAGGATGTAAGATCAATCTAGATTGAAAGCAGCATGTTGAGCAAGAGCATGAATGAATACAGATTGAGGGGAAACTACATTTTTGTGCTATAAATGGGTTAGTGTGTACACAGCTCCTGTCCACTGTATGTTGATGAAGCTTGCAAAAGCCACTTTCGTGGTGTTGTTTTGTGGGGGCAGGGGATGGATTTGATTATCTGACATGGTGGTCTTCCCCATTTGTCTTCCTCCATGGAACTTTGTCCATCAGCTCTAGATACCTAAAAGTTCTAAAGACAGTGTGAGCTTGCAGTCTGATCCAAGTCATGATCCTCTTGGAATCCTAGTTTTGCGGGTTCCGCCTCTATCCCTAATCAAGACCCACAAGTCAAAGCTGGTATCCATACCTAACATGCATTGCACCCACAACATCACCCCATTTCAGGGGAAGTTTTTATTCATTTGGGGTTCAAAGAAGGAGGAAAAATGGAGGGAGGAGGAACAAGAGAGAGACAGAGAAGAATGGGCAAGTCAGAATGTATGATAAAAATAAAAAAGTGGGTTCTCTGTTTCAGGCTGGGTTTACAGATAGTTCCAAAAAGCTTGAAGACTATTACATGACTAACTATACTCATTTTTTTCCCGGCTAGATACCTGTGTCCTGCTGGCTGCTTGAACAATAACGCAAAAGTGTTCGGAACCTTCACCTATGAAAGCGTAAGTAATAAAGTAATAAACAGAGATATTTGCAAGTCCCAAGAAATGGAGGATAATGATGTGCCTTAGTGACCTGTGTGATGATAGAACCACCAGGCATACTCACCCTGGATAAAAGCCAAGCACACAATCACAGCATTGTGTTCTGTGTAGGTGGCTTTCAGTTCAATAGGCTACTCCCATTATACAGTATTTAATTAGTTCTGACCTGCAATAAATGAATGAATGAATGAATGAATGAATGATGTCTGGCCTCCAAAACTGGGATGTTTGCAGAATGAAGAAGCTCCAGATTCTGTTGGAGCTCGAAATTCTGGTAGACATCATGCATCACTAGCTAGGCCTTACCCTTGCTCCATTCGTAGTTCTTCAGGCACTCTGGCCACCAAATCTAAATCCTTAAACAGAAACAGTAGCATTCATTTAGTGATCAGCAATTAAAATCAACAATTTTTACATTCCACCTCTTGAAGTCCAGGTGTCCCTTGTACTCGTTCCAATCCGTGTGTGTGTGTGTGTGTGTGTGTGAGAGAGAGAGAGAGAGAGAGAGAGAGAGTATTTTGAAAATCAAGGTTGTCAGCTATGTTCCATATTAATTTTGGCTTGTGGGCTATGAATGGCAAATGCCACTAGATCAATTTAGGATTTTGAGACATGACACAACACAAAATGGTTTCAGATCTAAAAGAGCAGAAAAAGAGGGCCACAAGTTGATGCAATCATTGGAAAAAAGCATCTTCATCAATCACCACTACACTCACTCATAGAGAGAAACTCTTCCAGCCCCTCCTCTGTTCAGAACTAAAGGAACGGAAGGGTGTTCTGGCATCTGATGACACATGGACATGTTTAAGGGGATGTATTCAATGTGGGAGAAGCTGAGCCAGAACAAACAGAAACTGAGCAGGAAGAGCAAACAGTCTCCCATACATTACAGATTTTTTGGGGGGAGAATATTTATTGAGGCCTTTTCCAGGTGCCATAGGGGGTTACTGGAGGGCACTGCGGAACCCAGGGGCACTGCATTGATGACCCCTGCTCGGGATTAATGACAGACTGCTACCAAAAATGCAAGCTATTCATCAGCTAGGAAGAGTCTTACAAATAAACTCTATTAACTGTCTTCTGTAAAAATAATGTTCCTTGCAGTCATCCAGTATATGCCGGGCTGCCATCCATTCTGGGGTGCTGGATAACAGAGGAGGCCTAGTAGACATCACCAGGAAAGGCAGAGCAGATTTCTTTGTGAAGTCTTCAAGAAATGGCATCCAATCATCAAGGTAATTTACCAAGGGGGGAAATCTGAGCAGTAAGTATTCTGGGTGATGGTTTTGGTGGGATCGGATTTTAACTTGCGCCTGCTGCACTCACCAGTTGGTTTCCACATTTACTGAGCTGCCTGGAATGCTCTGTAGTCAAGGGCATATGGACACCACAAGATCAATCTGACCAAAAGCCCGTCTAGCCCAGGATAGTGTTTACTTACAATGGCCAGCCAGATGACTCTGGGAAGCCTGCAAGTAGGGCTTGAAAGAAGTAGCCTTCCCTTTATTCTGTTGCCCATGGGCAAATATTTGGAGGTATATTGCCACTGAATGTGGAGGTTCTGCTTAGATCTAATGGCCCATAGCCTTATCCTTTGTGAATTTGTTTGAACTCCCATTTAAAGTATCTAAGCAATTGAGGGTGAATTCCATTGTGTTTTCTGCAAAAAAGTACATCCGCCTGCCCATCCGGAATGTCCTGTCATTCAGTTTCACGGGAAGATTTTGAGTTCCAGTATTAAGAAAGAGGGAGTAAATCAGGACCTGTAGAAGTGAAAGTCAAACTCCAGTTTCAGCAGTGATACGCTTTAAGGAAATGCTGTGTCATGGCTATGTGTGTGACTTCCATTATCTTCTGATTGGTCCGTGCTCCACCTATAAAATGGAATTCCTGACATACTATTCTTAATCTGAGAAACCTGAAGTTCAAACTTCACATCCAAACTCCTTTAGGGGTGGCCAAATGATCACAGAAAAATGCCCTGGTTACTCTTCTGCCTTTAACTGCAGTATAATTCAGAAAAAAATAAATAAATGCTGGTGAGCATTTTCATGGCATTAAATACACAAACACACACTCCTGCTAGTGGCTGCGGGTCAACTTGTGATGCGCCTAGCAGCAGGGGCTTGTTTAACAGTTACAAAATCTGGAATTTATGCATGCTTACTCCTTTATCCTGCCTACTTACGATATCTAACAGATGCTGGTCCTCCTTCTATAATAGTGCATGGAGATTTGATTATTCAGTGCATATCTTTTAGTCTGAAACAGCCAGTTAATACTTTTTGTTTTCTGTCTTTTGCATTTCACAGTAAATTCAAACCTTCTAATTCCTTCATTGTTTCGAAAGTCACAGGTAAGTTTTCTTTATAGGGAGCCTGTAATAGCTGAGAACCATTCAGGGGTTTGTTAGGCATGGAGAAGCTTCCTAGAACTGTACAGTATACTAGAACTGGCCTTTGGTTTACATCAAGGATGTGGGGGGATGGGATCTGGCTGACAGGTCAGGCTGCTCTCTCCCCCACCACTTGTGGGCCAGGTTTGACAGGTGGACTTGTGGGGGCAGAACAGGGGATCTTGCAGAGGGCTTGACAAAGGCACTCTGTATAACAGCACTCAAAAGACAGCTTCTCTTGATCCAACAATCAACTTATTGCCAGGTGTTGCTGAACCCATTTCAAAGCTCCACTCAAGAATGCCACTTGGTGGTTGATAGTTCCCTCACAGAGTTGTAGTCCCCAGAGTTCTCTGTGAAGAGGAATCGACTGTTAAACTAGGGTTGCCATATTTCTAAAAGGGGAAATCCAGACACAAAGGTTGTTGAGCCCGGACACTGTTTCCTTCTGCCATATTCCGGCTACGTCCGGGAAATTCCAGATGTATGGCAACCCTAGTTAAACCCCTCTGTGAATTGTAGCACAGTGTGGGGACCAGGGGTGTTCCTATCAACTCGCAGCACCCGTCACAAACTATAGCTCCCAGAGTTCTTTGGGGGAAGCCATGGCTGTTTAAAGTGCTACCATAGTGCTTTAAATGAATGCTGTGAAAGTAGCCACAATCTCTTCCATTATAATGATTTTTCTGATGGCATCTGGCTGTTACCCATCTCTAAAATGAGATCAAAAGTGACCTACTTTGCAGAGCTGTTGCAAAGACTTACAGAAAACATGGTGAAGAACGTTATAAGTAAAAATTGTTGTCTAGGTGAAAATAATAATAATAATAATAATAATAATAATAATAATAATAATAATAATAAACATTGCTAGTTGCCTTGTCAATCTGTGACAAAAAACAGCAAGGGAGCTGCTTTCATAATTAAATAAAAAATATAAAAATCCTGGTTTTGATTAGGTTGGTCCAAAATGTGTCCTGCAATTTACTTTGAACTGAAACAATCTCTTCCTGTTGGCTTCCCTCGCCACCCCAGCCATCAAGATGTGTGTCTCTTTCATGTGCCTGTAAAAACAATATTCATAATTATGACAAGAGCAAAGCATGAAAGTTCCAAGGGGAAAAAAAGAACACACACAAACACTCAAAAGCTAACTCTGGCATTGTCCTGAAACAGACCCATTTCCCATCCAGTTACAGTTCTGATCCAGGCTAAACACAGCTTTGTGTGTGTGTGTGTATGTGTGTGTGCCAGACCCCTGTTTGCCTGAACAAAGGCATTAGAAAGTTAGAGACGAAAAGGGGGAGAGAGGAGAGGGACTTTCAAAAGCGATGCCATCAAAGGCCTTTTAAAGTTAGGATGCGACTTATAATCTGCCAGGAACAGTCTGCAGACCGGACAGGACACTTACAAGGAAGAATGAGGCCACTTAAAAAAGAAGGAAAAAAAACCCTTGGATTCCTTCCCTCCTTTTAAATGAAGGAATCTTTTTGCAGTTTAGCAGATCTCCAAGATAAAGACTCTCAAAAATGTCTCCTTTGTGTAAAACTGTTTGAAGACTTGGATGTGCAGGGCTGGCATCATCCAGCACTCTGCCTTCCAGCTGCTTCCAGGACCCTAACGCCCGTTAAAGCACCAGCTGTCTTCCCTGGATGGCCCCCGAATTTTTCTTTGCTTCTGATCCTCAACATTATCAGATATCTGGATTTAGCTGCCCTATTAAATTTCCCACCATGCCCTTGAGTTTGCGTCACTCTGGAGTCACCAAGGGAAATGTAAAGGGCGGCTGGACCCGGCTGGTTCACAGCAGCCAAGACAGGTTAGCTGACAGAAGGGGTCCACAAGAGGACACTTAATGGTCCTCCCTTACTAGTGATCCAGGGACGGCATGGGGCGTTTCATTTATCACTGACTGGCTAGCAGTTCCTGACACCAACAGAGGCTGCTTTCCAATCAGCAACTGCAAGGCTTTCAAGGGGATGACTGAGCCACTCAGGAGCTCCTACTCAGGATGCATATCTCTGCTTGATCCTGCAGCAGCAGCAGCAGCAGCAGAGGACCCTTTGCCCAAGGACTTCTCACACCTGGAACTGGTGCCCTGAATATGCAACGGGTGGTGTGTGCATGGGGAGTCTGTCTCAAGTGCTTCCTTCCATCACAACTTGACCTTACGTTTATTTCCACAGTGCAGACTCTGGATTGTTACACCACAGTAGCAGAGCTTTGCCAGTTCAAGAAGCCAGCCACTCATTGCCCAAGGTAAATGCCGGAGTTATACTTGGTGGGTATGAGTTGCCCAGGACTTCCCCCTGCCTGAGTCCCAATTGCAATGAAAGGGAAATTCATTTATTCATTTTACTCATATAAAGTATTTATATGCCGCACTCTTGCAAAGCACCAGGGTGGTGTTCAGCAACGCGGAAACATTAAAAACACTATGATGCATTCATAAAAATGAACAGCCACTCATAGGGCATTTTAAACAATGGTATAAGCCTGTCAGCTTAAAAAAAATATTCAAGAGACACCTGGAAGTCAAAAGCAAGACTGGTGAAAGCAGAGAGGAGGCTGGGAAAACCCACAGCAAACAGCAGTAACTGGTGGGATGGTTCTCTGGTGGGGACAATCAGCACCACAGAGAGGAGAAACAGCTCCCTTACCTATAACCACTGAGAGGTAAGGGGGTAGCAGGGGCTTTTCATGCTGCTCTCTGCAGTTACTGATTGGCTAGCAGCTCCCAATGTGGCGACATCATCAGAAGCTGCTAGCTATTCAGTAGCCACAGTGCTTGGAAGGTGCTGACTGAGCCACTCCTGCCTCCCCATTGCCTCTCACCAGTCAGCGGTAAGGATTTCTCTTCCCCTTCCAAACTAGTAAGTCTGCAAAAACAGTAGATGGTGATTCCCAGGCGTGAATCCCTTCACTAGCTGACACTGACTGTTGGTTTGATCCAGCAAGGCTGTTCAAATATATTTGTGCCAGGCAAATTTAGTAGGGTGGTGGGAGACAGAATCTGGAGCTTCCTGCCTAAAAGCTAAAAGCTTGTTGTAACATAAGGGTTAGCGAAGGCGGCTCTGTAGGGAAACAGCTGTTCTCCTACAGTGCCCTCCAGATATCGCTGGGCCACAACTCTCTCACCATCCCTGACCATTGGCCAGGCAGCCTGTCTGTGGCTCACAGGAGGTGGAGTCCAAAAACTCATTGGCTGCCCATGGTGCAAGATGCTCATTTCAATGCATTCAATTGCCTTTCAGGTCTTACTGTCCAGCTTACTGCAAAGATGAGCCATCCTACTGGGCACCAGTGTACGGCACCAACATTTATGCAGATGTAAGTAACTTTCTTTTTATCCTGCTTGGCAAAAATGGGCTATACATAAACAGTGGAGCAGCTGTGGCATTTTCGGCTTCTGTAGTTTTATGAATGACAGGGGTATATGCACCTTCCGCCAATTGAGCCCGGCTACGAGTGCTGTATATCACATCCAGAGTGCAAGCCAGGCTGTGACATTGAGAAATCTGAAGGCTCTCAAAGCAGTTTACCAATAAATAAATACATAAGTGTGTGTGAACACAACGTTGAGCTAAGATGTGGCTGCAAACCTGCTTTCCATGTGACAAAGGTAAGGTGGAGGCAGACTCATATTTTATAAGCACGTGACAGAATTTGTAGTTCACCGGCAGCCAGAGGATTGCCAGAAGAGAATTCTCAGCACTTTGGGAAGCGTACGGTTCCCAGGATTTCTTGAGTAAGTGGACAAAAATCATGATATAGTCAATGATAGAAGAGTGCACCCTTTGTATGCTAACAGCATTGAGCTGGAACCAATGGTCATGCTGACTGGGCCTGAGAGGAGTTGTAGTTCACAGCACCCAGAGGCCATTCCTTTGGTGAAGGTTGGCATACGGTCATTACAGAGCAGGCCTATAATTCTTATGATTCCTTGAGCAGATAGAAAAACCATGAGATATTCTGTACCAGAAGGTGAACATCCTCTGCATGTCTATAGCACAGAGGCTCAACACACCAGGCGTTCTTAGGGCTCAACAGAAGGAGCCAAAAACATTTATTCCCTGTTGAATTAGGGATGTGTTCAAGAACAACATCCATCTTGTTTGGAGACCAAATCTTTGCTCTCCAAAATTGTTGGCTGGCAACAGAGCCTGACAGTGTTTAATCAACGTGTGGGTTGGCAGTGGAATAAAGTTACTACTGCACAGCGAGAATGGTCCAAATTATTTGATGATTTTGTTCCTACTGCAGAGCTTCTTGAATTGCGTTTTAAAAAAGGAGAAAAACCCAATCCCTGCAAGGGATAAAGCTCATTTTGGACACCGTGTGCCCTTAGCATAAGATCAATTTCTTTGTATGAACTAAGGTAAAGGTAAAGGACCCCCAATAGTTAATTCCAGTCATGGACGACTCTGGGGGTTGTGGCACTCATCTCACTTTACAGGCTGAGGGTGCCGGCGTTTGTCCGCAGACAGCTTCCGGGTCATGTGGTCAGCATGACTAAGCTACTTCTGGTGAAACCAGAGCAGTGCATGGAAACGCCGTTTACCTTCCCGCCGGAGCAGTACCTATTTACCTACTTGCACTTTTTGGCGTGCTTTCGAATTGCTAGGTTGGCAGGAGCTGGGACTGAGCAACGGGAGCTCACTCCATCACGGGGGATTCGAACTGCCAACCTTCTGATCGGCAAGCCTAAGAGGGTCAGTGGTTTAGACCAAACTCCTCTTTAGATCCTGAGTTAGCACTCTTCAGCAATGGGTTGAATGGAAGCATGGCTTCCCACCCAAATATGACTGCTCAACTGCCTTGGCTTTGGCAGTTATGAGTGGTGGACTTAATTGGATATAAGGTAGAAGGAGAAGATGGAAGGCCAGCCAGGGAAAGTTTGTGTTAAAGAAATATGTGCCGGTGTGTATAGTTATCGCTTGATGCCTACAGGATGAACTGATGATTGCACACAGTTTGGTCATGGCCTCATTCTGCATAATGGGAGGGCTGGCCCTGGGATTTCCATTGCACTTCCAACACATAAAGAAGGGCACTCAGATGGTTGAGATGAGATCTCTCTCTCTCTCTCCCCGCCCCCCCCCTCTCTATGTGATATATGTATGATATGCAGGGTATCCCAGTGCATATGGGGAATTTGAGACACTGGTGCAAGTTGGTGGTCTTTAAGCTTTTAGTGAAAAAAGCCTTGCCTGCATGCTCTAGCCTTGCCTGCATAACTCTGCAAGGTGTTGTATATATCAATAAAGAAGGAATGAATAATAGTCCTAATTTACTTGAATTTTTTTTTTTAGGCAGCATTTCATTAATAAACTAAAAGTGGTTTGCAAGAACTAGAAAAATAGGACAGAATCTACACACACGGAGCCAAGAATTGTTAAAACAAGCATCAAAGGCCAGGGAATGCCTGGGCAAGAAGACTTGTTTTCAATAACTATTGGAAATTCATCACAGTTGACATACCCCCTAACTGTCCCATTTTAAGCAGGACATCCCAGAATCACAGATGCCAACCCCAACATCTGTTTTGGTCCAGCACTCTGGTGCGAGTCCTTGTGTCAGACTACTGGAAAAAAGACGCCTACTCTGGCACGAGTCAGCAAGGACGCACCAAAGTGCCGAAGGTCCAGTGCCGTGGCATGATCCTGCTGACGAGTGCCAGAGTGTCAGAATGGAAGAAACACCCTTCCTGATGTCCTGATTTTTTTTGGGGGGGGTGTGTGTGTGAAAATGTTGGAGGGTATGAGTTCATGCCTTCTGTATCTCAGAGGGGAGACCATTCCACAGGCTGGGTGGCATCATAGACAAAACTCTCTCATTATTACTACTGCTATTCCCACCACATGAGTAGTTAACTTGGCACTCTCCCACTGTTTTTGGACTCCAACTCAACTCCCAACAGCCCCAGCCAGCACAGCCTGTGGTCAAAGGTGATGGGATTTGTAGTCCAGCAACACCTGGAGGGCACCACATTGGCTACACTATATTACTACTGCTCGGAAGCATGCAGTGATCAAGTGCAGAGGCCGTGTGTGAACTGGTCCCTGCTCTTTATATGGTAGGTGACTTTTTGCAAAATGGAGACCAAGCAGATTTCCATACTGGGCCTTAAATTTTGGCCTTTACACATCATTTAGCTCATTTGTTTGGGTACATGTGTATCCAAAATGATCTCTGATTATGGCACAGGGCTATAGGGAAGTAGGAACCAGTCTTTGCAGAGGACCTTGGACTCGAGGTATCTTTCCCCTCTGCAGCCCCATAAAGACTGAAGCTTTTTTTGGTTCCCCCTCCCCCTGAGACCTGTTTGGTGTGCTTTCCTCCATGGGGATAAAGAACACTTAATTCTGGCCTGTGTGACTTGAATGGGAAAGAAAAGAGACAAGTTCACTTCCCCCCCCATAGAAACCAGCATGCTATTTTAGCTGGCTCAGGACTGAGGCCTTGGGAAAGGTATGTTTGCAGGGAAAGAGGTCACGGTAGATCTGGAAACGCTCTTGAGAGCTCAAGGAGCCAGAGTGCTTGTAATCAGTGGCAAAATAATGAGACCACAAACGTGCCGGAGGCGCACTCCAGGCTTGGATGAACTGAGGAAGCAAACAGCCGAAAGTAGTGAAAGCTTATCATCAAAGCCAGATGGCCCATCAAAACCTTGCATAAAAGTGGTTTCCTGCCACCCTGCAGAGAGCAAGGGATGGTGCTCAGCTGTTTCTAAAACAGACCAAGGGGGAAGGGGGAAGAAAAAGAAAAGAAAACCATATTGAAATACAAGCTTACAACAGCCGTGGGTGGGCAGAATGTAGAGTGGGATCTCCTGGTAGATTTCTGGGTGATTTGCAGCAAGGATTTCTGATTCCCAGTTTTTTGACAATAGTGACAATGCCAAGGCTCCCCACTCCACTGAACAAGCAGGTTGCTGAAATTAATAGCTTGGGGGGGGGGAATGGGGACAGGAGCAGATTTATATTCTATTATTCACTCATAACGTTGAGAGTGACTTTAAAAAATAGTTAAAATGCAACACAGCAGACAGCAGGTGTGGCGTTGTGTATTGTCAACAAAGAGAAAATGTAACCCCCCCCCCAAAAAAATTAAGATTAAAAAGGAAACAGACTGTATGCTTGATTGTATGTCTCCCTGCTATGTACAAGGCTGGAACGAAGAAAGTCAAAATCTCTCTGTTCCTTTCTAGTGAACTTATATGCAGCTTTTGTTCAGTAAGCTCAGTAAAGTGTTATCAAGATTTCTTTTCTCTCTTGCCTCCATTTCTGTTGGTTAAGTGATTTTGCCGACACGGTGCGCACTGGGTTTTTGTTACTCCCACAGCACAGTGCCAAAACAATTCTCATCCCCCCCCCCCCATTCTCCATCAATTTATAAGTAAAGAAGTTGCATTTGAAAATTATCAAATGCATGGTTTGGATGCATTCCAGACTAGGGATAGAGAAAATGAGGCTGCTTGGCCATCGTTCTATATTATAATTGCTGTTTTTTTAAGGAAGGGAGGAAATTCCTTCCTTTGCTGGGGCTTATCCTCTTTAAACAGTTTTGCAACTTGGTAGTGAAGATAAGAAACTCTTACTGGGAGCAAGCGAAAGGCAACACCAGGGGGTAAGGGGGTGGAAGGGGTGTGCCTTGACCACACCAGAGGTGAATTTCGGAAGGCAGAACAGCCCGGAAATGAAGTCTTTGGAAAGAGCTATTGGAAAGGGAGGCTTCCATAGTGCAAAGCTGCAGAATAATAGCCTGCCTGACTTCCTTGAGGACAGGGTGATTTTAAAAAAAACAAAAACAAAAAAATATCCCGGTTTTAGATGCTTTGTGGCTGCATACTCAGGCAGATTCGAAGCATATCTGCTTCAGCTGTGTTCCTCAGCTCTCCTTGACCATATATAGAAGCCCCCAAATCAAGCTGGCAATTGGAATGGGCAGAGCTGCCAGCACAGAGGCAGTGATAAATGTTTAAAGGGATGAAAGAGAACCTGCCTTTTATGGCTTGGGCGGGAGAGAAGGAGGGGAGACCATGATCTCCAACATGTGTGTGTGTGTGTGTGTGAGAGAGAGAGAGAGAGAGAGAGAGAGAGAGAGAGAAAGAAAGAAAGAAAGAAAGAAAGAAAGAAAGAAAGAAAGAGCTCTGCACATGTAAGCCAACAGCATACATTCCTTTTTGTACCTGTAATATGACAACAGTTGGAGTTCATGAAGAATAAATGGTTATATTTTCCGCGCTTGATTCAAGATGCTGCCCTGGAGTGTGTGTGTGTGTGTGTGTGTGTGTACACACTCCCTCCCTCTCTCTCTCTCTCTCTCTCTCTCTCTCTCTCTCTCTCTCTCTCTTTAGCTCTTTGTTCCTCTGTAGCTGCCTATCCACAAATCCTCTTGAGTCCAAAGACTGGCTTTCCCTTCAGCTTCGGTGTTCTGTGCTATTTCCCTCTTTCCCAAATAGCTTTTAAGATGCAGTGATCCATCAAAGGTTGTTGCAATTCTCTAAAGCCAGGCTTGACATTTTGGTAAACTTTAATGTGATCTGGAATTAACCTGGTATAAAGGTATACATGCGCCTGTATTTTATTTTTAAAAAATTAATGCTGCTTTTTGAAAGGCGCCGGGGTGGACATTGCTGTCACGGCTGACGATGAGGGAATTGAGGATTCATTTTGGACCAGGATGCTGAGCGCTGGGGCTGGTGTTGAATGCCCTGTGCCCTCAGCCCTGGCACAGGCCAAGCGATAACAAAATGATAACCTGGAACTGTGTTTTTGTGAATAATGTCCCAGCTAGTATGCAACATGGGTTGATTTCCATGCGATTCCTCTGAGCCTCTGGGCCCCTTTGTAAGTAACTGTGGTTGTTCTATGACCTTTCAGAATTCCAGTATCTGCAAAGCTGCTGTGCATGCAGGGGTCATTGGGGACACCGCTGGTGGGTACGTGGACGTGATGCCTGTGGAGAAGAAGAAATCCTACAGTGGCTCTTCGAAGAATGGGATCCAATCTGCAAGGTGAGGCAGTCACCCCTCTCCTGATTGGGCTCTTTATGAAATGGTTCTTCTGTTGTCTTCTTTGTTCTGCAATCTAAGAACTGAAGAAAAGCCCTGCTGGATCAGAGCACAGGTCCATCTAACCCAGCATCCTACAGTGGCCAGTCAGGTGCCTACAGGACATGCACAAGCAGGAAACAACAGTAATTCTCACATTTGTTCCACACAATTGCTACTCAGAGAGAGAGAGAGAGAGAGAGAGAGAGAGAGAGAGAGAGAGAGAGAGAGAGCATATGAGCATGTGGACTCCATATGGCCACCATGACTAGTAGATCATAGACTGGGCATCTTGGGCATTATCAGTACCACGCTACCAACTGAGCTATCCGGACTGATAGTCACTGACAAGACTTTTCCTCTATGAGTTTGTCTGTTCCTCCACATCTGATTTACTGAGCAGCACCACATCATCTGATAACAAATTCCATAAATCAGTGATTGGCTGTATGACAAAGTATTCAATAAGGAATTGATTCACAGTATTTTTCTTGAGAGTGATCAAGGGGGATAAAGAAAGGAGGTGTTCAGACATGTTCCGTGTTTCTGCTTTATCTGAGAAGAGAACTAGTAAGAGCAAGTAATTACAGAAATTTAGAGGGATTCATCACCTTGTTCTGATATTTTATTTTACAATAGTGATGGTCCTTTGTCATGGATAGGAATCATAGGAAGCTGCCTCATGCTCTGAAAGACCACTGGTGCATCCAGCTCATTATTACTGTATCTAGTCATACTGGCTGTGTTTCTCCAGGATTTCCAGTGGGATTCTTTCCTAGACTTACCTGGAAACAGAGCAGGGATTAAACCTGGAACCTTCAGCATATACCACTGAGCTATGGCCTGTCCCTGGTGATTCTCAGGTGTTTGGGGAGAGGTGTCACCCGGAAGAGCATCTTCTTTGCAAGCAGAAGGTCCCAGGTTCAACCCACAGCACCTCCAGCTATGACTGTGAGAGACCCCTGTCCGAAATCCTTGAAAGCAGCTGCCAGTCAGTCTGGACAACACTGAGCTGGATGGACCAATGATCTGACTTCATATGTTCTTATGTTGTTGGACTCTACTCCCATCAGCCTAAGCCAGTGCAGCCAATAGTCAAGGGTGATGGGTGTTGTAGTCCAATGTTATCTGAAGAGCCACAAGTTCCCCATCCTTGTTCAAGGGAATGCAAGTGATGTCCCTCCTCCCCCTTAGTAGAATCTCACTTCTAGAAAGCATATAACAAGGCTGACCCTGTAGGATGCTAAGCACACCTCTGTGAGTTAGTTTGTGGGGCGGCAGGCCCCTAGATCTCTGACATCAAGCAACCAGGCATGGTGCCCTCATCATTCCTGCCTTAGATCCCATGGGGGTTTCTGGGAAAGTACATCTTGGATAGCTCCCTCCCTGCTCTTCTCAGTCCTGCGTAAGCTTCACTATGTTGCTCCCCCAGGAGGAAAAGGCTTTTGGGAATATCCCAAGATAGCTCACACTGGGACTTCTGTAAAAGCCAAAACTCTCAGGGTTGCGACTGGTTCCAAGACTGTTGCTTTTTTCTCCCTTTGATGGAAGTGAAAAGGGAGGGCGAGTCAGCAAGGCAACTTTTGAATACTCTGAGCATGGTGAGGAAGAACAGTGTCTCTCTGAAGGGAATAAGGAGTCTCCTTGCAACTCTCAGCACCCTTAACAAACTACAGTTCCCAGGGTAATTTGGGGGAAAGCCATGACTATTAAAGAGGTATAAAGGTAAAGGTAAAGGGACCCCTGACCATTAGGTCCAGTCGTGTCCAACTCGGGGGTTGCGGCGCTCATCTTGCGTTAATGGCCGAGGGAGCCGGTGTACGGCTTTGGGGTCATGTGGCCAGCATGACTAAGCCGCTTCTGGTGAACCAGAGCAGTGAACGGAAATGGCGTTTACCTTCCCGCCAGAGCGGTACTTTTTATCTACTTGCACTTTGACGTGCTTTCAAACTGCTAGGTGGGCAGGAGCTGGGACCGAGCAATGGGAGCTCACCCCGTTTCGGGGATTCGAACCACTGACCTTCTGATCAGCAATCCCTAGGCTCTGTGGTTTAACCCACAGTGCCACCCGCTGTGGTATAAATGCATGGTGTGGATGGGACCTCAGTCAGTCAACCATGTTTTTACTGTTTAGAGCCAAGGGTCATTTTCAATATAAATCATTTAAAAAATCCACTCCGGATGTGGATGGGAGGAAGTAGCCTACCTAGTAAAGCAAGCAACCCTATAAATAACAAATTTGTCTGCATCAGCCGGCCACCTTCTCAATTTTGAAATAGGTTTCAGGGTTTCAAACATAGAATGAAATCCCCATTGCCTTTAAATGAGTTTGAACAGAGGAATTAGCAAAAGAACATTGACCGCTGTGCCCCATCGCCAACCCAAAGAGCCAAGCTTTTCAGATGGGGCCTGCTGAGTTTTCTTTGAATCTTTGAATCTTATCTCCTCTCTTGTAGCCATTGGAGACTCTCCTGAGACTCCACCCCCCCCAGTCTCTTCAGGGTGGGGGAATTCATATAAAGAATTTCCTATTGGCTGTGAGATGGGGGTGGGGGGAGGACTGGACAAAAGTGTGGAGGATTAATGGCTTCTTGGTCATCATAGATAAGACCAGAATATCCCTACTTAGAAGCTGTTCAGAAAACCAGATGCTGGAGATATGGCCCCCAGGAGGCTTCTTGTGAAGAAAATATGACAGGGTCAGACCTGTTTATCACTTTATGCAATTTTCCAAGTATTTAAAACAATCAAAAGAAGATGCAGGGGCTCCCCCCCCCCCACTCCTGTAATGGAAAAACTGCTTATGCCTTCCATTTGTCTTATTTCTGATTCTTTGTTTCCAGCTTAAAGACACAGACAGAAGGAAACGCCTTCCGAATCTTTGCCGTGAAGCAATAAATTTCCAAGAAACGGAACCCTGTCTGTTGGGAGGAGGATGCGGCGCTATTCCTAAGCCATGGGAAGCCCACACATGATGGTGGCCGGTCCTGGCATGTAGTACGACGAAGCCCTCTTGGTCAAAACTCTGGCTGCCGGAATCACATTCTGACTTAACTATCCACATCCCATTGGTGTCAGCTCAGTGTTTTATTATTATTAATATTACTTTCAAACATTTAGGGTCAGATTTTGAGAGCGGAGTGTTCAACACCTTATTCTCTGGCGTGCAGCTTAGATTGCTCAAAGACAAGAGCTTTGCACTTCATGGAATGAACCTACCGCTTAAGGGTGAATGTTAGCTTGAATAACTATGGAGGCCTTGCTATGTGTGTGATAGTTTGTGTGTGTGATTGGGTGTGTTGGAGAGAGAGAGAGAGAGAGAGAGAGAGAGAGAGAGAATCCAAGTATCTCTGGATTCTTTTCTTGGGTTAACAACAGGTCCATTAAATGCAGTGCTGAAACAACATGTGGTAGACTGTTCTGTGGATAGTGCAAAAGACACACCTAGCTGTCGGAAAAACAAAGCACCATCTCTGTAAACCGGGAATTTCTCTCAAACAAAGGGAAAAAATGTGGAATAGCTGGGTTTGCTGGCCAAACATTTGCAGGAAGTTAGGAAGGTTTGGGGTGTTAAAAATACATCAAGGAACTAGAACCCCTGTCCAGGCACATTTCGATTGGTAGTACGTTAGACAGCATTGTTTTATTTACAATTACCTACAATTTATTTTATTCAGCAGAGCTGGTCATATCTTAATTATGCAGTGATCTCTAGAAGTTGATCTTTATTTTGTTAGAAATTTACAGAGCGTTTGCTTTGCCCCTGTTTTTGTACAGATGTGGGGCTTTATTTTATTATTATTATTATTATTATATATATTATGTATGTTGGGGTTAACCACAACATATATATTAGAGAATTAATAGATCTGGTTTGTTTCCTTGTATTCAGTAATTATATATTTAGATCCCATGCAGATCCCAACTGCCTCCATGATGAATGGAGTTGTAACATTAACCCAGCTATTTCAAGGGTTGGATTTTAATCCTTTATCATTCTCACACCCCAAACCCCCCATTTAAAACCTTTTAAAATCCAGCCCAATCCACAGCTGGGATCCAAAGAGCTTGCTTTTGTCTGCCTGCTGGGAATTTGGACAGCAGTTCCTCTAATGTCCAGGCTCTGAGTGTCACAGAGCACTTGGAAAGTTTTTATTTTATTTTAAGGAATTCATTCCAGTTCCAGTTCATTCCCTGCAAAGAGGAACAAATTCCATTCTGATTCAATTTATAATAATTCATAATTCCTTCACGTAGTCCTAGGTGTTATTCTTTTCCTCTTATCTCTCTAGACGCCAGAGTTTTAAAAGCTGCTCTGGAGAAGTATAAAATAGAAAACATCATCATCATCATCATCATCATCACACACACACACACACACACACACACACACACACTGCAATGTGGAAAAAAAACTAATTCACATTTGGTTCACCTGGAAATTATAGGAAATGCTTTCTGCTGTAGTTCAGAGATAGCTGAATTAATTCAGTGAAGTAGTTCGTTCCAAGCACTAATGTGATCACTTATGTAACCAAAATGGCACCATCCATATATAACAGAAGTATCAGTGGATCTGGAGGGAACCCCCAAAGTTTGCATAGGTTCAACATATCTTTAGGTTCAAAGAGGCAATGAGAGCTGGTCATGCTCATTTGCAATGGAATGCTGACTAAGGAGTGGGTGGGTCAGAAAACATGGGGGGAGGGGAAATGGAATGGAGCAGTAGAAATCTTGAACAGTGTCCCACACCACAACATTTTATTGCAGGACTCTCTGAATATTGGCATCTCATCTCATGCCATATCACATTCTGCCAAAGATTATAATCTGAACATTTACTTTCTATTTATTTAGAGTGAATCTTTACAGTAAGCAATAGTTGTTTCTTTCCTTTTAAAAAAAAATAGTGATGCAGATGATCAGCTAAGTGCCTTGGATAAGCTTTGGGATCCTGAACTTCAAGGAGTGCTTGTCAGCCGTGGTGCTAAAGTGGTGCTAATTAGGGATAAATAGAACTGCATCCCGCCCCCATATCTGCCCCAGGAATTGTCCCCAATAAACTGATTTAATATTCCAAAAATATAGAACAACTACAACAAAGAATAGCCTTTTCATTCCTGGGTTCATGATTGCCTATTTTGGATGCGTGATCTGCATACATCTCTTCTCTGTAGGCAGCAAGGGCCTGCAGGGTTGGTTTTTTTGTATATTTGCTTTTTTCTATGAAAAATGATGTATTTTTTACTGTTTCCTTTGTAAAAAAAAAGTTTACTGTAAATGACTTTGTTTTAGCTTTGCATGGTCTTCTCGATGGGTTTAGGATATCAGACTGATTCTCTTGCACCACAGCAAAGTATCTCTACAGCAAAACAGACTGATTTTCCGGCTGTTTTGGTTTATGACATTTGTAGAAATAAAACTCTTGAGATTTAAATGAGACCATTTAGCATGGAGCTTGTTTGTTTCATATCTTATCTTGCTGGGTTTGTTTCAAGGCTTTTGCAGAATTGTCACACAGAACAAAATTAACTCTTCTTCTTCTTCTTCTTTTATAAATCAGGGGTGTCAGACCCAGGCCTGGGGAATGAATTCAGTTCTCCAGACCCACCAGTCTTGCCCTCAGAACTCTTCCCCAGACCACATCCTTCACTGCCTCTGTTTTGTGCTTTCCTTGAGAGTTTTTGTCATGCTGGAATATGTCCTTTAATTCTAATGACAACCCTTGCTTTCCTGGATGCAGGGTACAGAGGGGAGTGTGAGTGTGTAGAAACTAGCCTACAGTATAAAAGGAACATTTCCATGTGTTGCTCCACCCAATTTTGCTTCTGGCCCCACTCTCCACTGGTATGTGCCCACCCCCCCCCCCCAAATTCACCCAGAATAAAATCCGGCCATAAGGCTGAAAAAAAGTTTCTCCTTCCTGACATACAGTATTCTTATCTATTCACTTTTGGGGGCAACAGGGCATATTTACTTGTGATTCAAATTCCAAGGGTGGGGGGTGTCCTCACAGTGCATGCACACGAAAGCTCATACCAATAACAAACTTAGTTTGTTTCTAAGGTGCTACTGGAAGGATTTTTTATTATTTTGTCTCGCAGTTAAGAAATGAACACACACGCGCATTCAGGCAGGTAGTGAACTGTTAGATAAATTGTAGTTCTTGTTATTAATATACCAAAACACACACGCACCAAGAACTCTGGCCAGAAGTTTCAACACTAGGAATAAATCCTACTCATGAGTTGCAGTCAAATAAAGGTATATATTCTGGTAAGAGTAACAGACTTGTAAATTCTAACAGAAAAACAGCTTTTTAAAGTCACATATTACAATGTAGAACATAAGAGGTTTAACTCAACAACAAATGATGTATAAGTCCGTAACCAAAAGTATTCAAAAGGTCGTTAGAATTTACAAGTCTGTTACTCTTACCAGAATATATACCTTTATTTGACTGCAACTCATGAGTAGGATTTATTCCAGGTAGTGAACTGTGGCAATCTCTTCTTAGAAAAACAGAAACATGTAGCATAGCAAGGATGTTTTGGACTAATGGAGCCTGAAGTATCTAGTTGTTTTGTAGCATTGATAAGACTGAGCCACACTGTCTTTGACACTTATAGCCAACTTTGCTCTGTCTGGTCAAGTGAGGAATGGACTTTCATTTGTTTTGATCATAAGAGACCCGCGTCATCTGAAAGTTTTATGTAGTCCAACAGGAAACAAAGCTATCCCAATAAAAATGTATCACCTTAGTTTAGGTGGCTGGGGCTGACGGGAATTGTAGTTCAAAACATTGGATTAGCAAAGGTTTCTCTGGCTGTTTTATTTCCTAGCTCCAGTGTCCTAACATGAACTCCTTATTATATCCGGATCTTCCAGTTTAACAGATTTATAGATTGCCTTGTTTATATCAAGTGGCAAGCTTGCCAACATTTAAAATAAAATAAAATATATGATTTCAGTAAATAAATGAAGGGTTTTTCCTGTGGTCCATTTTCAGAATGTAGCATTCAGCTATGGCAGAATTGCTGGCGAAGCTTTCGCTTTGCACCCCCTGCTTCGCTCTGTGATCCAGACTTTAAAATTAGCACCAGGAGAAACTCACAGAGAGGTTTGTGCATGCCTGTTCTTAGGGATGCAGTGTTTAGAAATGGGGTCTCCTGCAAAGAGCCAGCAGCTGAAATATAAACAGCAACCCAGGAGGATGGTGCAGGGAAAGTGTTCCCTGACTGTGACAGAAAAGGGCTTCCTTCAGGACTCTCAGTGGGCAGGCTGGTCAAAGTTTATAAAAAGAGCATCCTTCAGCAAACATTTGATCCTCAAAGCCAAATATTAGCAATTCATAAATTGAGAATCTAAATATGAGTCATTTCCCCATAACCAGCCATTTGAAAAAGGAATGTTGCATGAAAAAGTAAGAAGAGCCCCGTTTGATTAGGATGAAGGCCCAATTAAGGGAACCTGCGCACCGTGCATTTAAAGCACTATGATACCATTTTAAAAAGTCATGGCTTCCCTCAAACAATAAATCCTTGTTCAGGGTGCTGTTAGGAAGGTTGGACTAGATGATGCTTTGGGCCCCTTCCAACTCTACAACTATGATTCCTTGAATCTATGGCGTTATATTCCAGAGTTCCCTGGGAAGAGGAATTGATTGCTCCACCACTCTTGACACATCAACAAAACTTTACACATTTGTGGGATGGGGGAGAGATTTACCACCATATTCCCTTTCACAAAACTCCACTTTGAATCCTCCCTTTGAAAGCAGTCGTAGCAATGAGTTCTGGAGAGTTTTGGATTTAAATTAAACCTGGGAGACACACAAGCCTTTCAGCTCAGAACGCTATGGAGTAGAATGTTCGTAAATCTTTGAGGGCTGGTTTTTTTTTTAAAATAGAACATTCAGAGAAGCTGAGCAGGTGACAACCTCTCTCCTTCCAAATTGCAGGCTTTCCCTTAATAGTGTTCTTATTTTGGAAGGTGGATTCTTTCCAGCCTGGAGAGAAAGGGCGCTCTGTGATCCACTGTGCAGCTGGTCCCTAGATGCCAGCGCAGGCAGTCAAACGAATGCCAGCTTGTACCTCTCACGGCCAACCCATCCCTAGGAAATGGAGGCAAGGGTTCGCCTCTGCCTTTAGGAATCTGCCTTATACCAGGTCTGCTATAGGCACTTCCAGGTGAGACGACCTGTTTACTGAGCATTCATCCTCATTTGTCTGCAGCGAGACTAGAAAATGTTGGCTATTTGATTCAGTCTCATTTGTTTACAAGGAGGTTAGATCTTACTGGGGCTGGGGAAAACCTCACATTTAAAGGTGGCCTATCTAACTATCACTACCTGAAGCAACATGTAAATTGAAACACTGCTGTTCTTCACAATTCACACTCTTCTATATTTTGCAATGCCATTCTGCAGCCACATAGGTAAAGGTAAAGGGACCCCTGACCATTAGGTCCAGTCATGTCCGACTCTGGGGTTGCGGCGCTCATCTCACTTTATTGGCCGAGGGAGCTGGCGTACAGCTTCCGGGTCATGTGGCCAGCATGACTAAGCCCCTTCTGGTGAACCAGAGCAGCACACGGAACCGCCGTTTACCTTCCCGCCAGAGCGGTACCTATTTATCTACTTGCACTTTGATGTGCTTTCGAACTGCCAGGTGGGCAGGAGCTGGGACTGAGCAATGGGAGCTCACCCCGTCGCAGGGATTTGAACCGCCGATCTTCTGATCAGCAAGCCCTAGGCTCTGTGGTTTAGACCACAGCGCCACCTGCATCCCTCGCGCCACCCACGTCACATAACGTGTGCAGAAATGCATTTGCTAAGGTAAGCTATGTGTTATAAAAACGTGTACGTTAGCAAAAGCAGCATAGAAAACTGCATTATATTAGAGGTAATAACATGTTAGACAAAATACATTTCGCAAATATGTTACAATGGCCAAAAGTGCACACAAATCTGTGTATGTTAGGAGAATGAACATTCCCCACATCAAATGGGGTGCGCCTTTTGCATGGTCGCAAGTAGCCCCATTGGATCACGGTGCAGCTACTGGCAGTTGGTCCTGGCACCGCCTTCCCAGCTTGGATACCTGTGGACTCCACCTACTCTAGCAGCCACCCAATCCCGGCTGGGGAGGTGTTGCCGGGGAGATTGGCCAGGTAGAAGGAGGGATTATACAGTACACACAATAGAACTTGAGTCATACCTGGGAAGCGGCCGTTGGATTCAGAGCCTTTCCCGTATCAATTTGTCACAACTTTGGCAGTTGTAGGCCTTGGGCGGAATCCTTTAGTAATCTACAAGATTGGGGGGGCGTGGGGTGGTGACCCCCACCCTCATTGCGGCAGCAATAAAAGGGTTTCCATTAAAGGGGTCTCAGGGGAAGGCATTGACCATACGCCCAGAGGTCATCACTGCCCTCCCCCTCCAGCGGCGGCGAACATGGGGGGCGGGCTATCTGCTTGAACATATGTTCTCCAGAGCTAGCCCACTCCCCACTCATGCTGGATAACCCTGAAGTTACCCAGAACCCCGGCTGGGGGGCTGGGAAGGATAAACGCCCAATGCCTGAGCCAAGGTCTTCCTAAATCTGAATATTAATAAAGTTGTGGCCAATTGAATCCCATAGAACGTTGTCACGTGTCGTTATTTCCCTCAGGGGTTGCCCGGGGTTCGGGGGGACTCCTCCTGGCCACGCAATTTTTTACCAAGATGACGAAGAAGTTTCATGAGGACTTAAAAAAGAAAAAGCAAGCGGATGTGGAAATGTGGAGAACTGAACTTGAGAGTGGAAAAATGAGAAATGGAGAGAAATTGAAATGAACAGATTTGCCCATCCCTACACCAAAGCAAATGCTATGCCACCCTTGTCAATGCCTTTCCCCATCACTTATTATTGCTAAAGCGGGTTTGTTGTGCAAGATCTCCTGATCGACTCTAATTGCATGACCTGAATTGCCAATACATGACTGAATCCCACCCAAAGGCAGCGATGGTTTGGAAAGAATTTGTGTGTCAGCCTAGCCTAGTGTTGTTCTCTCCTGACTGGCAGTAGCTCTCAGGCAGGGGGTCATTCCCATCACCTGCTACCTGATTATTAGTTTTTAGAAAGATTCGTAAACTCATTATTCAAATTTCTCTCTAAGTGTTGTGAATTATAAAATTGTTCATGGAACACAGGTAAAATCCACGCTACTTTTTCTTAAAGAAAAAAACCTAGTAAGACGTAAAATAATAATTAAAAAACACAAAGAAAACCAGTATACATTTAAAAATGAATATAGATGACTGCACTATTTATCTGAAATAAGGGGGGCAGGTGGGGTGGGAATCAGCAGGCATCTAGAACAAGTTGACGTGCCTAAGCAAAAATTGGCTGTCAGTTCCAAAGCATAAGTGCTGCCACATTGCCAGGCCTTACACTTAAAATTGTTGTTGTTTATTCGTTTAGTCGTGTCCAACTCTTCGTGACCCCATGGACCAGAGCACGTCAGGCACTCCTGTCTTCTACACTTAAAATAGGTTCACCATATATACTGGGGGTCTTCATATGTCCCGGGGGGGTGGTGGTGACCGGGGGCAATTTTCAACATGATAGTAAATGTCTGGGATTTCCTCTGTTCCTTGGCAGAAACAGAAGCGTTCTGCAGCGGTCGCTTCCTTGTTGCCTCTTAGATGGAGATTTCTGAAGGTCGCTCACCACCCCAGCATCCGCCAATCCGCTCGCAGAAAAAAAAAGCTCAATAACTTTTTTTGGAGGAACTGTGTTTGGATTTGTACTTCTTGAAATAGGGCAACCATAACTTAAAGCACATTTAAGCCACAAGCCTTCCACCTAGAGGGAACTGTAGTTTATCCCTTTAAGGGCTGCAGTTCCTAGCATCCTTAACAAGGATTAATCCTTAGGATTCTTCAGCAGAAGCCATGCACTTTCAATGCCTTTTGTGGATGGGACCTTCAGTAGGATGGCCTGTTATGGACCATCAAAATGAGGTCAAAAAAGAAGACTGTCTAGCAAGTCTGGTTATGAAAGATTGCTGGTCACTGAAACCAAGCCCAAATTTCAGACGGCCTTTCGGCTCAGCTCATAATGAGCTTTGCTTTACCCTCCCCAAACTGAGAAAGGTTAACTATTTTGATTGATTGATTTCTCACATATATAGCCCTCCTTTCTTCCCAAAGGAGCCCAGGGTGACATCTTTGTACTACTACTACTACTACTACTACTAATAATAATAATAATAATAAACTACAATAAAATTAAAAAGTTCGTTTCTCAACCAACCCCAATTCTGAATTTTGATGCCATCAACTAGTTAAGTTATAACTAGGACAATGTTTATTTTATTTCATTTTTTGAAACTCTGCAACAGGATTAGTTTAGGTTTGCTTATGTAATTGTGAGCGCTGTTGTGCGGTCCAAAAGAGAGACAGCCAAGGATGCCATGGCTGTATCATTGGCATGGAGAAAAGGGCATCTGTTCCTTACCATTACTTCCAGAGAGAAAAATTCTGCTTCATCCATCCTACATTGTTTTGACCATTCAGGCTGGTGTTCTTTTTCTTTAACCCACACTAGGGTAAGTGGGGATAATTTATTCCATATTATATATATATATATATATATATATATATATATATATATATATATATATATATATATATATATATATATACCAGGAACATCTCATCACTTTCCTTGGACACGATTCAATATATATAAACCAGGAACATCTCATCACTTTCCTTGGACTCGATTCAACTAAATTAACATGATTGGAATGACTTCCACTTGAGCGATGGGACTTCCCCCCTACTTGTGTTCATGTCCTGTATCTTCCCCAGATCTGTTTCAGATAGTCGGGGGAACCTCTTTGGGGGGGTGTAGCAAGGGGATCAGCTTGGCCATTGTGTGATGCTGAACTAGATGGGGCCTTGGCCTGATCCATGCACCATGACAGAATAAAATTTCCGGGATTCTTTGGGGGAAGCCATGCTTGTTAAAAGCAGGAACTGCTTTAAATGTATAGACACTGAGATCCAGTGCCGAGGGCCTTCTGGCGGTTCCCTCACTGCGAGAAGCAAAGCTACAGGGAACCAGGCAGAGGGCCTTCTCGGTAGTGGTGCCCGCCCTGTGGAACGCCCTCCCATCACAGGTCAAGGAGATAAAAAACTACCTGACATTCAGAAAAAACCTGAAGGCAGCCCTTTTCAGGGAAGTTTTTAATGTGTGATATTTTTGTATCTGATTTTTGTTGGAAGCCGCCCAGAGTGGCTGGGGAAATCCAGCCAGATGGGCGGGGTACAAATTATTATTATTATTATTATTATTATTATTATTATTATTATTATTATTATTATAGTGCGGCTGTAGTCTGCATCACTTTAAGGGTTATATTGCCAGTCTGTGTGATTTCAGCTTCTTCTGTTGCTGTTTCAGATCCCGAAATGCGGGCTATCATTATTGTAAGGACCCATCTGTTCCTCTTCTTCCTTTCACCAAAGGCACTTTGCAAGGGCCAGCGCTCTTGGCAGGCAGAGAATCAGAAAGGCCGCTCTTAATTACACCAGGTTGATTTTGACGTCAGTGCCCATCAGGAAAAGGGTTTGAAGTGAGCTGAGGACAGGAATTGGCTCTGCTTCTGGCTAAGGAACCGGGCCACGTCTTTGCTTCAAAGTCTCTGGTCCAGATTTCCAGGACCAAAGACTACAAAATCAGGCAGGACAAATGAGGTTTCAAAGGACTGCAGCACACAGAAGGTCCCAGGTTCAATCCTCATCCAGGTATGGCTGCGAAAGTCCCTGGAGAGTCACTGCCAGTTAGTGTAGGTGGGGACGGGGAGAGAGTCTTTTGGAGAAAGGCAGCAGTTCAGTGGTTGGAACATTTGCTTTGCATGTGGAAGGTCTCAGGTTCAACCCCTGGCATCTCCAGGTAGGGATTACCTTGCCTGTAATCTTGAAGAGCTGCTGCCAGTGGTATGAGGCAGCGTCTTATGTTCCCACAATGGTTTATTTTTATTTATTTTTTTAAAAAGGATTGCAGATAGGAAAGCCAGGAAAGACATCAAAGAATGGGACAAAGGACACATCTGTATAAAACATGCATGTGCTAATTCATAAGCATAGATGCCCATGGTGAAAGAGCAAGGCAACCAATGATCCTTGACATTTTGCATGACTGTTAAAGAGTTTTATGAACGCTTTGAATATATGGTGTGGCTGTGACCCAAGACCTGCTGGCCACTTTTCAATAACAGACAAGCAGACAAAAGAGGACACCAGAAGGGGGAAAGCTGGGAAAAAGCAGGTTGTTTAGTTTGATAGAGGGAAGCTGATCACCCTCTCCTGAAGACAACAGGCTGTACCCAACATAGCCATAAGCGAAATTCTTTGCTTTATACTTGTTGCGCTGATGGAATGTTGATGTGCAAGGCAAAACAAAAGCGCACGACCAAATATTGTTGCACTTCAGATTGCATGGCAAGAACAAGCTTTTGCACAACAAGAATCTTACCTAGCAACCTATGTTTGCCTACTACATTTCCCCATGTCACTGGTTCCACCTGGAAGGATGTCCAGACGGGAATGTGGCCCTCTGGCTGGAAAAGGTTCCCCACTCTTGTGTTAAGAGAAAAGAAACTCTGCACCACTTTCCTAGCACCGGAGAGCCAGTGTGGTGTAGTGGTTGAGAGCGGTAAACTCGTAATCTGGTGAACCGGGTTCGCGTCTCCGCTCCTCCACATGCAGCTGCTGGGTGACCTTGGGCTAGTCACACTTCTCTGAAGTCTCTCAGCCCCACTCACCTCACAGATTGTTTGTTGTGGGGGAGGAAGGGAAAGGAGAATGTTAGCCGCTTTGAGACTCCTTTGGGTAGTGATAAAGCGGGATATCAAATCCAGACCTCCTCCTCCTCCTCCTCCTCCTCCTCCTCCTCCTCCTCCTCCTCCTCCTCCTCTTCTTCTTAAGTTGGCAACCTTTCTTGCTGCCATGGATGCTAATGAAGAGATCTGATTGTTGACCAGGAAGGGTGGAGCCAGAGCATTTGCATGTTGGGAGAAGGCTGGAAAGGGGCCACCTACACTTTCTGCAAGCTTTGATAGGTACTGCTTTCCTGTTTCCATTGGAAGAGGGCGCAGAAATGGCACAGCTTCGCGAGGCAGGGAAACAGAACTGAGCAGCATCTGCTTTTTCTCAGCTGTCTCTTTGATCTCCCTGGAGTGCAAAAGGATGCGAGAGGCCAAATCTCGAAAGAAGCCAAGAAGCGTCTTTTTCATTCCCCCTTCTCTCCAAACTGATGATGGTGGTGGTGGTGATGGTGCTGATAAATATGAAGCGTAATTATTTTCTCGTTTTTTTATGAACCTTTTGCAAATTACATAAACTCCAGAAATCAGCTCTACGGATGCAGCTGTTGGACAGATGTTTCCCTATTAAAAAACAACAACTTCCATTTATCTTTGGATTATTAGTTTTATAAGGAAAGTGCTGCCATGGCACGTGGCTCTCCTTTTCCCTTTAGTCCAGAGGTTCTTAGGTAATGAAGGAAGATCTGCCATACACATTGCAACCTTGGATTGCCCCTTCTATATGAGGCCATTAGCACCGTGCTAAAGAGGGACTGACCTGTGTAGCAGCCTCTCTTCTGACTTGTCACTATTCTGTGGGAGTTGTCTCTGCTTAAATCACTGCCCCCATTTTTCATTCCCCCCCCCTTTTGCCTTTTGGAGAAGAGCCATAGCTGAGTGGGGCAGAGTGCTTGTTGTTTGATGGACTGCTGAATTTGCAATGAGTTTTAGATATCAGGAATGGAAAAACAGTGTAGAAATCTGCCCTTCAGAGCAAGGCCACTGGTGATCCTACTCGCATTGACCACAGTCTGAACTGACTTTAAGATGCCATTATAGTATATTGCCAAGTCTTGTGGGTTACTTAGTGACTTTATCCACGTCAGTATGTAACCCTCAAATTCCCAAGGTGTAACAAAATAATGAAACTGGGCTTTCAGGCTTTGGTTTGTAGACAGACAGTACCTCCAAAGTGATAGGGCAAACCCCACAGTGTTTACACCATGGGAAGGCAAACTAAGGCCCGGGGGCCAGATGCGGCCCAATCGTCTTCTCAATCCAGCCCGCAGACGTTCCAAGAATCAGCATGTTTTTACATGAGTAGAATGTGCCCTTTTATTTAAAATGCATCTCTGGGTTATTTGTGGGGCATAGGAATTCGTTCATTCCCCCCCCCCATATGGTCCGGCCCCCCACAAGGTCTGAGGGACAGTGGACCGGCCCCTTGCTGAAAAAGTTTGCTGACCCCTGGTTTACACTCATCTCACTGTTATGTGTAGTTTAACAGTTTAGGAAAGTTGCACCAAATATCTGCAAAACCTAATGATGTATGTACAGTATGTATGTATGTATGTATGTATGTATGTATGTATGTAGTTAGTTAAAAATGACTATTTCTTACATCAGAGACAGTGAAGTCTCAATGGTGCCACCTTCAAAATTGTCTCCAGCCTCCCCCTGCAATTGAGAAAGTGAGTATGTAGTTGTCTCAGGCTATATTATATACGGCTGAGGTTATTTCTCCCTCTTTCATAATACTAGAACCCAATAGGACCATCCAACAAAGCTGAATATTGGAAGATTCAGGACTTCTTCACATAGCACATAAACTATGGAACTTGCTCCCACAAAAGGTAATGATGGCCAGCAACTTTGATGCCTCTAAAAGAGGATTAGACAAATTAATGGTGAAATAGGCTACCTGACTATTAGCCATGGTGGCTATGCTCTACCTCTACTGTCAGTTCTGCTTGTGGGCATCTGGTTGGCCATTGTGAGAACAGGCTGCTGACCTAGATGGACCTTTGGCCTGATCCAGCATGGCCCTTCATACATTCTGTGTATGATTCTGCCTCGAGCCATTTCTCTACACCTCTTCTTCATGAATTTTACTTGTGGCCTGTAATATTCCTGAAAAGATACAGCAAAATGCCTTAGATGTTGGACTTGCGGGGGTGGGGGAATCTGTCCCTTTTTCAATTTGTTTAATTCCAGATTTTACCAGTGCATGCTTAAAATTCTCCTCATGATTCCTATCCCTTCTGAGTCACCTATGGGGCAGAAGTGAAGTCACGGAGCAGCTTCAGAAGAGGAAGAGGACAATATGGTTTGCATTACGAAGAACCTCCTTCCAGTGCTGATTGGCAGCCCTACTTCGATGTGTGCTTTCAATTTCCCCCCTGAAATATGAACCAGGTAATGCTGCCAACACAGACTCTCAAATGCCTCACCTATTCTAGCAGTTTAAAATAGTTTGAAGGGCAGTTCTTTCACTGTATTGCAGTGATGGGGAACCTCCAACCTGCAAAGCCATTTTGGCCATGGTCATCTTGTCCAATACCTGACAATCAGCTGACTATCAGGTTTTGCAAAGCACTGGGGGAGATGAGTTTCATCTACAGTGCTTCTGGGGTTCTGTGCAGGAGGCTTTGCAAAACTTGGCCAGTATATCATTGGTGCTTTGCAAACTGTGCCTTTGTCTGTTGGTGTCAAACCAAGTGGGCACAAATGGGCCACCTGACATTATTGAGGTGCCAGGTGATTGTCTAGTAGGCAATGCTCCCCACTTGTCAAACTTGGTCTGTGGAGGTTGAGGGAATGACTACATCTCCTCACATGGGAGATTCCCAATTTTCTGGGGACCCTAAGAATAATATTTTAATCAAATGGCACAGGAGGAGCAGAAGTACATCAAGGAAACCAAGCAAGCAGGGGTAAAGGATCAAATACTTTAGTCAGAATAACCTCAAACAGAGTTAGAAGAATTGCTAAAACCTCTCCCCTAATAAATGCATCTGGGTGTGCAGTTTTATCTATATACACATTTGTGTAATCCGCTTCCCCTAAAATGATTCAAGTTTGTATGTTATTTTCCCAAAGGCCTGCCTTTCCATGCACATTTCCCTCCAATAATGCAACCACCTTGTGTGGGGTTGCAAAATTCAGATAAGTGCAAATTTCAAAGGATAGCTATGTCTTGGTTCACATATTGCTTTAGAAAAGGCAACAGCATTCAAATTTCTTTCTGCAGCTTAGCACCCAATCAACACTTGCAGAACAGGGGGTGGGGGGGGAGAGAAGGGTGTTTTGCTTTTAACATCTGTACAAATTTGCACTTGTGTTTGCCATACCAACAAGCTGCTCTAGAACCAAAGTTTAGACCTCTGAGGGAAGGAGGAGGGATTTTGCCATGTCATATTTTTTTAAAGGCGCATCCATTCATGTAAGCATGCTGGACAATAACAGTTCCCAAGTCATTTGGAGCTTACATAGAAATATAGGAATCTGCCTTAATCGATTCACACCACTGTCCCATCTTGCTCAGTATTTTTAACACTGATTGGCAATGGCTGTCCAGGATTTCAGGCAGGATTCTCCTCAGCCCTATCTGCCAATGTGTGAATCTGGAACCTTCTGCATGCAAAGCAGATGCTCTAGCACTGAGCTATGGTCCCACTCCAAGTGATAATCATCCTAGGGCAATAGTGAAATACCCTCGTACCTAGGAGTGAATCCCGTTGAACTCGATGGGACTTAATTCTGGATAGCTATGTATAGAATTGCAATGTGAATTGCACAAAGTTGAATTATTATTTTTTTTAAAAAAAATAGGCTAGCAGCCAATTAAGTTGTACTCAGAGTATATCTATTGAAATTAATGGACCTATGTTAGTCATGTCCATTAATTTCAGTGGGTCTATACTGAATAAAGGGACCCAGGTGGTGCTGTGGGTTAAACCACAGAGTCTAGGGCTTGCCGATCAGAAGGTCGGCGGTTCGAATCCCTGCGACGGGGTGAGCTCCTGTTGTTGGGTCCCAGCTCCTGCCCACCTAGCAGTTCGAAAGCTCATCAAAGTGCAAGTAGATAAATAGGGACCGCTCCAGCGGGAAGGTAAACGGTGTTTCCGTGCGCTGCTCTGGTTCGCCAGAAAGCGGCTTTGTCATGCTGGCCACATGACCCAGAAGCTGTCTGCGGACAAACGCCAGCTCCCTTGGCCTATAGAGCGAGATGAGCGCCGCAACCCCGGAGTCGGACACGACTGGACCTAATGGTCAGGGGTCCCTTTACCTTTACCTATACTGAATAAAATTTAGCTGGATGCAATCCATGACTGATTCTAAATTGCTAGATATATTTTTTTTCTTGTTTGTATACATTATTTTTCTCACACTACCTGCTCATAAATGACATTTTTTCATATTTGCATGCTTCCAAAATTGGATCAAGTGCTATTTCAACAAATATCACCTTGTTTCAAATAGTACAGGAGTAGAGAACCATTGAACTTTTTAAAGCTTCATTAATTAAAGAGAGGGAGAGGTTTTTTTTGTTCTGCCTGGTCCTTGTTGTCCTCTAGAAATATACCCACAAAATATTTTTTGCACACTTGACAAAGCATGAAATGGCATGCAAGGTTACAGACTCTTTGGCAGTCTTTTACTTGCTTTTGGAAAATATTTGAAATATCTCTCTCCCTAGCGCTCTCCCCTTCCCCGATTAAACTAGGGGGAAAGCCCCTCCTGAATGAGTCATGTCAAGCTTGGTTGGTTACCTCAGTCAAAAAGGTAGCGTCCTGACATCAGGTTTATTTTGGAGGGCCTGTTAACTGTTTTGTGGGAATGTTTTTGGCAGTGAATAATTCAGCAAGACTATTTCAATCACAGCCACTCTGCAATCCTGAATGACCCAGCTGTATTTAGTGGGGCAGAGAGCTAAACTCTGATGTAAGAGGGTGGCATTGACATTGTATGGATGAAAAGAATTGCAACATTTTTCAGCAGCAACGGAATCCCAGCCATCTCTTTGCATGGACAGGCAGAGTCCCCCCAAACCCTAGGCAATCCCTGAGCGGAGTAATAACACAAGACAACGTGCTATGGGATTAAAATTGGCCACAACTTTATTAAGATCCAGATGTAGGGAGGCCTTGGCTCAGGCATTGGGTGTTTATCCTTCCCAGCCTCCAGCTGGGGATCTGGGAAATGTCAGGGTTATCCAGAATGTGCGGGGATTGGGCTAGCTCTGGAGAGCATATGTTCAAGCAGAGAGCCTGCCCCCCGTTTTGCCGCCACTGGTGGGGGAGAGCAATGACAACCTCTCGGCGTATGGACAATGCCTACCCCTAATACCCCTTTAACGGGGAACCCTGTTATCGCCGCCACACTGGGGGCGTGGAGTCACTGCCCCACGCCGCCCCCCCCCCCATTTAGGAAGATGACTAAAGGATTCCGGCCAAGGCCTGAAACCGCCACCCAAGACCACAAACACGCGGTCTCGCCGCCAAGACTACCTACACCTGAAAAGTTGCTTCACAATCTGCCAACCATTCCAAAAGGAATGTCACTCAGCCAATAATCATTACCTGTGGCTGAAAGGTGCACGCCATTGGGCCTGAATAGTTCCTTCCTGCATATTTTAATGCTGGGATGCTTCCAACGTGGCCCCCAATGCACGAGATTGCTGCGCGCAATACCTTTTATTTATTTATTTATTGTTTTTTATAGTGTATGTAAGCCTAGTGGATGAAAATAATTGTAACGTTTTTCAGCAGCAGCGGAATCCCAGCCATCTCTTTCTTCTCCGGAGCTCAGGTCTGGGAAAACAACAGCAAAAGAAAACACACCTTTGCAAGTTTGAAGCAAATGCATTGCGGTGAGGGGGCCGGTGTGATGTTAGGCGATTGCCTCCTTTGCAATGATGTCATGAAGAAACCTTCTCCAATCCTTGAAACAGTTTTGTATCTTTAAAAAGTGGCTCTTTGCCAAAAACAGGGTTTGCAAGCACCACTCATCACTTGATTACTGCCGCCTCCAAAGCCCCGTGTCCTTGCCTCCCTGGTTTGATTTCATGCTGTTAGGCCTATGTAATCCCATTGAAATCTTATCTTGCAATGGTACAAGTCAACTTTGGCACAAATCAGCCCTTTAGTATGCTTTGAGGTAGGGATGGGGACAGGGCCATCTTAAGCCTATCTGGCGCCCTGGTTCAAAGATCCCTCTGGCGCCCCCCCCGTGCCCCTGCCGCCTCTCCGCCCGCCTCCCTCCCGTGCTGGCTGCCCCTCGGGAGGGGGGTTGGGCGAGCGGGGGATGAGGGGCATGGCGTTGGAGCGGGCGGGCGGGCTGCAAGCCGGTCGCCCTCACCTCCTGGAGCCCCAGCTGGAGTGCTGGAAGGGTGTGCAAAGCCCCGCGCCACTCCAGCGCTCTAGCTGGGGCTCCGGGAGGCGAGGGCGGCCGGCTTGTAGCCTGCCTGCCCGCCGGCGCGCGAGTGCCCGCCCGCCCGGGGACGGGGGCGGGTTGGGGAGGGGGAGCTTGCAGGGGTGCCCCTGGGGGGCCTGGCGCCCTGGTGCGCCGCGCCACAAGCCCCTATGCCAGCGGGCTTGCAGGGGTGCCCCTGGGGGGCCTGGCGCCCTGGTGCGCCGCGCCACAAGCCCCTATGGCTGAGACGGCCCTGGATGGGGAGCAATCTGGTTTGCATTTTCTGACCAAATTTGCATTTCCTGAAACAAAAAGCAAGCCAAAATGCAGCTGTCCTTTGAAATTGGCACTTTCCTGAATTTTGTCCCAAAAGAACATGATGGGAAAGTGTGCATAAAAATGCAAATGATGGTGAAAACATATGCATTATATTAGGGGAGATGGTTTGCAAAAGAAACAGGAAAAATGTGGTGCATTTTATAAGGTCTTTATTTTAAGGTTACCAGACGTCCCCATTTCCCAGGGACAGTCCCCGGATTTACAAATCAGTCCCCATACAAAATCCATTGAAGTTGAAAAGTGTCCCCGGATTCATTGGAAAAAAAACTGGGTAACCTTTCTTTATTTTCCCTCCATCCCAATGAAGAAATGTAGCAAACTAAAATGAAAATTGGAAAAACGAGAAATGGTCCGCATTGACATTCTTGGCGAAGTCTCATTCTCGGAGGCCACTCTATCTTCCTTATGCAAGCTATCTTTCCAGAGCCCCGTATTCCTTGAGTTGTTTTGTGCCCTTTTGCAGATGCCAGCGGAACTGTAAGATTTAGGGATTTCCTTTACAATACTTCAGAAGACCTGCTTTTCTAAGCAACTTCTTGTAGCACCTGTTGGCTTTTGCTGCATCGCTCATCTGAGACTGGGACCATCTTGCTCTGACCAACACACCCCAAGGCAGTTGGAGGATTCATATCATCAAACTGGGATTAAATTAAGATGGACAAACAGGTGTTCTGCTCTCCAGGGGTCAAAAGCATTGCTTGCAGCCTGACATATTGCAGGCACATATTTCATTTCATTTCATTTATTGGTGTTCCTTTTTTTTTTTAATTGATACTTGCTCTCCACAGTCACAGGCAATCCCAGAACAGGGTAGAAAACTTACACTGAAACAATACAATAGACATACAGTAAAAAGTACATATCAAGCTACAGTATGCTTTCCTGTGCTCAAAGGAGACAAGACCTTGCATCCTTTGATGTGCCATATCAGAGTAGTCCTTTGTCTGTCAAGATGCAACAGAGGTCATTTGTTATTTGTGCTCAATAAGCAAACTTTATTACTTTATTTATAGTTCATGTTTATGTTCCACCTTTCATCTTACTGGAGCCTCCAAGGCAGCCTTGATTCAATGTCAGGGCTGTGTTGAGTTCAAGATGGCTTTGATTCCTTGGGATCTAAACACAGTTTAACCATGCATTGGATTTTTCTCCCTCCCTCATATATATATTTTGTTTCATTTAGGTGTCCCATTTTTAAATCCAGGAGCTGGTCTTCCAGATACTCTTCTTAAGCTTAAGAGCATAAGAATCAGTCCAGAATCAGGCCAGGGACCCATTTAGTCCAGCATCTTGTTCTCACAGTGGTCAAACAGATGCCTATGAGAAGCCAAGAAGCAGGATTTGAGCACAAGAGCCCTCTCCCCTCCTGCACTTTCCAGCAACTGATATTCAGAAGCATTAATGCCTCAAATAATGCACACGAAAGCTCATACCAAGAACAAACTTAGTTGGTCTCTAAGGTGCTACTGGAAGGAATTTTTTATTTTATTTTGTTTCAAATAATGGAGGTAGAGTATGGCCATCACAGCTACTAGTCAACGACAGCCGTCTGCTCCCTGAATATGTCCAATCCTCTTTTAAAGTCATCCAAGTTGGTGGCCATCACTGCATCTTGTGGCAGCGAGTTCTGAAATGCGACCAAATTTCATAATCTGGAAACATTTATTGAGGGAACAACCCAAGCAACAAAAACAAGATCCAAGGACATGTTGCCTCCTGCTTAATATAGGCATGGAAAACAAGCACAGATGATAATGGGGAATTAGTACAACAGCAACTACCCATAAGCCACCCGTGATATCACTTGTAAGAATGGTGGGTTGGGCGTTCGCAGGGGGTTGTGGAGTTGTGTGGCTCACAGGTCCTTTTATAGTGTGCAAAGTGGAGAGCGCACACCAGTAGGTAGAATGCCAACCTCAGCCAATATGTATCCTGATCCTGGGTACACTGAATAATGTCAAGTACACACTGGAGCAAGCCAGTGGCTCCTCTAAGCCAGCACTCAGTTCTCACGGTGGTCAAGCAGGTGTCTGTGGGAAGCCTGGAAGCAGGACCTGAACACAACAGCACCTGGAATTCCAGAAGCATATTGCTTCTGACCAGTGCTTCCCCTAGAAAAATAGGTACCGGCACTCATAATGAAGTTGTTATAGTAAGTGCCACACTTTTTAACAACAAAAAGAGGTGCTGGTACTATGTACCCTTGGGTATCTTCTGGAAAAAACCTCTGACATTGGATCTGGAACACAGATACTGAGGTAAACATAGGCATAGTGGTAAATTGGTAGCCACCAAAATGCATTTGAATCAACTTGCCTGGTAACTCCTCTTGATATGGGGACTGTGGCAATCATCTGAATATATGGATATATGTAGAATCAGATCATTGGTCCAGTGCTATCTATTTTGGCTGGCAGTGAACCCACAATGTCCAGTTTTTTGGTTGCAAAGTTCTGATACGTAATCATGGTAATAATCATAAGAATGATAATGGGTGTGCAAATTTCACATTTGGTGGGTGTGCAAGAAGGCAAAGCAATTCTGGAACCAAATAAGAGATGCAAGCAGCAGTGCAAATAGAACTAGATCCAGTCTTGCTTTGACTGGCTTAAACAAAAAAGCATTTGTATAATTAAGACAGTTACTTTGCATCCCTCAGTGTGGTTACCGAGAAGCCACAGCACAATCCTAACCACATCTACTCAGAAGCCCTATTGAAGCCCATGGGGCTTTCACCCAGGTAAGTTCAGGCCAGGATTGCAACCTGCATGCCATTGAACTCACTAGGCATTACTTCCTTATATGCGTGCTTATCATTTATTCAATTATCTTCTACAATTCTTGCTGCCAGACTTCGTTATGCAGAATATTGGAGACAGTCACATTCCGATAATAATTGAATGGGAATCAAAGTTGTATGAATGTGCCATTCTGGCAGAACTTCCTAGTTACATAAGAGTAAGATAGAGGTGAAGACAGGCCCACCAGATGTTGCTGGACTCCAGCTCCCATCAGTCCCAGCCAACACGACCAATGGCCAGGGAGGTGGGGATGGTAGTCCAGCAACATCTGGCGGGCCACAGGTGACCTACAAATCTGCCAGTTTTAATTTCTGAGTTCTTATTTTTATTTCCCGTCTTAAGCTGATTTTGTCCCATTTCTGCATCAGTTTGTTAATTTTTCTTTAAAAGTAACCACAAAATTCACCAGCATTTCATGATGCACTTCTCATTTTTGTATGAATTTTTGCCTAGGTAGGAAAGTGTTTTTCAAGCAATTTCCCCTACTATGATGCATCTGGAGGGTGCATCTTGGAGTAAGAAAAGGTAGACAGAAGTGAATTAGTTTCACAGAGACCTAGGAAGCCATTATTATTATTATTATTATTATTATTATTATTATTATTATTATTATTTTGCACAGTACTTCATATCCTCTAGAAAATCTAGGCTGTTTATCTGCAATGCTCTTGACTTAGAGTGATTTTTGTGTGACTTTAAGAGTAAGAACATTAAACAGTGAGCAATATTACTATTATGAGTATTGTCAAATGCTTACTGCTTATTTTCAAAGTTATTTGATTAATTCTGAAAGCGAAGAAATGCTTAGTAATAATTCTCCATTTTGGTACTTAAATTTGAAAAGAGATCCCACATGCTTCATGCTTTCTCTAAACCCTTCTGCTTTCCGTTCAGAAAAATCAGATGCCAACCAGGAAGCAAGATGGAGATTTGGGTTTATTGGATTATTAGCCCTGGAGCAACATGAAGCTTCATATTTTTGTGATATGACGTTTTGCAGGAGGAGAGATTTTGCGAAAGGTCAGTGGAAGTGTCAAACCTCAAGAGCATATTACACAAGCGAGTGCTGAACTGCTGCTGCTTCATCTGACCTTTTTACCTTTATAGTCCACAGATCTCTGACAACTATGATTCTAACAAACTTGGTTGTTTGGGGTGTGTGAGTGTGTGCATTATTTAACCAAGAGTAAGCGGTGCTGGAGGAGACTCTTGACAGTCCGATGGACTGCAAAAAGATCAAACTTATCCATCCTTAAAGAAATCAGCCCTGAGTGCTCACTGGAAGGACAGATCCTGAAGCTGAGGCTCCAGTACTTTGGCCACCTCATGAGAAGAGAAGACCCTGATGTTGGGAAAGATGGAGGGCACAAGGAGAAGGGGACGACAGAGGATGTGATGGTTGGACAGTGTTCTCTAAATGACTAGCATGAGTTTGGCCAAACTACAGGAGGCAGTGAAGGATAGGCGTGCCTGGCATGCTCTGGTCCAGGGGTCTGCAACCTTTAAGACAAAAAGAGCCACTTAGACCCGTTTCTGAAGGAAAAAAAAAAAACCTGGGAGCCGCAAAACCATTGCGACATTTAAAACAAATATACCGTGTTTCTCATAAAATAAGACACCGTCTAATATTTATTTTACTTAAGAAAATAAGCTTATGGCTTATTTTCGGGGGTGTCTTATTTTTTTTTAATTAAGTACTGTATAGTTCTGGGCACCTGCCTCCTCTTGCCGCGGCCGGTGTTGCTGCTGCTTGGTCCAGCTGTCTTGGGGCGGGCACACGGCCCTGCTTGGCGCCGACCCGGCAGGCCACCTCCTCCTCCTGCTGACTCCCGGAGGCTCGGGGCGGTGGGCGCCGACCTGGCAAGCCTCCTCCTCTTCCTGCTGCGGCTTGGCGCCCGGAACTGGCTGTTGGTGCTGCTGCTGAAGTACTGGCAAAGTGCCCAGCAGCGCCATGCGGAGCACCCTGAGCCGCGACAGGAGGAGGAGGAAGCGGCTTGCCGGGTCGGCGCCCAGCAGCGCCGCACGGAGCGCCCCGAGCCGCGGCGGCAGGAGGGCGAGGAGGCGGCTTGCCGGGTCGGCGCCCAGCAGCGCCGCACGGAGCGCCCCGAGCCGCGGCGGCAGGAGGGGGAGGAGGCGGCTTGCCGGGTCGGCGCCCAGCAGCGCCGCACGGAGCGCCCCGAGCCGCGGCGGCAGGAGGGGGAGGAGGCGGCTTGCCGGGTCGGCGCCCAGCAGCGCCGCACGGAGCGCCCCGAGCCGCGGCGGCAGGAGGGGGAGGAGGCGGCTTGCCGGGTCGGCGCCCAGCAGCGCCGCACGGAGCACCCCGAGACGCGGCGGCAGGAGGGGGAGGAGGCGGCTTGCCGGGTCGGCGCCCAGCAGCGCCGCACGGAGCGCCCCGAGCCGCGGCGGCAGGAGGGGGAGGAGGCGGCTTGCCGGGTCGGCGCCCAGCAGCGCCGCACGGAGCACCCCGAGACGCGGCGGCAGGAGGGGGAGGAGGCGGCTTGCCGGGTCGGCGCCCAGCAGCGCCGCACGGAGCGCCCCGAGCCGCGGCGGCAGGAGGGGGAGGAGGCGGCTTGCCGGGTCGGCGCCCAGCAGCGCCGCACGGAGCACCCCGAGACGCGGCGGCAGGAGGGGGAGGAGGCGGCTTGCCGGGTCGGCGCCCAGCAGCGCCGCACGGAGCGCCCCGAGCCGCGGCGGCAGGAGGGGGAGGAGGCGGCTTGCCGGGTCGGCGCCCAGCAGCGCCGCACGGAGCACCCCGAGACGCGGCGGCAGGAGGGGGAGGAGGCGGCTTGCCGGGTCGGCGCCCAGCAGCGCTGCACTGAGCGCCCCGAGCCTCCGGAAGCCAGCAGGAGGAGGAGGCGGCTCTTGCTGCGTCCCGCTGGCATGTGGCTCCAGGCGGCTTATTTTCGGGGTATGTCTTATATTTTTGGATTGCTTCAAAATCCTGCCATGGCTTATATTATAGGCACGTCTTATATTATGAGAAACACGGTAACACTGCATTTTATTTTTAAAAATCCGATTTAAAAAAAAAAAAAAATCTGATTTAAATTTTAAAAAATCCATTTTTTATTTTTTTATTTTTAAAAATCATTCATTTTTATCCACCCTGGGGACCACTACCAGGTCACAGCCTGATCCAAGGTGGGTTGCAACAGCATACAAATATTTGATTTGTTGTTGTTTTTTTTTAAAAAAAAAAAAACGAGTCCTCAACTGCACACTTGTGTTAAATGTTTGTCCCATGTCTAATTGAAGACTGCTGGCTTTTACAATAATCTTAGTGTCTTTTACCCTTAATATTCCAGACCAGAGGTTATGCTCACCTCTTCCAACCTCCTCTCTTGCTAAATAAAGCACAGAATTGCACCAGAGAAGCCTGTGATGTTTGTGCTGACTTGCATACAGGTGGCTGTAGTAGTTCATAGTGTTCAAACCTTTTTAGGGGAGTTCCCTGCCCCCTTAATGACAATGGCGATAGATTTTGCACATGAACACAGATCCAAGTTAAGACTCCTCTCTTCCACGCCAACAGGTGCTTTGTCAAGGCTCCCCTAACACATACTCAGGACAGAGGAAAAACTGCAACCTTTTGGGGCGTCCCGGCCTTGCTCCGGGGCGGAGAGAGACGCGCGCCCGTGAGAGCGCGGTCTGAGGCTGCGAGCGGAACCAGGAGCGAAGGAGGCAGCGGCAGGGAAACAGGCGCCGCTTACTCGACCATTTTAAAAAAGAGGGCTTCCCCCCTCGCCCTCGCCCGCCACCCGCCGCCCCTGGCCCAGCCCGCAGCTGCCTACCTTGTCGTCGCCTCGACGCAGCAGCCAGCAGCAGCTCTACGCCAGCAGCAGCAGCCACACCTCTGGAGGGAAACTGCTGCTGTCTGCTGCTGCGCCTGCGCTGGCAGAAACGAGGCACGACGCATGAGCAGAGCAGCACAGCAGCAGCACCCTCAGCCTCCGGAGGGTTGGCTGCCAGCGGCCAGCTGGAGAAGTGGACGGGCGTATCCGCCCCGGAGCCCCGGAGCCGCGGCAAAGGTGTAAAAGAGCCGCATGCGGCTCCGGAGCTGCGGGTTGCTGACCCCTGCTCTGGTCCATGGGGTCACGAAGAGTCGGACACGACTGAACAACAACAACAACAACAACAACAACAAGCGGTCTCCAATAAGGACCAAGCAGAAATGACTCAGGGAGGCTGGAACCCATTGAGACTGATAGGGCAGAAGGCAGGGAGGCCAACAGTACGTGAAGCCAGAGGCCACATTCTACCCATACATTAAAGCACTGTGATGCTGCTGTGAAGTCCCCAAAGAATTCTGGGAGCTGCAGTTTGTTAAGGATGCTAAGACTTGTTAGGAAGTCCCTGTTCCCCTCAAAGAGCTGCAGGTGCTTCACAGAGCTACAACCAATACCTCTTCCCAGGAATCTCTGGGAATTGAAAGCTCTATGCAAGACCATAGCCACCTTTTGAAATTCACGCTTTGCCAAATTCTGCAGCCAAGCAATGCATACCAAAATGTACATATTAGGGGAGAGTGTGCATATATTAGTGAAAATAACGTACAAAAGGTATTATATTAAGGCAAATTGTTTGTGAAAATACATACATTAATCAATGTGATTATTAGGAGAAATTCACACTAAAATGCTAAGTTAAAAAAAACAACAACAACAACAACCAAACACCACACACAAGAATTGCGAAGAAGTGAATTTAAGATGGAGAAAATGAGAACGCGGGAGAACCAAAAATGGGTTGATTTGTCCATCGCTCCTCTCTGGATTGGTTCTAAGTAGGAAGGTGGCTGGCTGGCTGGCTGAGGCTGGTGGAGGTGCATTTGCCCTAATGTGCCAGCCTCCTCTGCCCCTAGTCCTAAACTGCTGCACTCTATACAAAGCATATGAACTTGCATCTTGTCTCACTATGAGGCACCTTCTTACATTCCTAAATGGAAGAGGGGATGGAGGAGGAGGAGGAGGAGGTGAGCAAGTAAGAAGAGGTATAGGAAAATGAAGAAGACTGGATTCCGCCAGGACAGGGAACAGGGTAGATCCCAAAATATTGAATTGGACTGCAAACTGGTACATTCTGTCCATCTGCTAAAATTAGGAGTCGCTCCAGTGGGAACACAGTTGTGTACAAGAATGTATTCAGCAAGGTCTTTTGCCAAGCCACTGACGCCCAGAGAGGGAGAGATCTGTCATGTAAAAGCAATCTCAAATGACAGATGGTATAATTATTATTATCTGCTGTACAAGAATGCCTGAAGACCACACCGAACTCTCTGCCGTTCACAGGTCTGCCAAAAGGAGCCCTTTTCTGTGCCAAGAGAATTCATACTCCACTCTCATAATAACTCCAAAGAAGGAGGGCTGGCCTAACCTTGAAGTGGCAAGGAGCCGGTGCTCTCGGCAGCAGGTTCCAGAGGTCAGGCCTTCAGCCTCTTCCTCTGTGTCCTTTGGGGTGGGGATGGAGAGGAGGGGGAGAGCTTTTCCCTCTTTTCCACCAGACGCCCAAGTGCTCAAGCTGGCTCTGAGATGAAGTTCACATATGCCACTCAGTTTTATTACTTTTCAGATTTTTAAAGAATTTGAAATGGTTTTTTCCCCCTGGGGGTATGCAGGGGTACACATACCCCTAAACATTCTGTGAATCTGATGGCAGTTTCATTTCCTTTCCTGGTGATTTTCTGGAGTCCAAATGCGAGTACTCCTAAACATTTTTTAAAGAAAAAAAGCACTGGCTTTGACTAGAATCAGGGTGGGACCGAGGCTACCTGAAAGACTGCATACAAACCTGCCTGGGTGCTAAGACCCTTGGCATACCCTCCAACATTTATCCAATGAAAAGAGGGACGTTTTTATATTGCAGACATTAAACTAATGTGTATTTCCATAGTGTCTATTATTATTAACAAGTAGGATCTGGACAGCAGATAGAAGAATCTTACAAGTGACCTGTACCACTGGCTTCCCCAGAATGAGATTATTGAATTTATATTTAAATGACAGGCATTCTAAATCAGCCCCTCTATGCAAATTAGTGTCCTCTTTTGTCCTCCTTTTTGGGGAATACATTTCCTCTTTTTAGGACCAAAGCATATGTGGCTGCTGTTAATGAAATGAAGCCCCATCATCTTAAAGGTTCCTCTAAATATTTCTGCTTGGAGCTCAGGGTCTCAAACAGTCCATACTTTGAGCAGTCAGAGCTGAAACAGTCTCTCTAGGCACCTAAGCAAGCCTTGTGTGCTGTTTATGTCTAAGTAAACAGAGGTTTATTGAGCCAGCAGTGCCTGGGTGGCTTCTTAACTTTGCTATTCTGTGTGTGTGTGTGTGTGTGTGTGTGTGTGTTTGTACATAAGGAACAGTTACACAACGGTGATGTAATATTACACCACACAGCAGAACGAAGCTGTGCTTTGATGCACCAAAGCTCACGGCTCTGTTTTCCAGGAGCCTTGCCACTCTCCTAAACAAGTTCATCCTCTATGCTAGACACTTTTCCCAGTAATATTTGGAAGAAGGAGATGGGCAAGATTGCATAATGACCTGACAATGAGTCAAAAAATGGGGAGGGAGGAGAGAGAGAGATTCCTTCCAGAAGATACTATTTCTTTCTATATTTTCAAAAAGGTTGTTGTTAGTTGCACAACCTGCAAGACGCAAATGTCCTGAGACCCTCGTTCCCACCCTTTAACCTTACATTTGCAATATGTGGTTGCTTTTAATTTTCTACAGTGCCTTATTTCCCCCCACCTTTTAGGGTAAAACTCTCACAGTGTGACTCACGACAATGAATAAATACAATGTATCAAACAAATAAAACTTTAAAGACAAAACTGGTCCATTTAAAAATCAAAACAGTCACATCTCAAGCTTGAAGCCAAATAAAGCCATCGGTAAGAAGCTGAGCTGAATTTAAAATAATATCCATCAATGAAAGGGCTGTTATGCACACCACCAGGGAAGGGAATTCCAAAATGTGGGGCTACTATTGAAAAGGTCCTGTCTTTAGCACTTGCTGATATTTGATTGTTCTTAGAGGCAAATCAAAGAGTAGAATATCTGATGATGATCCCGGGTCTCATATTAAATTCTGGACGTCTCCAGTTAAAAGGACCAGACACCACGGGGAAGGGAAATACCTCAATCAGAAAGCGGCTGCTAATCCAGATAGACAATACTGGGGTAGATGGACAAATAATTTGACCAGAGGACTAAGGCAGCTTCCTATGTTCTCTGAGATTAGATGTGACTGAATGAAGTGGGAGTTGCTGTGTTTGTGTATTCACATGCCAGCAAATAATCATTTTTAAAAGTCACGTACAACCTCTTAGCACGTTGTAAAAAGTTGCTGATAGCAATGGTTTCGTCACTGCCTGTTATGAATTAAATTACTTGCTACCCTCTGTGTAGCTGCTTCTGATTATGTTTCCATTTGCTCCAGGCTGCTATGAACGGAAAGCACTTCGCATTTATATAGAGCCACCCCCTGCAGATTCTGGGCTGTTGTAAACTAAACCATTTAGCGCTTTATAAATAAAAATTGCTGCTAATCATCCCTTCTGCCTGGCTATGCTGTGTGTGCTGAGGAACTCTAGAGGAGTAATGAGCTGGCAACTGAAACATACCAAAATTTAAAGATGTGAGCAGCCACCATAATCACAGATGGTATCTTCTATATCGCTGAGTAAGAATGATTATTTCATTAACACTGACAGCTGGTCTTGAAAAATGCCTTGCTGGTAATTGGGTTGAGCACTGACAGCTAACACTGTAGCACCTAAAAACAACAACCCTGAATCAAGTCCTATATTGGATGGTTTGTATCTTGAACTCATTAGTGATTAAAAAAGGATTGAAATCACAGGTGAGTAGGAGGAAGACCAGGATTTATTCTTAGGTCTCTGGGTGATATGAGAAATATGATTTATTTGCATTTATACCCCACCCTTTTCTCTAGGTGGCATACATGGTTCCCTCCCTTATCTAATCCTCACAACCCTGCAAGGTAGGTTTGGCTTAGAGGCAGTGAACAGCCCGTGGTCTCCCAGTGAGCTTCATGGACAAGTGGGGGATTTGAACCCTGGTTTCACCTGATCTGCACTACCTGATTTCTTGCTCCATGCCTGCAACCCTCCCTCCACACACCTCCTCCTTTAAGTCACCACCTACCTGTGCACACGCTGTCATCTATGCAGGTGCAACAGAGGTCTGAAATGCACCCACCTCTGCTTAACCACAGCTTACTTTTTCAAAGCTGATGGAAGCTGGTTTGAGGGGAAATGCACCAAGCCCCTGTGCACAACCACAACGATCAAGTGATGGAGCAACTCCCCAATGGAGAAAGGTTGCAGCAAAGGCGAGTAAGACAGAAGTTTACAAAATTATGCATGAGATCGAAAAAGTGGATAGAGAAAACTTTTACTCCCTTCATTCTGAACCAATGAAGTTGAAACTTAGAAAATTTAGGATGGATAAAAGAAAGTGCTTCTCCATGTAGCGCATAATTATATTATGACATTCAGTCACACAGGAGGCAGTGATGGCCACCAACTTGGATGGCTTTGAAAGAGGGTTGGACAAATTCATGGAGGATGAGGCTCTCAATAGCTACCAGCCACGATGGCTATGTTCTCCCTCCGCTATCAGAGGCATCATACCAGTTGCTGGGAACTGCAGGTGGGCAGAGTGCTCTTGTGCTCAGGTCCTGCTTGTTATGAAAACTTCCCGCGGGGGCAAGTTGAGAGACTGACCCCCAAGGTGGACGAAGCTTCCGTGCCCTCTGGCTTCTGGAGTCCAGGGGCACAATGTAATATGCGGTTGTTCCCAGCTTGAAAACAACACATGCAAGCCTTTTGGCTAAGATCTACTTTATTGTAGATAAAGAGCAGAGTATGCCTCTGCGCAGCAGCTCATTATTTCAGAGCTGTCTGTAAAGCGTCTGCACCTCCTGATGCAAAACAGAAAGTAAGGAGTACAACAGTAATTACAATGACATCACATTTGTGGGAGCTGGTATGCCCAGTGTAATTCCCACAGAGAGGAAACATGACTCTTGAGTCTTGTGACCTTGCTGCAGCGTTCGCAGCTCGTCATGTACTGATATCACAACACTGCTTGCCAGCTCCCCACAGGCATCTGGTTGGCCACTGTGAGAACAGGATGCTGGATTACATGGTTCTTCTCATATTCTTATTTCTCAGGATACATATTGATGGAGGCTAACGTCCTGTGTACTTGGCTTCAAACACTGGTGGTGGGAGTGTGCTGCAACTGGAGTAAATGGTAATATGCGCACAGCCTCAGTTTCCCCCCTACTATTCAAAACAAATTCCTAGGTGGAGAATTCTTTAATTCTAAACCTATATTCATGTGTTCTTCTACGCATAGGTAGAACTGGCCTGCAAGGGGCATGCACTTAGCCTCACCCCTAATATCATGTGAATTTCCCTGACATTTAGTGTTATAAAAAGTACACTTCTGTGTCGGGGGAGAGGTTGGCCTCCCCATGCAATCTAGAACCCTGATCTTCCACATGTATGAATGATCAGTCCATCGGATCAGCATGGTGCTTATTTGACAGAGTGATTAATGCATGGCTCTGACCACTGTGTACGTACACACAGTTGGATCGGGGCCAAGAAGCTTAATACAGCAATAAAGCACTAAAAGTACAGCATTCCAACTTAATGCAAGTCAGCCAGAGGTTACATTAGGAACTCACTTTGTTTATTTTCTAGGGTGTCTTTTCTCTTGCATCTCTGTTTCGTGAGGTGGTTTTGACGAATCCTGTTTTTACACACATACACACACATTTCGGCCCATGGTGTTCTCTGCACCTGAAGCAAGTGGTTTACTGCCGACAATATTCAGCTCAGCAGGCATTTCATTTAAGATTCCTGCTCTTAAATGTTTGCAGAAGGAATCACCCATAAATTCAGGTTGGTTATAGTTTCACTGATGTTTTCTAAATGGTGCATTTTATGCCTCATTTCTTGTTGGATTTACGGCATTTGCGCAACTGGCTTAGCCTTGTTGGCTCCAAGCTCTTCTCGTCAACATCTGCAGAAAGTTCTCTTTTTGTTCTTCTGAATGTTGTTATTGTGTGGAGAGGACGGGTGTGTGGGGAGAGTATACACATGTTTTTGTGGATATAAAGTTAAGTGCTATTTTATGAATCAAATTGAGTAATGGTCACTTTGGGGTTTGCTGATATCACACTGGAAGAGATTTCACAACGCTGTTCATGAAACTGGCCATGCTTGAAGTGGATAAGGATTTTCAAGGAGGCAGATAAAGCTGTGAGAATCAACTAGACCACAACCCAAGGGCAAGATGCTCTGTAGCAAGGCATGCACACCAAAACACATTTCTAACTCAGTGGATCAGGATGGATAAAACTGTTAGGTAGCAGCAGTGTTAAGACTTCTAGATCAAATTGATTCCGGGCAGCCAAAACTCTGGATTGCATTCCATTCTGGAGCAGAATCCAGAATGGCCTTGGCCATGGTGTGCTAACATCTAGGGCATGTACTGGAAACCTTGGTCCTCCAGATGTTACTGAACTACAACTCCCATCACCCCTGCCCATTGGGAATTGTAGTTCAGCAACATCTGAAGAACCAATGGTTTCCCAGAATTTGAGCACAACTGCACTCTCTCCCCCTGTGGTTGCCAGCTACTGGTATTCAGAGACATACTGCCTTCAACAGTGGAGGGATGGCTATCGGGGCAAGTAGCCATTGATGTTGTTGTTGTTCAGTCGTGTCCGACTCTTCGTGACCCCATGGACCAGAGCATGCCAGGCACCCCTATCCTCCACTGCCTCCCGCAGTTTGGCCAAACTCATGCCAGTCGCTTCAAGAACACTGTTGTCCTCTGCAAGAAAAGAGTGTTGGATTAAGGACTTAGGACATGGACTGGGTGATAAAGGGGAGAGGCACATTCTTCCCCTCACTTCCTTGCAAAAATCAGTCATGACTGTCTTAAACATGCAAGCCCTCACTTGCCATTGCAGTCACCAAGCCTTGGCCATGGACCTGTGAACTCAACTCTAGAAGTTCAGCACTCCCTGAACTAACCTCTTCTAGCTGATAGAACAGACTGCTACAACATACAGAAATGTCTACTGTTTTCACCCTGATTAATATGATGAAGGTTAAAAACACTGTACATTTCCACCAAGTCCTGTGAATATTTTATTTGTTCCAACTGGCAGGATGTAAGGGAGGAAAAGTTCCTTCCGTTCAATAGCACTCCACTCATGGTGGTCTGGCACAAGTGTAAATGATAGTTTTGAAGGCTCCGAAGACAGCATCTTGGAGCCTTTCTTAGAAATCAATATGTGCCATGCAATTAATTTTCTCTCCTCTGACGATGACAAAAAGCAAACAAACCACACACTTGCAATAATAATAACAATTATAGGAAAATCCAGGAACACTGATTGAAGAGAACTGAAAAATGCAATGGTAAGCCAGTTGCAATAGATATTTGTAAGCAAAGCTAGGGTGGGTGCGTTCCTGCCTCTTTAATATTCTCAAGAGAACAGAAGAGCTTGCTGGATCAGAATAATGGCCCATCTAGTTTCAAAGTAGCCAACCAGATGCCTGGTGAAAGCTGAAAAGCAGGACTTGAGCACAAGAGCACTCTCCCTTCCTGTGATTTCCAACAACTGGTATTCACCATGGAGGCAGAGGATAGTCATCATGGCTAGTAGCCATGGAGAGCCTTGTTCTCCATGAATTTGCTGAATCCTCTTTTCAAGCCATCCCAGTTGGTGGCCATCACTGCCTCCTGTGGAACATCATTGTTACTGAGATGGAAAAAGGAAATAAAAATAAATAAACACCCACAAGAATAGCAGCCAATCAAGGATGTGAATAGACACCTATTCATTATTTTTTGTGTACTGAAAAAGATCACTAAAGGATATTCAGCTCAATCCTACCATTGAGTGTTTGTCCAAAAGTTGAAGATGCCAAACTGAATGCACAGCTGAGCTGTCCGTTCAGCACTATAATCTCCAGGGAAAATTGGGAATCATAACAGCTGGCTCTGGGTTTTTTTTATCTGGAAGATTGTACAGTGCACTTGAAAAGTGAGTGTTTGAGTTTCTGATTTGAACTGACTTTATCTTGCATGTTTCCTGGCCAAGGGTTGAAGAGCAACCAGGAGCAGGGGTCCAGAGAAAATATGTTGGAAAGGTGAAGAACAAGCTAGGAAGCTTGAGGAAGCAAGGGTGAGGCTAAACTGGTTGCAGAACATTTTACAGCCTGAAGGTCACATTTGGTGTTGGTGGGTGGGGCTAGAGGCAAAAGTGGGTGGAGTAATTAATGTAAATTTTACCTCTGTACCGTAGGCCAGTTTTACACACAGTTCCACAATGCTCTCTTGCCCATCTGGACAAGAGTTCAAGGACACATTTCAGCCATGCAAATACACTCAGAAAAAGTGCAAAGCACAGTCAGCGAAGGCATGGCTGGAGATGGGGTGTGGTCTGGGAGAGAGTCCTGAGGGTTTCCCCATCCCTGGGTTAAAAGGTAATGCAGCATACAGTAGGAAAGACCTCTGTCAGAGCCCCTGCAGTGATCCTGCCATTCACAGTAGGCAATTGATGGATCAATGGTCTGACTCAGCATATTGTCATATATCTTCATATGCTGCCATATGTCCACCCGCAAGCTGGCCGTAAACATAAGTTTGGGAATCCTGTGTTTGCTACTGAACATCTCCTTCCATTATAGGTTGCTGTGCTACACACTGGAGGCATTATAAACATGTAACTGGTGACCTGAGGAGGGGGCAGAGGGGATGAGTGTACAGTACTAGCTTCACCCTCCCCTGCCTGTTTTCATTGCCTTCCAAAGTTGGAAGCTACCGGTACATACAGTGGGGAGCCTTTTGTATCAGTGGAGACTCCCTGCATGTCTTTGGTGCAGGGAACCTCCATGGATACAAGAGTCTCCCCTTTTAAGACAACAGACTTCCAGTGTGTGGAAAGCAATGAAAACAAGCATGGAGAGGGCAGTGTGATCGCTCGACTTCCCTGACTCACTCAATGGCTGCATTCACAGGGCAGTTTATTCCTTTCCCCCAATGTTTCCCTATCGGTTTCCTCACTATATCTGAGCTTTCACACCATGTAAAAGCCACTTCTGGAAATCTAATGGAATATAGCACATGTTTAGCACTCATTTTCTTTTTCCAGAAAAAGACCCATTTACAGTTCCTTTAACCCAGAAAACTATGGAAGTAAAGTGAGGTGATTTTGAGTGGTAGACTGGCATATAGTTCTTTCCTGCTGTTTCCCTGGAGGAATCGTGGAAGAACAGATGTAAGAATGTGCAGAAAGGGTTGGGAAGCTGTGACATTGCCCAATGACATCTGTTTTGTATCACATCATACCCACTGGTATGAATGGCATTTAGCACGACATGCTGGTATATTGGTCAAAAAGCCATTGTTTCAACATTCAGCTTCAGTGGATGTCCATGAGCTTTAGTGTTAGAACAGAGGGAGAAAAACTTTTCTTTCTCCACTTCTATCACATCCCCTTTTACTTGCATTTTCTCTAAACCAATCAATCTGATGGTTGGGGATGTAGCAATTTTCATCTCCATCAAGGCTTTGGGTTCAGCCTACTCCAGCTGTGTACACTTTAATTTTTGTTGCCTTTTTTACTCCTCCACCAAAATTCGCAGCAGGGGTGTCTTGCCCATAGAAGCAAGTGGCGCAGGGTGCCGGGGTGCCAAGTTCATGCCGAGTTTTGGAGGGCACCTGGGAAGAGGCAGAGGCTGGACGCAGCACCTCCTGACATCAGTTCACTGCTCTTGCCCACTGCACCGAAGCAGTGCCGCACCCGGAGCCTCTGCCTGCTGTGGCCACCATGGCATGGGTGCCAGGGAAGAGGCAAAGGCTGGACGCTGCGCCTTCACCCACTGTACTGAAGATGTGTTGCACCCGGGGCCTCTGCCTCTTCCCCGCCAGAGGAGCTGCCCTCCAGCTGCTGCCCGCCTCCTCCAGCCCCGCAAAGCTGCTGGCAGCACTGTAAAAAGGTCAGCAACTCTGGGAAATGGAGGGGGGCGCTGGAGGGATCTTTGAAACATGGTGCCGGATATGCTTAAGACAGCCCTGGTTGGCAGGGGCCTAGAAAAAAAAATCTTTTGGAGGATTGATCAAGCTGCCAAAGTGAGTGTTAGTCACCCTGCCTTAGACCAGGTCCCTTCCCAGGTCACACCCCCTCTCCCAAGGTCACAACCCTTAATGACTCTCAAATAATTTTGAATGGTAGGAATATGTCCTTGCACTGTGATAATGCCTCTTGCTTGTCTGAATGGAGAAGTGGGTGGGTATAAAGACCCCTGCATTTCACACTGCTAGAATGTAGCCTACTTTCTGGAGGGAAAAGTTGCACCCCTTTTTGCTCCACCCACATTTGCCTCTGGCCCCACCCACAGTTTGCTCCAGCTCTGCCAACCATGCAGCCCCATTGTAGCAATACCTGTACAAAGGGAATGTGGGCCTCAGGTTGAAAAAGGTTCCCCACCTTTGTGCTTGAGACCAGTGGCAGAGCTTCATGCTCTGGAGCAGGCGGGGGAGTGGCTGCGCGCGTCCCGGGGGGCATGATGCACTGCCTGTGGGGGCATGGCACCCAGCTTGGAGGAGGCAGCCGTAATGGCACCCCACCAGGATTGTGGTGCTGGGGGTGGTGCGCTCTCCCCGCCCCCTCTTCCCCTGCCAGTGCTTGAGACAAAACAGGAGCAAATGCTTCCTGATACTGAAAAAAGTAGTTGGAAAACCCCAATATGGAAAGGTCTGGGAAATGTGCATCAGACACTTCCCTGAATCTCTCTCCTCCAGAGCTTCAACAGATGACTGAAATCACAACATTCCTAGTCCTTAGAAGCCCTTGTAATTTTTCCCTGGACTCATTTGCCAACTCCAGTGGTTAACAAGAATGGGTTCCATATTTTGCAACTAATAACATTTCACCCTCTGAGTTGGGCTTGTTAGGGGAAGATGATGGCCTTTGAGCTTGACTCTGCTTGTTGATGACTTAACTACAGATTATTGTCTTCAGGTTGATTGCATTGCAATCAGTTTATACCCAGACTGAGTCATTTATGTGATCATGGGAATATTTTATCATTAAGCTTCTCCTCTTGGGCTCCTAGAGCCAATATGCAATGAAACACAGGGGTATCGGGGCAGCTTCCACAGGATGCGACCCCACGTTGCTCCTTGAATTTGTATATAAAATAAACAGTGGTGATACTTTTTTGCAGGCCAAGGGTCACATCCCTGTGAGGGCAACCTTCCAGGGATCACATCCCAGTGGATGTGGGACGGACCACAGGTGAAAGTGGGTGGGGCAAGAGCAGGGGTTGGGAAAGGGATCTGGGCAGAAGGTCAGTACAGTGACTTCACTTCCTGAAAGCCAAGGTGCAGTGGTGCCCTTCCTTTCCTGCCACTTCTGGGCCACTTTAACACATGGGGTGGAGCCACTCTCTTGTCAACCAGCTGGTGTCAGGCAATGGAGGCCTTGGTGGTGGTGCTACCACCAGAGGCTTCCTGGTTCATGCCGACCCATGACAGGGCCTTTTCAGTGGTGGTACCTTGGTTGCAGGATGTCCTCCATAGTAAGGTGCACCTGACTATTATTATCATCAACTTTCAGGAGGAATTTGACAACATTTTTGTTTACCCAGAATACTGCCCCTGACATTAAATGTATGGAAAAAGAACAACGGACAATTGTCTTTTTAATCGGATTGCATGAAAAAAAGGAACTTCCCAGCCAGAGATGGAAGATTCCAGGCTGGCTTTTTGTAGGTGGAAATGTTCACAGGGCCGTCCCATCAGGCAAGAGGTGAGAGGGAAGAGAATGTTCAGCCCATCCCTTGCTCCAGCTTAGAGCAAGGAAACAATGATGACTAATTCATAAAGAATTACTAGCTTACTTTGCTGTGAACATTTTCTGCCAAAAAAATAGATGCATTTTATATTGTGTTTTACTCCTGGTTATTCCAGACAGTCCATTTATAGCACAATGAATGGAAAGGTGTTGCTTAATTTGTTGTTTGGGTTTCAGAGATCATCCTTCAGAGGAGGCATTTCTGCTTCAGGGAGATCCTTAGCAAAACCATGGAACTCGCCCTTCCAGGAGGCAGTGATAGCCACCAACGTGGAGGGCTTTAAAAGAGGATTAGACAAATTCATGGAGGAGAGGGCTATTGAAGGCTACTAGTCGTGATGGCTAGGCTGTGCCTCCACAGTTGGAGGTAGCAATACTTCTGAATGCTACTTGCTGGACATCACAGGAGGAGAGAGCACTCTTGTGCTTAAGTTCTGTGAGAACAGAACGTTGGACAAGATGAGCCATTGGTCTGATCCAACAGGCTCCTTTTATGTAGTACTCAATCACATCACAAAGGGTGCTCCTAGACTCTCAATCTTTGCTGTTCTGCAAGCTGCAAGGAGAACAGAAACTCTCCTTGTAGACCTTTGGCTCACCAAAGATATTTTGTAGCTGGGTCAGCAGTGCATGTTTTTTAACAGTGCTAGGATTAGTTGATGCAATTGAATTAGGGTGCTGGAGGAGACTCTTGAGAGTCCCATGGACTGCAAAAAGATCAAACATATCCATCCTTAAAGAAATCAGTCCTGAGTGCTCACTGGAAGGACAGATCCTGAAGTTGAGGCTCCAGTACTTTGGCCACCTCATGAGAAGAGAAGACTCCCTGGAAAAGACCCTGATGTTGGGAAAGGTGGAGGGCACAAGGAGAAGGGGACAACAGAGGATGAGATGGTTGGACAGTGTTCTTGAAGCGACTGGCATGAGTTTGGCCAAACTGCGGGAGGCAGTGGAGGATAGGGTTGCCTGGCGTGCTCTGGTCCATGGGGTCACGAAGAGTCAGACACGACTGAACAACTGAACAACAACAACAACAGGATTATTTATTTATTTATTTATTTATTTTATTTATATCTGACTTAACTGCAATCACATCTACCGGTACGCTGTGTGCAAAAAATAAAATACTGAAAAAGTATACATAAGTTTAAAATATAAAATCTCATTTTAGTTAAAATACTGGTTGGAAGCTGGAGTTGACTAATGTCAGATAAACCCCTTGTCAGTTTAATTGCTGACTTATATCTCTCTTTAGACTTTGTCTCGAGTTTGCTGAGCCTGGGAGTGAAACTAACATGAGGTTTCTCCAGATTTCAGAATACTTAGTTACAGCTCTAAGTGTGAACTTTCTCTTTGAATGATGAGTGCTCCCTCTCTTGGAGAGATGGAGTACATGTAGGTCTAAAAAAAATTTATAGGGAGGTAGAAGACAGAGAGAGAAACATGCAAAGAAGATGATAATTTTTGAAGACTAGGTAGACTAAGGTGGCGTGTAAAATTATACTGTTAACTCATATAAAATATCAAGATAGTATACAGCTATATACAAAATACGGGACCCAGGTGGCGCTGTGGGTTAAACCACAGAGTCTAGGGCTTGCTGATCAGAAGGTCGGCGGTTCGAATCCCTGCCACGGGGTGAGCTCCCGTTGCTCGGTCCCAGCTCCTGCCCACCTAGCAGTTCGAAAGCACATCAAAGTGGAAGTAGATAAATAGGGACCGCTCCAGCGGGAAGGTAAACGGCGTTTCCGTGTGCTGCTCTGGTTCGCCAGAAGCGGCTTTGTCATGCTGGCTACATGACCCGAAAGCTGTCTGCGGACAAACGCCGGCTCCCTTGGCCTATAGAGCGAGATGAGCGCCGCAACCCCAGAGTCGGACACGACTGGACCTGATGGTCAGGGGTCCCTTTACCTTTACCTTTATATACAAAATATCATATATGTATATAACATATCAAGAGGGTATAAAGCTGTATACAAAAATAAACACAAGCACCATCAAAACAATACAAAATTATCATTAAAATGACTGGTTAATATAAAGGAAGTTACATGTGTTTTATCTCTTTTTAGTTACAGTTGATTTTTAAAATCTTTAGACTGTTTTATAAAAACCTGTGTTTAATTGTCTTTTTAACTGAGAATTGTAATTAAAAAACAGATTATTGTAAACCACTTACAATCAAGTGGCATATAAATATTGTTAAATAAATATAAATAAACATTCATGTTGTCCTTTGAATGCCACCCAAGTAAGCAAATGCAAGTTGTTACATGCAAAAAACAAAAAACAAACATACCAAAAAAACCTACTTTCGTTATGGCTGTAATTATTTAATATTTTTCATGTTGTAAATCACCTTGAACTGTGGAAAGGCTGCATACAAATAAAATATGTATGCATTTATGTGTTGCAGAATCTGTGACTGCAAGAGCATGTTGCAGAATCTGTGACTGCAAGAGCATGTTGCAGAATCTGAGATTTTTAAATAGAGAAGCATTAAAATGAAGGTGATTCTGTTTCCTCCCCCTGACCCCGCCGCCTTTTGGTGTTTCCTTTCTACTAAACCAAATCTGTGTGTTCAGAATGGCTTTGTTTTAATAGCAAGCAAAGCTGGAATCCCAGAGACTCCTTGAACTGATTTCTCAGTTAAGAAGGTCAAACAACAGATGTAGCTGTTCCTCATGCATTGTTCCATGTCCTGTTAACTTTGGAAATGTAACCAAATGTTCTGCCTTTCTTGAGTTTGCAAACCATGCTCTGCGAGCAGGTCCAGTGAATGGTTTAGGGAACCTACATCCCGAAGGATAATTGAAGCTTAACAGATTTGAGCTTGATTAGCAAACTGGCTGAGAGATCCCTAGGAGCCCAAAGGAAATAACAGGGCGAGCATACAATAAATAAAAACACAGTCAGTCAATGAGCAAATCCTATGTGGTGTGAGAATATATTTTGAGCCGGCTCATCCATGGGGGAACTGAAACATTTGGCCTAGCCCTACAGGATTTGCCAATTCAAGTGTAAGCAACATTCTGCACACTAAAACACTTTTAGTGTTTTTATAAGAACACAAGAGCTCTACCGCAATCAGACTAAATGTCCGCTTACTCCCAGCATTTTGCTTCCTAGAGTGTGCAACCAGAATATGTGTATGAAGATGAAGACACTTTGGTTAATAGTCATATAGCCGGTCTCTTCCTTGAATTTGCGATGACCAAGTTAAATATTCCTCTGGCTGAGTTCAAGCACTTGAACAGACTGAAAAGTATCTCTATAATGGTCTGTAACATTGGCATCTTCTATAATCATATTATAATCTGCCCATTTGCTTTTAACTCCTGAACAGTTTTGCTGGTGTGTTCAGGAGGCAGTTACAAAATGCCTCCATGCTATGGGGGAAGGTAATGGACTGTATATGGGGAAATGTTATCTAGAGGGTCCAGAATGTCCCATGCCCTCTAGAAGCCGCAGAGCGAAATAGCTCTGCTTTCTCCTGATTCTAGAGAGGCACGGATGTCTTTGTGGCATCATCAGCTATGACTCCAATCCCAGTCCTCATCTCAGACCTGTTTGCATGTCTAGCAATCAAGAAACTGAAAGGACTCAAGGTTGGACACATGTCCTGTTCTACAGTAGGACAACTTCTTTATTTAAAGGCCTGTCAGAAGATAGCCTCAAACTGAAGGGTTCCTCTGGTTAAGCAGGGGGAAATAATCTGGTCCACCATGCGCCCTCAGTCCAGCCTACTACCAGGCCAGTCTCAACAAGCCCCACCCTCCACCAGTCATTCAGTGTTACTTTATTGCATATTCCATCAACTGGTGCACCCACTATGTTCTAATGGTGAGAATCTAACCATTAGACGTTGACAACAGACCTTGAAAGAGTAAAGGTAAAGGGAACCCTGACAGTTAAGTCCAGTCGCGGATGACTCTGGGGTTGCGGTGCTCATCTCGGTTTACTGGCCGAGGGAGCCGACGTTTGTCCTCAGACAGTTTTTTTCCTGGGTCATGTGGCCAGCATGAATAAGCCGCTTCTGGTGAAACCAGTGCAACGCACGGAAATGCTGTTTACCTTCCCGCTGGAGCGGTACCTATTTATCTACTTACAGTTTGATGTGCTTTCGAACTGCTAGGTTGGCTGGAGCTGGGACTGAGCACCAGGAGCTCACCCTGTCGCAGGGATTCGAACCACCGACCTTCCAATCGGCAAGCCCCAACCTCAGTGGTTTAGACCACAGTGCCACCCACATCCCATGTCCCTGTGTCTTGAAAGAGTAGACATAGGGTATCTCATCCCTCCGATTTTAGGGCAGCGGGATATTGTGTGAAGTATGAATGAGGGTTGTAGCTTGATTTGTTTACTAGCTTCAATCTCATTCAAAAAGACACACACTTAAAAGTCCCATTTAGGAAGTTCTGCCCCACCTCCCTGTCACAGTCAAACATTATGTCTTTCCCTTTTGATCTCTTTGGACTTTTCCTCTGTACTTTGCTATGGACCCCAGCGGCGTTTCCACATTTTACATGGACCCAGTGGGTGTAGCTGACAATTGTCATTTGCCTGAGAGGTCAGCGATTGATTTGAAACTGAGATATGTTGGTTTGTTATTTTTTTAAAAATCACCCATCTCCATCTCTGGTGGGGCGCTTCCCATGGAAAGTACAGCAAGGAACTCAGCTAATGGTAAGCATGGAATCTGTTTCAATTGAGTTGGCAATTTCAGCTGGCTGGCAGGGGGCCTGTAACAAGCCATTAAAAAAATGTGCGTCATTCCTGCAGCTTTCTTCCTTTTTTTTTCTTCCTGAGAAGCACATCCGGAAGTTTCTTAATGCTTCCTATGTTGCAAAATGGAGAGAAACTTGAAGATCCTCCAGGCAAAACTAGAATTGAATAGATGAATTTATAAAGAAAGCTCAAGCAGCATGGATTGCACAAACGTATTATTAGCTCCATGAATTGTCTTTGGGGCTTTGCTGAAAACTCTCCAGTAAGTCATGATAATGGACTGAGATATTTAATGTAATTTTTCCTGGACACCTTGCAGATGGCATTTGACATGTTTTTGGAAGTCTGCATCAAACACAGACCATTATGCTTGACTCAGTTAGAACTCAGTTTTTTTGTGGGGGTTTTCTTCTGCCTATTGACTGATGGCTGCTTTTCTAGAGAAAGGAAAAGGTCTACACAGTGATGAAAAGAAATGACTCTAAAATACAGATTGCTGGGAACTTCCAACAGATGACTGGTCTGTTACCCCAATTGTAGAATCATCTCCAGCTACTAAAAGGGACATTGTAGCTCCTCTGGAAAATTGCCAAGTGACTGTTAGTTAAAACCCGCTAAAGCAATGCTTCCCAAACTTTTTCTGGCCACTGCCCCCTTGGTACCATAAAGTCACCCACCATGTCCCCTACCCAATAAAAAGCATGATTTGGAATAGGAGTTTGCACAACCCACTAAGGAAGTTAATAACACAATAAATGTCAAAACAGTAATTTAAGTTAATTTTTCAAAAGCGAATTAATTTAACAAATAATAAAATTTTAATTTTTAAACAATAAAATTATTATTATTGTTGTTGTTGTTGTTGTTGGTTGTTGTTGTTGTTGTTGCCATTTACACCTCCAGCATCCCTCTGCTACACCATAGCCTCCTAGTGCCCCCCTAGGTAATCCCACCCCCCCCCGGGAATCACAACTATAGTAATCACACAGTCAAACATACACAACACTCACAGTACAAACTTGTGCATGTCTGCATTGAAGTAAAGCCCCACTGAGTTCAATGGGGCTTATACTCATCTAGGGCTGGTCCTACCATTAGGCAAAGTGAGACAACTGCCTCAGGTGGTGGATGGTGATGATGTCAATCTTCTTAAGCATGAGAGCCCTCTCTCCTCCTGTGGCTTCCAGCAACTGGTGTTCAGAAAGCATTGCTGCCTCTGACCATGGAGGCCAAGCATAAGAACATAAGAGGAACTTGCTTGATCTGGCCAATGGCCCATCTAGTTCAGCATCTCGCAGTGGCCAACCAGATGCCTGTGGGAAACCAACAGGCAGGATTCAAGTACACTCTCCCCTCCTGTGTCTTCCAGCATCTGGTAGTCAGAAGCATTGCGGCCTCTGACTGTGGTGGCAGAACATAGCCACCATGGCCAGCAGCCATTGATAGCACTATCCTCCATGAATCCAGCAGTTTCTAGCTGTAGGAAAAGCACCAGCTACATCTGAAGGCCTCCTGCTCTGGATTCTTCACTGCAACTTTGGCTAGTGTTCCTCTGATGCCCAAGAGATGGCAGCACACATTTCATTCCTAGGTAGATGGAATGTTCCATGAGCCGCCAGAGGGGCTATTGTGAGTAGGATGAAACGCTAGTAATCTAGAAGACAAACGGCTTGTATAGTCCTTTCTGGTTTACTTGTTAAAGTCAAATAGTTCAGCCCAAATGGTTTTCATGGCTCCCTACCCCCCCACAAAGCACAGGTGGGAGAGGATGACTTTTTATGCTAGACAGACAAAGGATGAACCTTGACAGGAAGCCAATGAGCACATTTGCAGACACTTTGAGAGAGGTTGTCTGGCAATCTTGTGCGGGAATCTTATGATTCAGCAGCAGTTTCTGGTTAATTGAATTATGTCTTATCTCACCAGAGGAGAGGAGGAAGGGGGCTCCAATTCTCTAGTGGCAACTCTCCTTTGGAGAGGCAAGCACAAATGAAAAATTTCAGAGGCAAAGAAGAATGCCTTTCTTTTTTGAAACCTGAGTGGGAAGCCAAAGTTATAAAATGATCACAGTGTATTCATTCCAAAGATATGTCTACAGGGGCCGTAGCTTGTTGGTAGAGTATCTGTCTTGCATGCAGAAGGTCTCAGGTTCAATCCCTGGTAGGGAGGTAGGGCTGGGAGAGACTCCCATTCTAAAGCCTTGGAGAGATGCTGCCAGACAGTGTAGAAAACTCTGAGTTTGGTGGACCCAATGGTCTGATTCAGTATAATGCAACCTCCTCTGTCCCTATGTCTGAATGAATGAAGAATTAAAACTCACCACCTACATCAAAGAGTGAATCTGCCATCATACCCAACCATGCTGGCTGAGGCTAAATGGAGTCCAACAACATCTGGAGGGCCACAATTTCCCCATGCCTCAGCTAAGTAGACAATGGTTTGAATCAAGGCCAAGGATTTCTGGGTCATTCAACTCAATAGTACTCAATCTGAGCATTATAAGGGTGTGATTCCAGACTCTTCCTGCCATTATTGCCACTCACAGTTCTGTGCCTGGATTTCCCAAAGTCTGCTATTTGGAACAACCTTTTTTACAACCTGAGGTTCCTGTGTGGCAACTCTATCTCAACCCCAAGTTGGTGAATTCTGAAAGATCTGACAACTGCTAGAGATGCATCCCTGGCATGCTTCACTCACCCCCTGGTATAATTTTCCAGCTGTTTCAAGAATGAAACTGGAGGGGTGGAGGAAGAGAAGCCCCCCCCTTGCGTCCCTCTCCATGTGCTTCAACAGCCCCAAGCAGGATCATTTAGAATGAATTTTGGTTTGACGTATTTTGGCAGTCCTGTTGCATAGAGAGCAAGACAAATGGTCCTCTTATCTCGAAAGCAGCAACCCGCAAGCACTCCTGTTTCTAATTGGTGCCTGGCAGAACCTCTTTCTTCCATCCATCAAGCTGGTGAATAAAAAATGAGTAACCTTACAGCTGGGACTTGCCAATGGTGAGTAGCAACGTTTAGGGAGGAGGTAAAGAAATCCAGGCCATTTAGTACCGTCATTCCTTTCCTTGGCTCAACATTAACTTGTTTTCCATTGTAGTTTTTGAAGAACCCGGTTGACTTTATCTCTTAGATGAGGGAGGATAAGAAGCACTCCTCTCCCCAGGGGCCTTTGATAGTTGGTCCAGCACTCCAGAAGGGGCCAAATGACAAGGCAGGACCTGAAAAATGGAAGGTCAGGAGTACAAATCTCTTTGGAAAGGGGATGTTAGGTTTTACTGGGGGGGTGTTGGGGGGTCATCATCTCTATATTTCTTGCATCCCTCTTTTGTTTTGATTAAAAAGGATGATTTTAAGAGGGTATGTGTGCTCTCTCTCTCCCCTGCCCAACTTCTTAAAACGGCCAGACAAAGGTAGAGGCAAAATGTATATGACTGGCTATTTTATTTTTATTCACATGCTTTCTAGGATCATATCCTGTTGCACACACTCCAGCAAGAAGATACTCCAGGGGTTCTTGCACTTTCCCAGGGCTCTATTCCCTTGGAATGAAGGTCAAAGGAGACAGTGGTGTCTGTAGGATATATGGTTTTATTTACACACATGTACAACCTGAGCATAGGATGGAGGGGCTCACAGCATCAGCACCCCAACAGATCTTGCTTCCCTGTTAGGTTTCCAGGGAGGTCCCCAGCCACAGCTTTGGGTCCAACGCAGAGAAAAACCAGCCTCTGTGTATATAGCTTCCAACCAAAACTCTCTCTCCCACAAGCCCTCCTTGGCTTATTGTTCACCTTCCTAGCATGACCTGGCATCCAGCCAGGTGAGGTTGTGAAAGGACCACCCATTTGTCTCTATGCCAACCCCTTTAGATATGTAAATGGAAATCCTTTACTGGCCTCCTAAGGCCATTATCTTAAAAAAAGAAAGAATCCTGGTCTGATAAGTTCAGCAGGTTTCCGCTTATATATTCTAAGCTCACAGATACAGAACAGGTTTGGAAAGGACCCCATGGTACATTGGCAGAGGAACGGGGGATGCGGAGGGAGGGGGACCACCCCTGGCACCAATATTCTGGCAGGGTGCCATTGCGGCACCCCCCTGGACATGCGCCACACAACCCCGCGTGCGCAGGGTGCCACGCCCCCGAGATGCGCGCCATGCCCCCATGGGTGGCATGCCACACCCCCAGGTGCGTGCCACCCCCGGACATGCGCCATGCCCCCAGGGGGCACCAGCCATGCCCCTGCCTGCTCTCCGCCCCCGGTAGTGGCGCATGCAGCTTCGCTACTGCCTGGGTATAATCCAGACTGACTCCCCCCACCTTCTATAAGAAGACAATACTTTTAAAGCACACTTAAAGGACACGGTTTCTCTGCATTTGTGGGGATTCCCTGCATCTTCCACAGATGACAGTTCCCAGGATCCTTTCAAGAAAGCCACAGCATTTGAAGATGAGAACCAAGGTGAACACAGGGGATTATTGCTCTTGGAAAGTCAGCAAACCATGTGGCACAGCCTTCCTCAAACTAGACTGCAGATAAAAATACATTGCTGAATCTTTATTACTTATTCTCTATGCTCTCTGCATATAGAAACCTAGCTCCAGAGGAAGGTGTCCAGGCAATAACGTTTCGCTAGGGACTCAGCTATACAGCTGCAATTAAATCTTTTTAAAACAAAATCGAAAATTCTTTCTAGTAGCACCTTAGAGACCAACTGAGTTTGTTCCTGGTATGAGCTTTCGTGTGCATGCACACTTCTTCAGATACACTGAAACAGAAGTCACCAAATCTTTTTAAGTATGTTTTAAGTGCAATATACAATGTGACACCAGATGGCAATGGAGAACCTTATGGAAAATTCCATGTATTTTTAAAAACAAACGCTTTTAAAAAGAAGGTTACAGAACCAACTGAATGTCCAATGGGGCATGATAAGCACTATCCCTTATATACCCAGTAGACTGCTGCAGTCTTCAGGAGGGTTCCTCCTGCGAGTTCCAACGATCTCAGAAGGCACAGCGACTCAGATCAGGGCTTTTAGTGTGGCTGCCCCTGCCCTGTGGAATAGCATTCATGTCAAGATATGACAGGCGCCCACTCATTGCACTTTCCAGTCTTTACCCGGGGCCTCCAGTTGTTAGGGTTTTGGCCTTGTTTTAAAGATATTTGTTGTTTTTAATTTAATATTTTTAAAAACTTTGAGGCGGGGGCTTTGAAGGCAATTAAAATAAATAAATGTTAATTAATTCATTAATACATAAATAAGCTCATTTGTGGGGCCTCATCGCATCACTGAACTCAATCCAGATTTGCATACTGATACTGCATCTTCTTTTTTTCTGCTACTTCAAGCCACGTTTAAGTAACACCACCACAAAACCCACCTGGGTAACTCCCACCTCCCACTTAAGGCTTAAATGACGGATCTGATTACTCTGCTGATTCAGCAGCTTGACAAATTGCATTCCTTCAGGCTGGGAGTCTGAATGTTCAAAAAATTACGAAATGCATTGCTCAGCAAAAGAGAGGGGTGAGGAGGGTGGAGAGAGAAGGATGCCTATAAACCGGTGGCCATATTTGTTTGGTTTCATGGAAAGCGCTCTCGGAGCGAGTCATTTCGCCGAAGTTCAAAGCGTACGGTTTCAAACGGTTTCAACGGTTGCCAAAACCTTCCTGGTTCCGAGGGTCTCGTCATGCTAAGTGGTTGTCATGGGGACAATTCTTTTCCATTATTATGCCTGGAGTCTTTCCTAAACCACATTAGAAGTGGATACTGTTACAACGGTTTCAGAATCAACAATGGAAGCTCAGAAGTGGACAAATCCTTTCCAGATGTTGTAAACTAAGAGTAGTTTACCTTTCATGCAAAAGGGAATAATTATGGAGTGATTCTTAATGCCTTGGGGGGCGGGCGGGGGTAAAATTCCCTCCAACTAACCACCTGTTACATCCTTGTAGTTAAGATCGGAAGTACACATTTTGGGAAAGGTCTCCCTTTTAGCATGCTTCTAAGCAGTTTACATCTGAGCTGCGAAAGGATATATTTGAATTGGGAAATAGCCAGTGGCTTGTTCCTTCTTCACATTCTGTTTCAATATAGGACACCTTTTCAAGATGTAAATGAATTTGTATATATTCAAATTCACCAGGGATACAAAGCAATGCAAACA